>NW_006201352.1:2431357-2453359 GCF_000334495.1 Tupaia belangeri chinensis
AAAAAAAAAAGAGAAGAGGATAGAGAAAGATAGCAAGTGAACAATAGAGGGGATGTTAGTGAGAAACAGATATGGTTTATTATCTGTTGAAGATGACGTGTATAGTATTCTCAACTGGACTGGTCTGGGAAGTATTTCATGATGGGTGAAGTCTTTTAACAAGCAAAATGAGAAATAGTGATTGACTGTTTTAAAAAATTATAATAATAATAATTATTGGGAAATGCATGGAAAAGACTTTGAATGATAAAGCGGGGAGATTGATGTCTCTGTATTGACTGACATGCATGGCATTCCCTTTTGAAAAAGCAATGGAAGTCAATGTAAAGTTATATGTAATCCAATGTAATATAAAGACGATTATGATGATAATAAAAATTAAAAAAAAAGAATACATGTAAACACATGAAATCGGTGATGGAACTGTGTGCCACACGGAGCAAAAAATGACACTGGCAATTCAGTATGTACTTCTAAGAATAAAAACATCTATGCAACATAATGTAACGTTCGATGCTGAAGAAGATGACTAAGTCTATATTATATACTGTTAGCGTGCCTTGAAAAGCCATTCTGTACCCCACTGAGATGTACAATTACATGTAAACCAGAAATCACAATTAAAAAAAAGATTCACTGAAGAAAATTAAAAAGTAAAGACAGCTGGAGAGACTGTTTCCCAGCTCTTTTCTTCTTGCTCAAACACAGGCATGCAGCTGGAGCTGTAAGAAGGAACGGGGAAAAGAATCACAGAACATGACCCTAATCACTGACTTCCTGAAGCTGAGTCCGCAAGCACCTATCTCCAGATTACTTGAGATCAGCGTAAACCATGGTCAGAAGTCATGTTTCCTGGGACCAGCAGTTAGTGTAATGTCTATGTCACTGGACTTCCATGTGGTCGACTGCAGTTTGAGTTCCGGACCTGGTGGCTTAAACTCACGCTGGGCCCATGGCATGCGTGCCCAAGATCCCAAGAGGAGAACGGAGGAGAAGGGATTGTGGCGTGGCCATCCGCCCTGGGGGTGATTTCTCGCTTTCTCTCTCTCTCTCTGTCCGGCGAGCATACATGCCCTATAGAAAAAACCTCTCCAAAAAAAAAAAGAAGAAGTCACGTTTCCTAGTTCTCACAGTCACTAAGGAGCACAGGAAGCCAACTTGGTGTGTATATCAAACACAATTTAGCACAAGTTGGGTAAATGCTCTTCATATGGCTTTGAGCACACAGCCTTGGGGCTCTGTCTCAGAAGGGAGCATTATAACCCTGGCTGTGGAAAAGGAATGTCAACCATCTAACTCAGAATGCTGAAACATGGGGTTCAACCTCATCGGCCTTTTGCTCTGGCCCCATTTTCTCTTACCAATTCTGTTCTTGGTGGAACCAACTCTTTGTATATAAAATATTTAAAGTAAGGAAGCTGCAGGAGAAGATGACTGTCTCCACAGGAATTAAAGTTCCTTGTAATTTTCACCTGTTGGAAGAACTTTAAGGAGGACAAAAAGAAGTAGGTGATGGTACAGTTAGCTGGGGCCTTGCAGATGATGAAGATACGACACAAGGTGGACAGGCATGATTATCGGGCTACCGAGGACGGATTATGAAAACAGAATATGTAGCCCAAAAGTAAAATATGGACCTAAATACCCAGAAGCTCCTCCATCAGTTAGATTTGTAACAAAAATTAATATGAATAGAATAAATAATTCCAGTGGGATGGTGGATGCACAGAGAATACCAGTGTTAGCAAACTGGCAAAACTCTTACAGCATTGAGGTTGTCCTTCAAGAGCTACAACGTCTAATGATGTCCAAGGAAAATATGAAGCTTCCACAGCCAGAAAGGTAAATATACAACAATTAATTTTAGCAGATCTCAAATTTGTCTTAAATCAACCATCTTCTACTCATTTAAATGTCTTGATTAAATATCACAATGCAAACACCCACACATTAAGTAAAAGAATTCCCGCTGGTAAACATGACTGGACATTTTTAAGACTATATTTAATATCTGTATACCCATTATATTTTCAGGTAACAAGAGGGAAAATGCAGCACAGGTTTTTTTCTCTTGTTAAGACGCTGTCATTTAAATGTGAGCCTGGAGTACTCTAAGTGGAATTGGAGTTTTCAAGATGAAAGCATGGTGAGAAGTGTCGGACGGCAGTGGTGCAAGCATGTGTGTTTCTGAAAAGCAAAACATCTCCAGAAGGAAAAACAGAAATGGTATGATGTATCCATCTTGCTTAGTGAAACAGCTGCAGTTGAAATTAAGATAGCAGGTATAATGAATACTGTCGCAAACTGTACATTTTTGAAGTCGTGTTGATACTATGTCCAGGATTGTTTTAATACGTGTAGTTATAATTTTAAAAGTGTTGGGGGATAGGGACCAGCAGTTAGCGTAATGGCTATGTCGCTGGACTCCCACGTAGTCGACCGCGGTTCAAGTCCCTGACCCGGTGGCTTAAACTCATGCCGGGCACGTGTGCGTGCATGCCCAGGATCCCGAGAGGAGAATGGAGGAGAAGGGATTGCAGCGTGGCCATCACCCCTGGGGGGTGATTTCTCGCTTTCTGTCTCTCTGTCTCTCTCTGTCTGTCTAGCAAACGCACGCGCCCTATAGTAAAAAAATCTCTCAAAAAAAAAATGTTGGGGGGTGTACTGAGGAGTTTCTGTTAAAAGCTTTTCCTGTGTGCTATATGTAATAGACATGGTAAATATTTGTTTACAGTTTTATTTAACAAACCATGTCTTTAAGTTTAAATGAAGTCAATAAAGAGGAAATAAGTGTATGGATATGTAATTTTGAGATTAAAGTTATTCTTAAAATGTAAATAAAATGCAGGAAAAAATAAAAAAGAAGAATGTCTGAGTGCCTGTAGTCACGTTTCCTAGTTCTCACAGTCACTAAGGAGCACAGGAAGCCAACTTGGTGTGTATATCAAACACAATTTAGCACAAGTTGGGTAAATGCTCTTCATATGGCTTTGAGCACACAGCCTTGGGGCTCTGTCTCAGAAGGGAGCATTATAACCCTGGCTGTGGAAAAGGAATGTCAACCATCTAACTCAGAATGCTGAAACATGGGGTTCAACCTCATCGGCCTTTTGCTCTGGCCCCATTTTCTCTTACCAATTCTGTTCTTGGTGGAACCAACTCTTTGTATATAAAATATTTAAAGTAAGGAAGCTGCAGGAGAAGATGACTGTCTCCACAGGAATTAAAGTTCCTTGTAATTTTCACCTGTTGGAAGAACTTTAAGGAGGACAAAAAGAAGTAGGTGATGGTACAGTTAGCTGGGGCCTTGCAGATGATGAAGATACGACACAAGGTGGACAGGCATGATTATCGGGCTACCGAGGACGGATTATGAAAACAGAATATGTAGCCCAAAAGTAAAATATGGACCTAAATACCCAGAAGCTCCTCCATCAGTTAGATTTGTAACAAAAATTAATATGAATAGAATAAATAATTCCAGTGGGATGGTGGATGCACAGAGAATACCAGTGTTAGCAAACTGGCAAAACTCTTACAGCATTGAGGTTGTCCTTCAAGAGCTACAACGTCTAATGATGTCCAAGGAAAATATGAAGCTTCCACAGCCAGAAAGGTAAATATACAACAATTAATTTTAGCAGATCTCAAATTTGTCTTAAATCAACCATCTTCTACTCATTTAAATGTCTTGATTAAATATCACAATGCAAACACCCACACATTAAGTAAAAGAATTCCCGCTGGTAAACATGACTGGACATTTTTAAGACTATATTTAATATCTGTATACCCATTATATTTTCAGGTAACAAGAGGGAAAATGCAGCACAGGTTTTTTTCTCTTGTTAAGACGCTGTCATTTAAATGTGAGCCTGGAGTACTCTAAGTGGAATTGGAGTTTTCAAGATGAAAGCATGGTGAGAAGTGTCGGACGGCAGTGGTGCAAGCATGTGTGTTTCTGAAAAGCAAAACATCTCCAGAAGGAAAAACAGAAATGGTATGATGTATCCATCTTGCTTAGTGAAACAGCTGCAGTTGAAATTAAGATAGCAGGTATAATGAATACTGTCGCAAACTGTACATTTTTGAAGTCGTGTTGATACTATGTCCAGGATTGTTTTAATACGTGTAGTTATAATTTTAAAAGTGTTGGGGGATAGGGACCAGCAGTTAGCGTAATGGCTATGTCGCTGGACTCCCACGTAGTCGACCGCGGTTCAAGTCCCTGACCCGGTGGCTTAAACTCATGCCGGGCACGTGTGCGTGCATGCCCAGGATCCCGAGAGGAGAATGGAGGAGAAGGGATTGCAGCGTGGCCATCACCCCTGGGGGGTGATTTCTCGCTTTCTGTCTCTCTGTCTCTCTCTGTCTGTCTAGCAAACGCACGCGCCCTATAGTAAAAAAATCTCTCAAAAAAAAAATGTTGGGGGGTGTACTGAGGAGTTTCTGTTAAAAGCTTTTCCTGTGTGCTATATGTAATAGACATGGTAAATATTTGTTTACAGTTTTATTTAACAAACCATGTCTTTAAGTTTAAATGAAGTCAATAAAGAGGAAATAAGTGTATGGATATGTAATTTTGAGATTAAAGTTATTCTTAAAATGTAAATAAAATGCAGGAAAAAATAAAAAAGAAGAATGTCTGAGTGCCTGTTGATCATAGAAAGGAAACTACTAGGGCAGTAACCTTACCGTAGTTGCTGCCATTACCCTGACTGGGCACCCTCTGCTTGCTGGGTCCCGGGCCAGGGCCTTGTCACAAGTCTACTCTGCAGTTCCCGAGGCTGGCTTTGTCATCTCCACCCAACTGGTTAGAAAACATGGATTCCAAGAAAAGGTGCAGGGACGTGCAGGCAAGGGCAGGCTCAGCACACGGCAAACACTTCCTTACCTGGCTGCACAGGGCCACAAAGGTGTCCATTTCCATATTTTCTAGCAAATCTTCCAAGATGACACTGTTCTGTTGCTCCTCTCTCAAACTAGAGTGAGCATAAAATCCACGTGAGTCAGTTCTCTTTTAAAGTGATATTATGAGAGGACAGTCTAGTTAGATAACAAAGAATCACCAGTCTAACACATGTGATTTTTTTTTTTAAGATCCATACAAAGAGTTGGCCAAAGAGGATGTCTACTTGCCTAGACTCCTTCTAACATACCCTAACAGAGAGGATTCACTAGGAAGGAGGGCTCTTCAAGGTGAGCCAAGGGAGGCTTCTCTATAGCTGGGCAGGCTGAGCCATGGTCTCACTTTGAGACTCTGCTTCGGTCCTCACAGCCGTGATTAGGAAGACCACGCTCTGAGTCTGCAGCTACCGTGTGTCTTTGCATTGAAGCAAACCAAAAGTGGTCCTGGCTCTGGTCACAAGTCCAGGTGGCACCTTTTCACATAAGGTTTCCTAACTTCCAACTTAGCCAACAACTGCTGGCATCATGGATCTACCCCATATTAAACCAACCCTCCTCAGGCACAACTCAAAACAAAAACTTGATCACAAGTGATCTCTTCCAGGGAGCACATAAATATTACATGCCCTCAAGTCTTAGCCTCAATCAAATCAACACCCCCAAGAACTTCCCCCTGACCACACAGCTTCAGTCCCCCTTAGGCAATGATTTCAGTGGAACAAATTGCATTTTGATTTGTGTTTACACAGAAAAGTATATCAAATAAATTAAAATCACCTGTAAATTCATCATCCAGAAATCACATTCATTAAAATTTGGTCTATTTCCAATTAATTTGTGTGTTTGCATCCTGTCATTTCCACATTAATATTACATTCATGGTGGAAAATTATGAAGCTGTTAAAGTTCTTAATGCCACAGGCAAAGGTTAATTTCTAATATTAGTTGAAAAAGAATTCAAAGAAGAAACTTGAGGATTGGGGTTTTGTTTTGAAATGTTATAAAAGCAATAATTAAAATACAATGTTGAGCAAGCAGGTGGCATGGTGGTTAAAGTGCTGGACTCTCATATGGCCAACCATGGTTCAAATCCTGCAGTTGGTGACTTGCTTCTCACTGTTCTCCCTAAGTCAAATGTAAGAATAATAATAAATGAATAAAAGTAAATAAGTAATCATATTTAAAAAGTTAATAAAAAAAAAAGTACTATGGGCGCTGGCAGGTGGTGTGGTGGTTGAGGTGCTGGATTCCCACATGGTTGACCATAGTTTGAGTCCTGGACCCAGCAGCTTGCTTTCTCTCTTTCTCTATTTCTCTAATTAAAATAATAATAATAATGGTGAATAAAATTAAATAAAATAATTATTTAAGATAAAAGTACTATGTTTATGTGAAATATGAATAAGTCCTATAAGCTATTGAAAGGGTTCATTGTCTTGTGCCAATACCAATCTCTGTTTTTTTGTTTTTATTTATTTATTTGGAGAGGTTTTTTCTACAGGATGCATGGGCTAGCCAGAGAGACAGAAAGTGAGAAATCATCCCCCAAGGGGAGATGGCCACACCGCAATCCTTTCTCCTCCATTCTCCTCTTGGATGTTGGGCATGCATGCATACGCGCCTGGCGTGAGTTTGAGCTACCAGGTCTGGGACTTGAACCACAGTGGGCTATATGGGAGTACAGCGACATAGCCATTACTCCAACTGCTGGTCCCTAATCCCTGGTTTTGATCATGGGCTAAGATTATGTAAGATGTTGCCAACTGGTGAAAATTGGATGAAGTGTCCAGGGACTTCTCTCTACTATTTTTCAACTGTAAGTCTGCAATTAATTAAAAATAAAACGTTTTTAAATGTAATGTTTCATAAAAGTTTAATTATAATTAAAATTAAAAAAAAAAAACATGTAGAGAGAACGGTATCGGCAAATAAATATGCTCCAAAGCTAGCAGATCATGCCTGAGCACTGGGGTGATCGCTTAGATAAGAGAGAGCCCAGGTGGTGATGCCTACTGAGTTGGAGAAGCAGGTTCCCCAGGCCTGCAGGGGGAATAGATACCACCCAGGGCATGGGGCACGTGGCCTACCTTTGCTCATGTTGCTCCAGTAACTTCTGTCCCTTGCTCAGGGCTTGCCGCAGGACCGCAGAGATCTGCCTTTCAGGTTCCATCTCTCCAGGCTCATTCAGCAGCCCAGGCCCATCGGCCACCCACTGCTGCCAGCTCTCTAGGGCCTGCTGCTGCTGGGCTGCCTCCTGCTGGGCCAGCTGGTCCTCCAGCTTCCTTTCCAACTCCTGGAGATCCTGCACTCAGAGAGGGCAGGTGGTGAGTCCCACCGCAAAAGGCAGGTAGACTGCAGGACAATTTCTGATCTCCACAGCATGGCACTGGAAGCCTGGCAAGACCTGGTCCTGCCTGACTCCTGCATCTGGCCATGCCAGACTATGGATTATGACTGCACTGCCCTCATCTGACATGCCCACTTGCCACTCCTGTCCGATTTTTCCCAGTAACCAGAAATCACTACCCTGTGTTTTTTGTTTGGTTGTTTTTGCTAGAGTGTGAGTTTCTGAGGGCAGGGTTGTGTTTCCCTCTCCCCATCTGCACCATGCTTGGCAGCTGGCACCTGTCCCTAGCACATTGTGGAGCACCTGCATGCAGCCACCACATTTGAAAGCACGGTGGGACACAGCATCATGGCTAATACCAATGATAATTACAGCACACCAGGCTCTGTTCTAAGTGCTCACATATTTTAATTAGATTAAATCATCATAACACTTCAGAATACAAACTTTTATTTCTCTTTATTATAAATGAGGAAATTGAGGCAGAGAGAGTTAAAGTAATTTGCCAAGTGATGCAACTACTAAGCGAAAGAGCCAGAATGTTTGGCCAAGCAAGTTGGCTCTGGGGTCTATGTTAACTACTGGGCTATCCAGCTTCTCAGCCAAACAGAAGAAATCTGCATCCTTGTGCTGCCAGAATTAGATCATCCCAGCACAGGTGACCGTCCACAGTCACCTTAGGTAAGTAGGTGGAATAGGCAGGAGAGTCTCAGGCCGTGGAAAACGCAACATATTTAACTCATTATTCACCAGATGAGCCAGTACAGTAAATGGAAGTGAAGGGAGAGGATAGAGTTTAACCCTAAAAGGCAGTAGAAGAATCAGGGATGGTGGTTCTTGATCTTCCTAAAATAAGTACAAAATGGTTTGCCTTTCTGCAGAGGTGCCAAAGTTTGCATCAAATTGTCAAAAGGGTTTTGAAAGAAGCCTCTGAAAGATACAGATTAGGGCTGCTAACACGCTGAGATTTATGCTTTAGATCATCCCTCGAGTCACGGCACCCTCAATGGAAACACAGCCCAACACAGTTTCCAACACTGTGTTCTGACAAGCTGTAAGCAAGGCCAGGAGCCTGAATCAGAGGCCACATTTCTATGGAGGTCAGCACCAGCCCACCCCCAGCCCACTGTGTAGGGAAGGAAGTCTCGAACCCAAATCTGTCAGTGTCACCAGGGAAAGCAGTGGAGCACAGAGCTGGCTTTCTGAGTACTAGCTGAGCTCATCTGGAACACACATCAGGTGGGAATGTGTCCTGTAGTAATGATCTGCTGATGGCAAATTCTCCCAGAATTTTAGTCCTGTCCCCAACCCCCACCACACCCTGAACACCTGCCTGCCTCTTAGCACAACTGGAATTCAAAACAGTTCTAAAACTGTCTTCCTTAATGACTGCTTTCCTCAAGGGACTTTTTTTGGGGGGAGGAGAGATATTTTTGCTATAGAGCTTGCCAGAGAGAGCGTGACAGACAGAGAGACAAGAAAACAAGAAATCCGCCCCTCACCGGGGAGGGCCACACCACACTCCCTTCTCCTCCATTCTCCTTTCAGGATTTTGGGCACGCATGCACATTCACCTGGTGTGAGTTTTACGCTGCCAGGTCCAAGATCTGAACTGTGGTCGACTACGTGGGAGTTCAGCGACATTAACTATTACGTCATCTGCTGGTTCCTCTCACTGGATTCAAATGCTGAGGTGAGGGACTCTGGGACTGTAACTGACGTGTTTATTTTTCCCCAGCAGCGATCACAGCCCTGGTTCATGGTAGACGTGATGGTAGTCATAATGATGGTGATAGTGATAATCATGGCAGTTAGCATTTACTAAATGCCTATTCTGTGCTGGATTTCACTCAGAGTATTTTTATGCAAATTAGTTTATTTAATTTTTACGAAATAACACAAGGTAGGAATCTATAGCATTCAATAGAAAAGTACCTGAGGTAATAAAAAAAAGGATAAGTTAAGTCTGAAATCACAGAGCTGGGCAAAAGGCACAGGCAGGAGTGATTTCAAGTTTCTCTGATTCTGCTCTATTGCCATCTCTCAGCTCTATTGCCTCAATAAGGCAGTTCAAAGATATCTGATGAATGAACAAACAGACAGACAGATGATGACGATGATGGTAGGTGGATGAATGGATGGATGGATGAATGAATGGATAAAAAAATAGGTTAGTTGGTACACAGGTAGGTAAGTAGGTAGATCAATAGAATTCTAAGCCTTTTATTGGGCATGAGGTATTTTGAGGTGAATGAGACGCGGCTCCTAGATTCTGAAAACTCAGTCTAGTAGGGATATAGCTATGCAAGCCCAGTTAAATGTGCTATCACAAAGATTAGAGATGGAAGGTTATAGAAGCACAAACTGAACTGAGATGACCAACCCTGCCCTAAGGAATCCATGGTTGGCTTCAGAGGGGAGCAACATTTGGGCTTGTCTTAGAACACAGACAGGTGTGTGAAAGGAGGTGCAGCAGAAGCATTCTAGGTAGTTGTCCCTCAAAGGATGGACACTTGAATGTGTCTCAAGTGCTCAGGGAGCAGCGAGAAGGTCCAGGGCTAGAACACAGAACCCAAGGGTGGAGTGGTTGGAGGTGAGATTTTAAAATATGGGGCTGGGAGATGGGCAGTGAACAAGTGCTTTTATTCTTCAGAAACATTCCTTTGGTAACAGTGTGGAAGGGAGACTAGATCAGAGTGAAGGAGAGAGGTAGACACTGGCATTAAGCTGAGGGCATGAGCTTTAGAAACAGAGGTCTCCAGTCTGCTTTCCAACTGTGGGAGCTTGGTGAATGCCTTAACCTTCCTAAGCCTCAGCAACTTCGTCTGCAGAGTAGATATAAAATGCCATGGGTTGGAGATAAGGTTTAAACACTTAACACAATGCCCTGGTAGAATGAGATCTCAACCACTGTTAGCTCGCATTCATGTTATTTCTGTTTTTCAGGTCTGGATAATCAGAGCAGTGAAGCTGGGTGGCAGAGGTTGGAAGTGAGAAAACTCAGGCAGAATCAATAGATGGGATGCCTAGAGGCAGGCGGGCAGGAAGGCAGAGAGAAGAATGGAGGAAGATGCCTGGGCCAGCCTTGGGAAAGTGGATGCACGGCAATTTAACCTGAAATGCAAATTCAGTGGATACAGTTAGTCTGGGGTCACATTATCTGTTAGGAGGAAGTTCACTCTATTTAAATTTGTCCATCATTGCAAGGTGGCCCCATGATCCAATTAGGCCTTGCATATGTTCCGATTTTATAGAATGAGTCTAAATCTTCCATCAAATGAGGTAAACTTAATACAGTTTTCGTAGGAGTCTTTTCTTCTAAAGCATCTCATTTCATGCTTTTTTAATTCTCCTGGATGTTTAACAGCTTAAAAGCCCATTTCCAATAGAAAACTGGTTTACACAGAATGATCAAATTGCAGAGTGAAAGTCGAGTATCTGGAGCAAAACAACATGCTTGTCTTTCCTCCAATTCAAAGGAAGAAAATAGTGCATGATAATCATTGCCTTTCCACCAATTTAACAGTAGAATATCATCTGATTTATTTTCAGTTGCTCCCAATTCGAGACACATTGACTCTTCTAAACCAGCTAGAAATAGGACACTATGATGTTACTCAAAAGATAAAATGGAAAATGTAAGTGTTGTATTTCCCCAATTACTAAAGGAAATCATATTCTCAAGTAAAAAGTATCATTAGGTATCTTAAGGCTGAGGATGTTTCTTGGGCACTTACAATGGGTAGTGAGAGAGAGAGAGAGAAAGAAAAAGTGAAAGATCACCCCCCACCCCCCAGTGGGGAGGGCCATGCCACAGTCCCTTCTCTTCTGAACTGAAAGCCAGAGGCTCCTAGTGTCTCGCTCTGCTCGTGGTTCACTCCCTGACCTTGGACCTGCCCTTCCTTCTGAAAGCTCTAAGGGGAGGCTCCATACCTTGAGCTCTCCTTCCCCCTCGCTCTTTGCCCTATCTCCCTGAGACCCAGCTGCTAGTCTAGCTGGGCCCATGAACATCTCCTGATCATTTCCTTCACCTCATGAAAGTGGCCTACAGCAGGGTCCTTTTCAGAGGTCTACACATTCCTCCCACATTAATATCACAAGATTAGGAGCACTAAACCCTAAACATCCTCTGCTGACTCTTGTTAATTGATAAGATGACCTTTTATTGTAACCTTCAAGCAAGGTATGTACAAACCGCACCCCTATCTTGGTGACCAGGAATCTGCGTTGGTCTTTAATTGGCTCATGAATGCTTTCTTCTTACCGTAGGTAACCGAGCCTATGCTCAGGACAGCACAGGCATTCTCCACGTGGCCGTTAGTGGAGCATAAGCAAACTCGCGTCTGGCCCTGCTGGACCTTCTGGTGTGCTCTTTGGAATCAGTAAAGATAATGGGCAAGCCCTCTCAGATTCCGGGCTTCCCCAGACCCGCCTCACCTCTTCCATCTGGAATTCAGGGCAGCAGACCACCTCCATACTAACCAGCTGTAAGTGTGGGTTTTGGCTAAGGGCTCTGTTGAGGATTCCTCCTGTTTTCAATTTGCTGAGGACTTGTATCTTGAATGAGTGTTAAACTCAATAAAATATTTATTCTATATGTCCTGAAATGAGCATATCAGGTTTTTTGCTCCTTTAATCTGTTAGTTAGATGAATTTCTAAATGGATGTTGTAAACTTGAACCAATTGTATAGTCCTGGGAGAAACCCAATCTAACTATGACATATTAATTTTTTATAGATTATGTTCATAATATTTTGTTTACAAATTGTATGTCTCTATCCAAAGTAAGATTGAATTGCGATTGTTCTTTCTGGTACCATTCATACCTGGTTTTGGTGTCAAGGTTATTCAGTCATAAAATGAGTTCACACATATTCTCTCTTTTTCTAACACCAGAAAATAGTTATATATGAGATTAACAAAATAAAGTTGGTGAAGCTGACTTATAAAGCTATTGAGGTTGAGTGCTTTTATATGTGTGTTGGGAGACTTTAAGATACTGAACCAACTTTCATGGAACCTGGACTCCACAGACTTTTTGTCTATTTGAGTCAATTTTCATGATTTATATTGTTGTAGAAAATTTCCCATTTCATGTTAGCTCTCAAATTTACCTACATAAAACTGCTCATCTTTCAAATACACCTATATAAAGCTGCTGACTGCATTCTCTTATTTTTTTTAAAACTACTGCATCCATTGTTATGTTATTGCTTTTTATTTTCTTGACATTATTCAAGAATTATTTCCTTAATGGTCAGTTTGGTCAGAGATTTGTATATTTTATTAGATTAATTTCCAACACATTCAAGTTTTCACTTTATTGTCTCTGCATATGGTAGTTTTGTTTTTATTTATGCTGTGATATTTGTTTTATTTATGCTGTTTCTTTCTTCTATTTTCTACAGGTTAATTAGTTGTTGTTTCTGCCCTAACTTTTCATATGATCTTAATTATTATGAGCCTTTCTTCTGTACTTTTCGCTCTCTCTCTTTAATTTTTAGTTCTTGCTATAAGGCATATATGCTTACCAAAGAGAGACACACAGAGAGAGAGAGAAAGGAAAAGTGAGAGATCACCCCCCAGTGGGGAGGGCCATGCCACAGTCCCTTCTCTTCTAGTCTTCTCAGGATTTGGGGCACACATGCACGCATGCCTGGCATGATTTCCAAGCTGCCAAGTCTGGGATTCAAACTACACAGTTGGCATGTGGGATCCAGCCACCTTAACCTCCATGCCACCTCTGGTGCACTCTTCTTTTCTGATTGATATAAGTTTAGGGCATAATTTTCTCTGCACAACTATTCTAGCTGAATTTCACACATTTAGATATGTCCTAGTTACATTATTTTTCTTTTCTATGTATTTTTAAATTTCCATTATGATTTCTTTGGACCATGAATTATTCATAAGCTTGATTTAAAATTTTCGAAGTCCAAAGTTGGACATTTGTAATTCCAGTAGTCTTTTCTTATCTGTGGTTTCTCTTTCCATGGCTTTAGTTTCTGTAGTTTCAGTTACCCGCAATCAGCTATGGTCTAAAATATTAAATAGAAAACTCCAGAAATGAACAATTCATAAGCTTTACCTCACTTGCCATTCTGAGTAACATAATGAGACCTTGCATTGTTCTGGCCTGTCTTGCCTAAGACGTGAAACATCCCTCGTCCAGAGTAGACACTCGGTAATGCTATCTGTCTGGTAACACTTCCTGTCCGTTAGTCACTTAATAGCCATCTCACCTTTCAGATTAAAAAACAAAACAAAAAGCAGTTTAAATAGGATTCTGTAGTTTCAGGTATTCATTGGGGGTTTAGGAAGATACTCTCCCACAGATTAGGGGAGACTACTGTACCTTTTAAGAACTGATTTAAACATAATTACCATTGTCAAAAGGTGATCAAATGACATTATAGAGTCAATGATTTTGTGTAAAATATGTTCTTTAGTGTGTGCTAAAGAATTAAGAATTGACTGTGAGATTCTGTATATGTACATTAAAACCAACAGGTGGCTTGGTAGTTAAGGCGCTGGACCTGGTGGCTTAAAAAACACTCTGACACATGTATGTGAATGCCCAGAACCCTGAGAGGACACTGGAGGAGAAGGAACTGAGGACACTGGAGGAGAAGGGATTGAAGACACTGGAGGAGAAGGGATTGAGGCATAGCCATCCCCTTGAGGGGTCATTTCTCACTTTTCCTCTCTCTCTGTCTCTCCAGTGAGTGTATGTATCCTATGAAAAAAATTTAAAAAATATTAAAAATAAATAAATCCATCTTACATGCCCTACTACATGCATGTCAATTTGTATTTCATTTGATTAACCAATCAACCACTCAAAGACATGTGCTGAAATGTCCCACTATGATGAGAGACACAGACAGAAAGAGAGAGGGAAAGTGAGAAATGGCATACCACAATCCCTTCTCTTCCATTCTCCTTTTGGGATTTGGGACATGGATACACACGTGCCTGGTATGTTTTGAAAGCAGCCATGTCTGGAACTCAAACCATGCTGTCCGGCTACTTTTCAAAGGAAGTATGATAACTTGTTTTGGCTATCTCAACTGATACAGTCTATGAATGTAAGAATGTAAGTTCATAGATCAAAGTAAAAAAAAAAAAAAGATCAATTTGTGGCACCTTTCATTTATTAGCCATGTGCTCTGCACAAAGAGCCATGTACTAAATCTTAATTTCTTTCTCTGAGAACTGAGCAAAATAACAGTACCCACCTCACAGCATGGCTCAATAATTAATTAATGTACAGCAAAGAGCATAATTGTAAAGCAGCATAAAATTGCAACTTATTATTAACCATGCTTAAATGATAATCTTAAGAAGTATAATTAGGTAAAGAATTACTCATGCTTACATAAGAGCATGTCATTCACATCTTAATATTGCTTGCCTGTCCCAGACTAGGTGCTCTGTAAGTATGAGGTGCTTTTTCCTCACTGTAAGTAATTCTTATAATAATTGGTAATATGTAAAATGCTAAAATCAACACATAAGGGACCTAAGACTACTAGTCATCAAAAGAGTTATTACCACGTCTTTTGTTTTATAGATATAATTCTTGCAATTTGGGGAAAAAAAGCAGCATCTAAGAATAATGGTGATAACTACAATTATGAACATAATAAATAATCTAACCTGTCTTCATATTTAGGAGGCCATTAATTAAAAGATATACTACTGCTTTGTGTGGCACTATGAAAGACACAATACTGCGAACTGCACCGTGACACAAGTCATTGCTTAGAAGATGCATGCCAGTTTCGGAGATGTTAACATTCAGAAGCGTGCTTCTCAGAGGCACTGAAATGGAGCCTTCTTGAATTGAGAGTGTAAAGTGCTCTCACATAAGTCACTTCGCCTAATCCTCACCACAACCCTGTGGCAAAGGCAGGACAGGTGATTGTAGCCCATTCCAGGGTGGAAGAAACAGGCAAGTGCCAGAAAGACCAAGGGATGATGGCGGCCAACCCCTCCCTGCTCTCACCGGATTGTGTGACTCCAGGATCTGAGTGCAGGCTGACTTGGTGAGGGTCTCCGTCACACTCAGCTCCTCAAGGAGCAAGTCCTGGATGCTGAGGAGGGCAGTGTATGCAGACAGGGTCTCTGTCACCCGGGCCGCCTTCTGGAACTGCAGAGCAACCAGCGACTCGGCGAAGCGTCCTTCCTGGGCCTCCAGCTGCTGCACTCTCTCCCGCAGTAATTCTCCTCGGACCTGGGAGGGACCAACCCAAGAGTGGAAGGGGGAGAGCAGCCTTTCAGAGGGTTATCATGAAGAAGCACTGGCTATCAGGAGGGACCAACTGATGGCAACAAGGGAGTCTGCTCATAAAGACTATGGGGACTTTGGGGCCTAGCTGTCATTCCTTCCATATTTATCGGCCTCAGGCTAAATCAAATCTCACTGCTATTCTGCTCAAAATCCTTCATAGGGTCACCATTTTCTAGAGGTTATAATCCAAATTTCTTAATCCAGGCTCCAAGACCGTTCCCATTCCTACCCCAGGCAAACTACCTCTGGAAAGATCTGATCTGTTCTGTCACCTCCCACTCACACACCCAGGACTTCAACCACTCCTAATCACTCACTGTGCCCTACACACCATGTTTCTGTGCCTGTGGTCGGTGTTCTTTGCTATGACTGAAAGGCCCTCCCATCACCACCTTCCTGAAAACCTACTCTGTCCTTCGGGTCTCTAGTTTCTAACTAGATTCTCTAGCATCTTCACTTCTCTCCTTGCTTCCCAAGTTCCATGCCTGTCTCTCAGGGCAGAACTCACTAGGACAGGAGTTCCCCTAAAGCTGGGCAGGTTTGGGCCCAGCACCCACGGGGCTCAGTAAATTATAGATGAGTGAATCTACTTACTCCACTCATTCACTCAACTGAGTAGTTCATTTCATAGTCTGTTTTTTCTCTGCTAGTACCGCCTCTAATACTTCCTGCAAAACCATTGCTACAGGTACAATGTTCTCAAATATGCTAGACGTCACCACCTGGGTCCGTAAAGGGAGTTCACCTTAAATGTGTATGCCTCTCCCCTGTGCAGGGAGCTAAAGCACCAGCCAAAATGTAGCCTGCACAAACACATTACCTCTTTGAAGTCTTTCGTTTCATCTTTAAGATCTTATAGAACTTTATTCACAATAGCCAAAAGATGGAAACAATCCAAGTGTTCATTGATGAATGAGTAGGTAAACAAAAGTGGAGTGCAACAGAATATTATCTGGCATTAAAAAGGAAGGACATTCTGACACACGCTGCAGCACGATGAGCTTTGATAACATTGTGTTAAATGAAATAAGCCAGTCACAAAAGCAGAAACATATATGATTCTACTTATATGAGGTCCCTAGTGTAGCCCAAATCATAGAGGCAGAAAGCCATGGGCTGAGGGGCGGTGGAGAGGGGAACTACGGTTTAATGAGGACAGAGTTTCAGTTTCGCAGGATGGAAAGGTTCTGGTGACGGATGGTGGGAGGGCTGCACAACACAGTGCATGTATTTAGCACCACTGAACTGCACTTTAAGTGGTTAAAATAGTAAATTAAAAAAAAAATTTATTATAAACCCCCCCCTGAAAATGTTTGTGGAATTTTATTTTATGCTATATAAACTATTTTTAATAGCCATATGTTCATAGTTAGGTATTTCAAAATAGTATGAGAAAAAATATTTGCACTAAGTTGAACCTGGCAGAGAATGACTGCCTAGGTTTGCCCCAGAATCTCCACGCACAACCCTTCTGTCCCCATCCGTGTGTCCCTTGAAGGATGCTAGTCTTGGTTTGAAAATCTCAGATTTCATCTCTGATTCCTCTTCAGGAAACACTGATGCAGAGAAGAGGCACAAAGTGGCCTAAAGAAGGCTGTAGTCTACGGACTAGGGGGAGAATTGCTCTGCCTGGGAGAACCTGCATGCAAAGGCTTGAAGAGTTGGTACTTCAAACAGGCCTTGGAGAACAGAGTACAAAGATGTGTACTGAGGACTAGCAAAGCATCACATTTTACTGCTGTGCCACCATCAGACGCCTGGTAATTTCTGAGTTACAGGCATTGTGGATTTTACCTTGTTGGGTCCTGGATATTTTGTATTTCTGTAATGATTCTTTTTCTTTTCTTTTCTTTTCTTTTTATTTATTTATTTTTTTGAGAGGTTTTTGCTATAGGGCACATATACTCACCAGAAAGACAGAGAGAGACAGAGAGACAGAAAGCGAGAAATCACCCCCCAGGAGGGATGGCCATGCTACAATCCCTTCTCCTCCATTCTCCTCTTGGGATCTTGGGTGTGCAAGCACACGTGCCTGGCATATGTTTAAGCCACTGGGTCCGGGACTCGAACGGTAGTTAACAACATGGGAATCCAGCGACATAGCCATCATGCCAACTGCTGGTCCTGATTCTTAAACTTTGTTTTGGGATGCAATTATGTTCCTTGGAAACAGGTTGATCTTTTCTAGTCATGTTTTTAATGTCTTTTAGGTGGGACCAGAGCAGAGTTTAGCTTAGGAATCATTTCACTGAGGCAAGACCATACTAAATCAAATATCCTCTGGATTATGAGGCTTATGAGTCTGGCTGAGGGAATTATCGCTACCCCAGCCCAATGTGACCACTGAGTGCTCTTCTCTATAAACCTTTGGGGTACTTCTGATGCAGTAACATGGAGGGTGCAGGGGTGATTGGGCCCAGCACTCGTAGTGAGACCCAGGTTTTTGTCCCATGTTTGGGAAGAATTAGAGATCCAGACATGTAGACGGGATAGCAAGTGGAGAGTTTATTGAAGGAGGTGGAAGGAAGATCAGAGCTCCTAAGAAGAAGGGAGGGAATCCTGAAACGGGTTGCCACTGTTTGGTTTGGGTTCTGGGTTTATATCCCTGCTGGGAGGAATCTGTGCACGTGTTCTCCTCATGGTAGGAGATCGCATGTCCTACAGGTTATGCTACACCTTAGGGTGTTCTCATAGTCGTGAGACCCTATGTAATGATGGCTAACTGGAGACTGGTTTGTTTAGAGGTTGTTAATTTGAAAAAGATCATTATCTCAGTTAACTGTGAAGGCCTGGTGATCCATACCTTGGAATTCATCCCAGAGTCAGGGATGGTCTCCCTCATCAGAAAGTGCCTTGCTCCAGTCTGGTCTCTGTGATGATGCATTTATGTTGTCTGCTGTCCTGGATTACGTCCTTTCGGCCTTTGGTCTTTTCTAATTAAGTCCCATTGCAGAGGGTCAGCAGATAATGTAAAAGCATTATCACTTCTTCCCCTGGCTCTGCACAATTTTCTCTGCACACTCAGGGCAGGTCTTGGCTGCATACTCAAGGGAACCCATGGCTAACTCCAGAGCTCCCTGTCTGTGTAGATTTTTTTTTTTTTCTGCTCTTCTGCCCTGTGAGATGCAGCTGACCTGGCTTCTAAAATTCTTAGCTCTGTTTCCTCTTTTTAGGGAGGCCCTGAAGCCCTGCCTGTGTTCATTGGTACCATGGAAAGGAACAGACTGACCAGAAGCCCTGATGCAGAAGTTCCTATAGAGATTAGGGAGAGGCCAAATAGATCACGGCTGAAAAAAAAGTGGAAAACTAAGCCAAGCTGTAAAGGTTGAGCAGACACACTGCAGAGGCCAGGGCTGCCAGGGATCAACGTAGACTTTCTCCATAGACAATGGATAGGTCTGTGGCAAGCCAGCTGAAAGTCCCTGAGCAAAGAAACAAGACTCATGGGAAGGTGACCAAGAAATGACGAGCAGTCTCCTTTATTATATGCCTGCCATGAGTTTGCATTGTTGATACCTCAGGGTGGTCTCCATCTTCCTCTCTGGAGTACCTGGTGGTTGGAGTGTCCCGTAAGGCCCAGTCCCTTGTGGGGAGGCAGGGTGGAATTAGGTGGTCCTGAGGGATAGCTTAAGTTTTATTTATGCAAATCCATGTCTAAAATGTGGGGGAAAGCTTAAAGATTTCCGTATGTGCTACAAGAAGTAGGTGGACAGGGAAATTAAAAAATGAGTTCTCCAAAATCCTTTTTCCTTCTTTGGAAAGCTTAATTTGCTAATTCCAGTGCCATGAGAATGTGTCTCTAGAGAGGGTTTAAATCCTTGTCTAAAAAACTCCTGGTAAAGGAGACAGATTTGCATTTCTATGGGGCATTAAGGACTGGCTTCATTAAATATTCAGGCTGCCTAAAGTAATAAAAATTCATTTGCAAAACAATATGCTGCTAAATACTTTATTTTAAATGAGTAATTCAAATAAGTTCCTTTTCCCCTGAAACATGTTGATTTCATAGAAGTTTGTTCTATGCACTGCAATGGTCTTTAAATGCATAACAAAACCAACTGGATAGCTGATTAAAAAGTTATTGGGAGTACAAGGAAGTCAATAAATCACACCCCTTCCTTCTTGCCCAGGTTTGGAAACAAATATAACTATTAATAGATGCATAACAGACATCAACACAAGCTCTTACTATATGAAGAATGGGGGCTTCCTGTGGGCATGCTAGCTTCCAGAGAGAGAGGAGGGAACTGAGCTAAGCCTCACTGGTCCTTCTTTAATCTCATTAATCACATAGTGCCCGCTTTTGAGAAGAATGGGGCTAGGGATGGAGAGAGGTCAGTAGTGGCACTAGCTAAGTACCACTATGTGGAAAGAAGAGATGGATCTGGAAAGAGGAATCTTGCTTCCAAACTTCAGGAGAAGAGAGCTAACAAAACACTGGTGAAATATAATTGTACATATGAAGATTTCAGTTCCAGTGGTGGCTCCTTTCAAAGAGCAGGTTGGTTTAATTTGCTTTCTGCTGGATGCATTTACTAATCAAAGAGAAATGTTTGGCAAAGAAAGTTTAATCGAGAGAAAAAGACATCTTCATGGCTCCTGAGAACTAATGATTTCAGGGAAAAAAGAAAAATGAAGATTTTCTACTGATAATTAGCCTCCAGCCCACAAACTCGAGTGGAGAGGCAAGAGGCAGGTCTTCAGAATAAGACACCTTCATGGCTCCTAAGAACCAGTAATTTCAGGGAAAAAAGAGAAATGAAGATTTTCTACTGATAATTCAGACTCCAGCCCACAAACTCGAGTGGTAGGAAGCCCCTCAAGCCTTCTCTCTGTCTCTGTTGCTATCTTTGTCTCTCTGCCTCTGTCTTCTTATTTTTTGGTAGTTTTTCCTTTATAAAATGTTTTAAGGTGAAGCATTTTCTCAGCTTTCAGCCCCTCCTTTACCTTTATCTTGTTAATAACCCCGTCTCCTCCTCCCACCCAGGAGAGGCAAGGGGCAGGCCTTCAGAAGAAGATACCTTAATGGCTCCTGAGAACTAGTAATTTCTGCACAGTTTTCTTTTTTATGCTTTTTAGAAAAAAATATTTTTTAAGGTTTTCTTCTTCTTTTTTTCTCTGTTTCTTGGTTGCTCTTTTTTCTCTGTTTCCTTTTCGTTTTTTTTTTTATCTCATCTCTCTGCTCTTCAATCTCCACTCACTGTGGTTCTAGATGGATCTAAGGAAACTATAGCCAAACATACAAATTCTATTAGGGTTAACACATTTCTCAATATCTACTGAATCTGCTGTGCAAAGGAATCAAAACGGAATGGCAAAGAGATTCCAGATCACCTCTTTCTGCACACTCCTGAACGCTCAGATTGAACGTCAAGTTTAGGAAGAAACACACCATTCATCAGATAACTAGAAATCACCACAGGGCCACAAGAAATAAGGGGAAGCAAGAAAATACCTCTCCTCCAAGGAAAAAGAATAGCTCCACTTTATTCACAGACAGTTCAATGAAAATCATGGAAACATTTGATAAAGAATTTACAATATTCATAATGGCAAAGCTAACAGAGATAGAAGAGAAGAGAGACAATGAACTGCAGAAGAGAAAGCAGAAAGGAGATGACAAGTTCCAGGAGGTGAGGAAATTCTTGCAGATCTAAAAGAGGAATTACGTACTTTCAAAAAGAATCAAATGGACCTGTTAGAGACAAAGGCTATAATACAGGAAGTCAAAATCTCCCTTGAAAGTATTAAAAGCAGACTAGATCATACAGAGAATAGAATTGATCATACAGAGAATAGAATTGCAGATGTAGAATAGAAAGTTGCAGGTCTAGAAAAATCCACCATGAAGACTGAGAAAGTGGCCAAAAAATGAGAATAATATACAAGAAATACTAGATACTATCAAATATCCGAACATCGGGATAAGTGGTATCCCAGAAGGCAAAGAGACTCATAAGGGCATTGATAATCTATTCCATGAAATCCTGCAAGAAAACTTTTCAAACCTAGAGAGGCACTCAAAGATCCAGTCCAAAGAAATACAAAGGACCCCAAATAGAATCAACCCAAGAAGATCTTCTCCAAGACACATTATAACCAGACTGACCAAAACCACATAGAAAGACAAGATACGAAGATTGGCAAGAGAGAAACGGCAAGTAACCTACAAAGGATATCCTATCAGCCTAACAGCAGACCTCTCATTGGAAACAATGCGAGCAAGGAAAGAATGGGAAAATACATTCAAAGTATTAAGGGAAAGGGAACCAGCAGTTAGCGTAATGGCTATGTCGCTGGACTCCCACGTAGTCGACCGCGGTTCGTGTCCCGGACCCGGTGGCTTAAAACTCACGCCGGGCGCGTGTGCATGCGTGCCCAAGATCCCGAGAGGAGAATGGAGGAGAAGGGATTGCGGCATGACCATCCCCCCTGGGGGGCGATTTCTCACTT
>NW_006201352.1:2453958-2471565 GCF_000334495.1 Tupaia belangeri chinensis
TATATATATATATATATGAAACTAGAAATGGAAAATTATTGAAACAACATGCATGATTAAGCCACTATGCAGTACATTCTGGATGGGAAATCACATTTTTTATGCTGTGACAATGCTTAAGGAATTAAATTAATTAATTTAAAGAATGTTTCAGGAAAAAAAAACACAAAAACTTTTTCTTGAAATTAAAAAAATGGGGACTAGCAGGTGGCGTGGTGGCTAGGGCACTAGACACTCCCACATGACCAACCACGGTTCGAGTTCTGGACCTGAAGGCTTGCTTTCTCACTTACTCTCTCTTTCTCTCTCTCTCTCTGGTCAAATTCAAAATAAATAAATAAAAATTTTTAAAAAAGAAATGAAAAACAATGCATTAAAAATACCTATTTGATGACTGCAGTAAGCTATATAGTCCCAGCTAGGTGCTACTTTATAGTATGTTCATTCTACTCACTGAGGTTTATGCCTAAAGTCAGACTTATATTCATAGATACGTATATATCAGCTGCGCTTGCTATTGAAAATATTTAGATTAATTAAGATCTTTAGTGATTCAATACAATGTGTGTGTGGGGGGGGAAGGCACAGAAAGCAACCATGGATACAGAGACAGTGTGGGAGGAGGGTGGGAGATGGCAGAGGGTGAGAGATAGGGAATCAAGGACAGGAAAAAAAAAACAAAATATACAGGAAACAAGAAATGGAAAATTATTTGTTGACAATAACACGTATGTTGATGTGCTTGATTGAGCCACTATACAGTGTATTCTGGATGGAAAATCTCATTTTGTATGCTATAATGATGTGTAATAAATGAATATGAATAAATAAATTTAAATAAAATAAATTTAAAAAAAGGAAAAGACAGTAATAATAGAGTTTATTTGGGCCAGGGTTGAGGACACTCACCTGTGAGTATAATGTCCAGGTTACCCAGAATGTCAATACACCACGTTCTTACAGATTTTAAGATAACTTTGAAAGCAAAAGTCACAGATGGGAAAGGGCAGTAGTAATAAGTCTTACTCAACTAAGACTGGCTAAATTCTATGATAAGGGGAGCAGGATGCTTGCATGGTTACCTAGAGTCACTTTGCTTATTTATTTATTTTAGATTTTTGCTATAGGGCGTGTGTGCTTATAGGAGAGACAGAGAGACAGAAAGGAGAAATCACCCCAGGGTGTATATCCATGCTACAATCCCTTCTCCTCCACTCTCCTCTCAGAATTTTGGGCACACACACACATGTGCTCAGCGTGAGTTTCAAGCTGCTGGGTCCGGGATTCAAATCATGGTCAGCCACATGAGAGTTCAGCAACATAATCATTACACCACCTGCTGGTCCCACTTTGTCCAATCTTAAGGCATAGAGATAATCAGTCTGGCACATTATTGTGACTGAATATTTTGAAGGTAATAATTAATCAACATGAATGATGGAAAGTAAAGGAAGAATGTATTTGGGCAAAAAAGATGTTCAAAAAGCAAAAGTCCAATGAGTTTTGAGCAATTTCAGGTGCATATTCTTAGTAAAGTCACAAAATGTACATTAATTTTATTTTCTTAAAGCACTGACTTGAATAGATGAAAGTCTCCTGCTTTCAGGAAAACTGGTCTATTTGGGGGGTCTATTAGCTTCCTTAAAGTTTCAGTTTGGCAATGTGGCATTTTAGCATGAGTAGTTCCATTTTGGCCATGTGTACTGGAGCCTGGAGCAGAGCTTAGTTCAAAACAAGGATCTCCTATAATTTTTATTTAATAGGTTCAAGATGTCCAGAGGGACTAAGACTCTAGAAGGATTTAAGACTCCTTTTCCTGTCTTGCATTGGGTGGGTGGTTGGATCAATATTTGTTGAATAAAATAATATCTTGCTAAATAAATTAGTACTTAAATTTTAAAGATAGAGAAATGAATTTCTGTGTCTAGAAATATATTACCACCTGTCCCCATCATCTACATAACCAAAGTACAAAAATCTCAAACAAATGAGCACTGCTTTACACCCACCAGTATTGTTTTGTTCAAGTCTGGTCTATTATCTCTTACATACTAGTCTGCCAGTGAACTAGCTGTGTGACCTTGGCAAGTTTCCTAACTTCTGAGTCTCAGTTTTGTCTGCACAAAGGAAATAATAAAATAATAGAAGACAATGCTTAGTATTGTGTCCGGTCCTTAGTGAGGATCTAATACAATATAGTTTCCATTACTATTGCTGCTTTATTATTCTTTGTATTACCATTATTACCAAATAGAGTTTCTTCTGAGTTGCAAAAAAAGATTAAAATAATGATGTCCAATATTATTTTTTCCCTCCTTCCTTTAAAAATATTTTTTTTCATTTTTAATTATAAAATATATGTATGATGTAGAAATGGAAATTCCTGGCAAAAGATAGTCAATTTAGGGACCCAGCAGATGGTGTAATGGTTATGTCGCTGGACTCTCACGTAGTGGACCATGGTTTGAATCACAGACTAAGCAGCTTGAAATTCACACCAGGTGCATATATGTACATGCCCAAGAGAGGAGAATGGAGGAGACGGGATTGCAGCGTGGCCATCCCCCTGGGCGGTGATTTCTCCCTTTCTGTCTCTCTGTCTCTCCAGCAAGTGCATGTGCCCTATAGCAAAAATCTCTCTAAAAGTGAATTTACATAATGCATTTACTATTTCCTTTAAGGTGGACAGAGGATAAGAAAAATGAGATAGAAAACAATAGTGGCAAAATTTTAAAAGCTAGAAAATGAATGATTGAGTGGTAAAGGATTCAATAGACCCCAAAAAGCTGAATTCTAAGCTACTCATAGAGTAAATAAAGAAGGAAATGATTTATGCCACAGACTCTCTCTGGAGTCTCGGAAAATGCAGGCAAAAGATCCATCTAGAAGTGGGGTACAAGGTTAACTAAAACAGAGGAAACGTTGAACATCTCATTAACAAATAGGCACCCAGAACTCTCCCTACCAACCTCTGCCAAGCAGGCTAATGCTCCTCCCTTCATCCATGAGAACTAGAGATTTATTCTCTGGAAGAGTCGTTGAATATGGGGAAGGGAGCCAGGCATGTCTGAAAGTGGTGGCTTTGTATTAAAAACAGAGGGCTCCATACTTACATACTGACTGCTAAAACCCTAGTTCTCTTCCCCTATATGGCTCCTTAGGTGTTGGCCAGCTTGAATGTCCTATCTAGGCAGGAGACTGTAGTATTCTCTGGGAAATCTGACTAGTCTTAAGGAAATACTTAAAGATATTGACATTGACCATTCCCCAACTGGATGGCTCAGTCCAGTCATCAGAGTAAACATCATAGTCTTTAAGTCCCAGTTATAAACTCAAGAGACTCCAAATAGTTTTTTATTATCCTACTCTTAAATCTGAAAAAGTTCTTAAAGCTTCTAATGAATACAGGGGTAACATTAACTATACAAAAGTTTTTAAAACTGTCAACATTCTCAAAGAGATATAGGAAATTATAGCAACCTCAAAACATTAAGAGAATATTCTTTCTTTTTTAAAAAAAATATTTTATTTAAATTTATTATTATTATTTCTTAATTTGACCAGAGAGAGACACAGAGAGAGAGGGAAAGTGAGAAGCAAGACATCAGGTCCAGGACTTGAACCACAGTTGGCCATGTGTGAGTCCAGTGCCTGTAACCACTATGTCACCTGCCAGCCCCCCAATATTTTTTCTTTAGAAAGAGAGGGTGAAGTGAGAAGAAGCTTTTGAAGAATTAGAAATAGAAAGCAAATGAAAAATGAAAAGGTTTAGGAAATAAAATGTAGGCTATTTTTTCAGGAAGTAATGCAAAAGGATAAAGGATAAAGAAAAGGAAAATAGAAAAAAACAAAACAAAAAAAACTAAAGGATAGTTAGCATCTGAACAAAGTTCCAGAAAGAGAGACTAGTAAAAAGCAGAGGAAATTATCAACGTAATTCAAGAAAATTTCCTAGAATTCTAACATAGGCAAACCACCAGTCAAGTATGATGTCAGAATAAAGACATTTTTAATTTTGCAAATTTGAAAATATTAAATCACTCTTATGCTTTTTTCCATAAAAGTAATAGAAGATGTGGGAGAATTTCTAGCATGACTCCAAGATGGCAGCCATGCATGAGGCATTTAGGGCAACAGGCACAGAGAGAAATGTTCTCCAGAAGCTAGCATTAACAGGAGACATGATATGTGTAATGGTCTTGATAGGATATCCAGCCAACTGTCAAGAAATATTTTGTGTAATCTCGATCACAGGAAGAAGTTCTCATCTTCAACAGAAAAAAAAAAAAATGGGGGGGTGCAGCCCATGGTCTGGTGGTTACATGAGTTGGATCCCACATGGTTAACTAAGTGGTTCCAGTTCTGGACCTGGTGGCTTGAAAAACACTCTGGGTGTATGTGTGTGTATGCCGAAAAATCCCAAAAGGAGGGAGAAATGAAGGATTGCAGCATGACCATTCCTCAGGATGAGTGTATTCTCTCTCTCTCTCTCTCTCTCTCCAGTGAGCACATGCAACCTCGGTCAATGTGTGTGTGGGAGAGCAGATAGGTAATCCTAAAGTAGAGAAATAAGTAGAAAATAAGTAACTAGACAAGCATTCTATTTAGAGATATGGAGGAAAATGCCAAAAAAATCAAGCTAAAAAGTTAGAAGTTGCTAAAAAAATAAAGTTAGAAGTTGCTAACTCTGGGAAGTTGAGAATGTGTGTGGCGGGGAAACTGATCATTTTTCAGCACAAGTCTCAAAGAATTATTTAACTCTTTAAAAGAATGCATGCAAAAGATTATTAAAAATGAAAAGTAAAATGTTTAAATCAACAATGTAGAAAATGAGAAAAAAAATTACGACATTTAAACCAAAGATAATCATGGTAACATTTTGGTATGTGAAAGGTAGAAGGAGAATAGAAGATTAGAAAGGTACGCTAAGGTCTGAGCATGGGGCCTTGAATGACAAGTTCACGAATCTGGATGTTGTTTGGGTACAGTGGGAAACCATGACATTTGTCTCAGAATGATGCTCCAGGGACCTGAGTTTGTTAGAGGCTGCTTCAAGGGGTAAGACAGGAATAAGGGTAGACCTGAGGTGAACTATCTGGAGGCTTTCCCAGTCTTTGTGAATGAATGGATTTTCCCTTCCCTTCCTAAAACAGATTCCCTTGCAAAGTGCCTCCTTTTTTGAGCTTTATGAGAACCTGAGCCATCAGTTTCCTCTCTTGTCAGGCCATGTAAAAATGAGCACATTATTTTCATACCTAAACTCTAGTCACTTTTGAAGTTGCCTGAATGTGAAGAGCCATCCTGGGTAAGTACCAGACACCTCTGCATAATTGCCGAGGCAGCTGCAGAAGCACAATACATGCATAGTCGACTGCGGTGCAGAAGTTCCACTTCCGAATGAAGGGATTTCTAATGGTCTGTGCATGCATGGCATATCACGAAATCTGAAAATAGTGAATTATTAATGAATAGGTGAATGGATACGCAGTATATGTGCCATTGAGATGGAGGGCCAGATCATTAAAAGAAGTACAGAAATAATGAGTGAATAGGCAATATCATGTCATTTCCATTTATATTTAAATATTTATAAAGAATATTTATGAGAAATTTGTATATGTGCTGAGCAAAAGCCACAGGAAAACACACCAAAGATGAACTGAAATGACCTATCACTTTTTTTTTTTTGGAGAGGTTTTTGCTATAGGGCACATGCACTCGCCAGACAGACAGAGAGAGACAGAGAGATAGAATGCGAGAAATCACCCCCCCAGGGGGGATGGCCATGCCACAATCCCTTCTCCTCCATTCTCCTCTCAGGATCTTGGGCACGCACGCACACGCGCCCAGTGTGTTTAAAGGCACTGGGTCCGGGACTCGAACCACGGTCAACTACGTGGGAGTCAGCAACATAGCCATTACGCTAACTGCTAGTCCCATGACCTATCACTTCTAATCCATCAAACATATCAGTTACTGAACGGTAAGAATAGAAATGCAAAGACCTGTGCTTTAAGCTTTGTCCTGCCCACTTCCCAGCTATTTGTCCTTGGATAAGCCTCTCAACTTTCTGGGCCTCAGTATTCTCAATCGTGAAATGGAGACGGTAATAATTGTTCAACTCGCCTCATTACAGAGGTGTGTAAGATACATGCAGAGGTTCCATTACTTGAAATCTCAAGGGGTTTCAAAACAACCAGAATGACCACTAACAGGGTTGGCTAGATCATTTAAGATCCACATAGATTGTGAAATGCTATGCTGCTGTAAAAAACAATGTAGGGAGACCAGCAGTTAGCATAATGGCTATGTCATTGGACTCCCATGTAGTTGACTGTGGTTTGAGTCCCGGACTCAGTGGCTTAAACTCACGCCAAGCGTGTGTGTGCGTGCCCAAGATCCTGAGAGGAAAATGGAGGAGAAGGGATTGCGGTGTGGCCATCCTCCTGGGGGGGTGATTTCTTGCTTTCTGTCTCTCTGTCTTTCTCTGTCTTTCTGGCGAGAGCACGTGCCCTATAGCAAAAACCTCTAAAAAAATATATGTAGAAACTTTTACATATTGATATGATAAATCTCCAAGTTTTAAGGTTAGGCAAGAAGCTGCAATGTTAGAAGAGTGGATGGATATAGACATATTTAGATCAACAGACAGGCAGGCAAGTAGATACAAGTAGATAAGCAGAATTATCTCCAGTAATTGGAAAGTAAACACTAAGCCACCTACTGCATGTTGTATATATAATCTGCTTTTGTATTGGCCTAGACATTGACATAGGAAAAAGAAGGTTCATTCTCTGTCCTGGTTAAAGTATTCAGCAAATGAGAGCTTGGCCAGGGACCATTTTTGAGTGTCAACTTTCCAGTCCAACCAATCTGACCAACTGCCCTGAGCTAGGGAGAGTCTCCTAAAGTCTCCTACCCATGCATCCCTTAGCCGGCTGGGCACAGCCCTCAACCTGCCTTCTTTGGCTGCCCTCCCAAGAATTGACATGACTGACCATTGCTTACAGCAACTTCAACAACTGCCAGGCCCACAAAGAAACTTATCTTTGCTGAGGTGTATGACTATGCTATGCCACCAGGGGTGGTGGCACAGTTTACAGAGACCAATTCATTTCCTGATAGGAATGGCACAGCTTTCATTCCATACTTAGAAACGGAAGGCAAAGAATAGATTAAACTAAGATGAGGCCCTTTCCCCAAGAGCCAACCAGAGCTGGGGTACGAAAGGAGGACTGATTAATAGAGACCTTCTTATAGGACAAAAAATAAGTAGATTTCTTTTTACAAAATGTCTAAATCTTTTTTTTTTTTTTTGGAGAGGTTTTTGCTATAGGGCCCGCGGGCTCCCCCGCTAGCCAGAGCGCGAGGCCCCAGAAAATGTCTGAATCTTGTTAATATTACCTCAAAATATCTGAGCTTCTCAGTGCAGCCTTCCAAGCCTCTCATGCCTAGCCCCTGATGCCCCCTTCTCCATATTTCACAGAAAATACTTTGTATTTCTGGGGAAAAATTAATTATTTTTAAAAAACAGGTCTAGTACAAACCACAAGGTCTCAATAAATTCCAAAGAATCATTGTTACACACACTTTGTTCACTAATTAAAATGCAATAAAATTAGAAATCAACAGCAAAAGGATTGGTTAAAATTTTCTTGCTTCTGGCCATGATGGAATAATAAGGAACAGAATTACTCTTCCATCCTACAATGCCAGAAAACCAGATGAAGGGTATGATGCAAAAGTTTTCAGACATTGTAAAACAGGCAGTTCAGGACTGTAAAGCCTGAGAGAAAGGAAACAGACCAGCTTGCTGCTTGAATGCAGTTTGTAGAATGCAATATGGGGAGAGGGAACTCAGAGGTCAACAGAAATACTAGGTTAAGAAAACAAAATAAAAGTTTGGGTGATCACTTTTCTTAGAATTTGTAGGGCAGAATCCCAAAGAGAAGGGAATTTCACAAAGAGAGAGTTACAGAGATCTACAAGAATGTTCTAAAGTCTTTGGCTAAGTATTGCTTGATATAAAAAAAAAAATTAAATTAAACAAACAAAAAACTATGAAAGGCCAGGGAGGGACCAGCAGATGGTGTAATGGTTATGTTGCTGGACTCCCACATAATTGACTGTGGTTCAAGTCCCAGACCCAGAGGCTTAAAACTCACTCTGGGCACATGTGTGTGTGTGTGCCCAAAATCCAAAGAGGAGAATGAAGGGGAAGGGCGTGGTCATCCCCTTGGGCGGTGATGTCTCACTTTCTATTTCTCTCTCTCTGGTAAGCACATGTGCTCTACAGCAAAAATCTCTTAAAAAAAAAAAAAAAGAAAAAGAAAGAAAGGCCAGGGGAAGAAAACAACCAGAAAGCAATAGGCAGAACAATTGCTGGAGTTTACATGGAGCTGAGATGTGTTATGTTTCTTTAGCCATAATTAAAATACCAGATGACACACAAGGCATTAGGCAGAGTCTTCAGAGGGATATTGCCTCAGTAGTGCAGATAAATCAGTCTAGTCTAAAGGAAGCTCTTGATCAATGAAAAAAGATTAAATGAAAGTCTTGAAAGGATAAAACTTATCCCAGGTAACTTAACTACATGTCAGAACTCCAACACTATTAAAGAGGACACAATGAAATCTAGTATACAACATGAAAAATGTATAATGCCTAGCATACAATCAAAAATTACCAAGCATGTAAAGAAGAAAATGTGCTCTACAATCTAGGAAAATATACCAATAGAAAATAGAAAGACTATGGGACATTACTTCTGGGTGTGTCTGTAAGGGTATTTTGAGAAAAGATTAGCATTTCAATTAGTAAGTTGTGTAAAGATCACCCTCCCCAGTAGTCCAGGGGCCAAGTAGAACATAAAGGGAGAGGAAGGGTGAATTTTCTTTTTCTTGAGCTGATACAACAACTTCTCTTGCACTTGGATATTGCCACTCCTGGTTCTCAGGCCTTTGGACTCTGAGACTTACATTATTGGCCCCTCCAGTTCTTAGGCCTTTGACCTTCTACTTGGAGTTATACCATCAGCTTCCCCAGTTCTCAGGCCTTTTGGCTCAGATTGAATCCAAAGCTACACCACTAGCTTTCTGGCTTCTCTAGCTTGCAGATGGCATATTGTGGGACTTCTTGGCCTCCATAATTACATAAACCAATTCCCATAATTTCTTTCTTTCCCTTTCTTTCTCTCTTTTTCCTTTCTTTACTTATCTATCATCTATTTCCTATTGGCTTTGTTTCTCTGGAAAGCCCTAATACAATGATCAAGCGACTCAGTTACTAACCCTCATACTGAGAGATGGCTGTCATTTCCCTCTGCAATTACCCAGCAAATGTAAAACCTGAGCAAAACCCACACAAATACTAAGAGATGTAATTGAACAGTTTCAGGAGGAACATCAAGACTGTCGACTTGAAAGTGCCTGATCTACAGGCGCTTGCCACAGTGAAATGGCTGATTGTGAAGATGGACCTTTCTTGTCTGCCTTTCACTGTGGGACCTGGATTATACAACATGTGGAGCTGCCCCACTACTGGAAAAAGACTAGCAATGTGGCCCACTCCAACATTAAAAAGCACCTTTGAACCTATTTGCCCCTCACAAAATCCTGTTTTAATAGGTTTTCATTGTCACAATCCTCATATTACAGATGCAGAGCCAAGGCAATTTCACCCCACAATATACAACTGAGGGAAACAACTATGTTCAGTGATAACATTCCCTGATAACCCTGATCAGGGCATCTGGTCAGAAGGCAGCATGATGGTGACAAAGAATAGACAGAGAGATCTTAGTTCAAGTGCTGGGTCTGCCACTGCCTGGCTGCCAGAACCTGAGTTAATTAACTAATCTCTGAGATTCCATTCCCACACCTATAAAATAGAGATATTGATTGCTCTTATTTCTTGGGGAACTTGGGATGGTTAAAGCAGTAAGAATAAGAATATCCAGGTTTGTATGGTATGATAGTTAGAATCCTGAGTCTGAACACAGTTGTGACCCTGGACTTATTTTTCTGCTCTGAGGCTCAAATATCTTATCTCTAATATGGCAACAATAATGGGATTTCTTTTTTTTTCATATTTTATTATATCACCAAAGATCTTAATTTAAAGACTTTCAATATTAAGCATAGTTGATATATACATATTTTTAAATTTTTATTTATTTTAAAATTTTTATTTATTTAATTATTATTAGTCATAAATTAAATCATTTAGATTGTGAAGAGACTTTAACCAGCATGATATACACCTTAGTCCAGCCCAGTTGAGACCACCAGACATATCTTCATCAACAGATAATAAATCTTATCTGTGTCCCACAAGTGTCTTACTTCTTCATTCCCCCCCCTCAATATTTCCTAGGCTATTCCCCTTCCACACTCTCTTTTCACTTTGTCTCTACTGTCCATTACAATGTTTAATACTTTTATGTTCTCCAGTCTTTCAGATTCATATATTGACTGTCCCCACCCTGGTAGAGACCGAAAGACTAGAGAACATAAAAGTATTAAACATTGTAATGGACACTAGAGACAAAGTGAAAAGAGAGTGTGGGAGGGGAAGAGCATAGGATATTTGGGGAGGAAATGGAGAGGTAAGACACTTGTGGGACACAGATAAGGTTTATTATCTGTTGGCAAGGATGTGTATGGTGGTCTCAACTGGGCTGGACTGAGGTGTATATCATGCTGGGTAGTCTCTTCACAATCTAAATGATGTAGACTGATTTAATGTACAAATAATAATAAAATAATAAAAATAATAAATAAAGAGAGGTCAAAGGAAGAAAGCAGAAATGGAGGCAGAAGAAAAGGGGGTGAAAAATTAGGCCGAACGAGTTTCTCTTTTTTCTGCTAGTAGGAAGAGGAGGCAACTGAAAAACAAGACTTGCCTGGACAACCTAACCCAACGGAAATTCTCCAGTTCTGGATCACAGAGACTCCTTCTCCACCTGCTATGCACCAGACCTTCCCAGTGTGTGTGTCTGCACATATATGTGTGTGTTCGGCTACTGAAATGCCTGCCCTGGCCTCTCTGCCACATGGAATGCTTATCTGTCCTTGCTTGGTTATAGTCAGTTGGTCACCTCCATCATACAAAGGGAAAATCTGAGGAGCACCAGCCAAAGAGCCAGGACCGAACCCAAGCTCCCTAGATGTGCAGCATGGTACCTACCCCATTTCAAGCTGCACGCAGAAGAAAGGCCCCTTTTCTACACAGTTGCAGGCACTGTCAGTGGCAACTAAATTGAGTTTCTCATCTGCAGGAACGTCTACAGATGTCAGGTTTCTTGTAGCATAATTAAAGGCTTAGGAATACAAGTAGGTTCAACGTGGAGAAAATATAACCCGATTCAGGCGAAAGTGTTGAGGCAATAAATGCCTTTGTTCTCTGAGATTTAGCATATTCATTTGCCAGTATAAGTTCACTTAATGAAGACCTAGAGGCCATCCCACATAACATGAAATATTAATGATGGTCTTGTGTATCACCAAAGGCTGAAACTGGAGAAGATCACAAAAATAGAATATAGAAGAGGAATAATTAACATCAATAATCTGCTACTTCCAGATGGTCGGAATAAAGAGCCCCTTTTACAAGGCAAACTATAAACTATGAAAATTGGATGGTAAAACACATCACTAAGGATTGAGACAGGAGACCAAAACCAGTGGAAAACTCAGAATTATTCAAAAGCAAGTTCTTGGCTGAAAACAGAGAGAACTACAATGGCCTGTCCTGATTCTGCCAGGCCTTTGCAACCTGTGAACATAAAAAAGGTCAACATGAGCCAGTCATTGGCCCAGTGACTGCAGCGGCTGGATCCCACATGGCGGGTTGCATGGTTTGAGTCCTAGGTCCAGCAGCTTGACAAACATGCTGGGCAAGTGTGCGTGGGTGCCCCAAATCCAGAGGGGAGAATGGAGGAGAAGGGACTGTGGCATGGCCAGCCCTTGTGGGGGGAGTGTTCTCACTTTCTCTGTCTCCCTCTCTCCCTCTCCCTTCCTCTCTCTCTGTTTCTCTGCGGAGAGTATACATGTTCTCTAGCAAATTAAAATGAAAAAGATCAACATAAAAACAAGCCTGAAGTCCCCCAGTCCCACTCTGTTGTGGTCTACACCATGCACAGGATCTGTAGGCCCCTGAGGCTGGGGTCTCAGTCGTCTCTGCCTTAGACTGTCTCACAGGGCACACCTGCTTTTTCTTTCTTCCAAATTCTCTGTTACTGAATGCCCGAAAAAGACACCTGCAAACACGCCCGTTCATCTTTGACTGATGTCAAGGAGGGACCACTAGGGCGTAGGCTGAGGGTGCCTGAATTCCAGAGTGCCATCTAGTCACCGCAACAGAGTGCCACACACGGTCTGTAGGGATAGGGTAATAACCCTATTCAACAGAGATGGCTTGGCCACCCACTCCACAAAGCAGTGTATTCTGGAAAAATGGCCTCCTTTGCCCTGTGTTGATAATACTTCTGTCCTCAGTGCGCCAGGATGGCAGGGCAGCAGCTGCAATGGCATTGTGCTAGGTGAGATCTCCACTCTCCTCTGAGGGAGCTTCTCCTCCTCTAAATTCTGTGTCTCCCTCTAGTTCTGAATCGTTCTCTGTCTCCACTTTTTTTTTAATTTTGGCATTTAGAATTTTCAATTAGTAAGTTGTGTAAAGATCACCCTCCCCAGTAGTCCAGGGGCCAAGTAGAACATAAAGGGAGAGGAAGGGTGAATTTTCTTTTTCTTGAGCTGATACAACAACTTCTCTTGCACTTGGATATTGCCACTCCTGGTTCTCAGGCCTTTGGACTCTGAGACTTACATTATTGGCCCCTCCAGTTCTTAGGCCTTTGACCTTCTACTTGGAGTTATACCATCAGCTTCCCCAGTTCTCAGGCCTTTTGGCTCAGATTGAATCCAAAGCTACACCACTAGCTTTCTGGCTTCTCTAGCTTGCAGATGGCATATTGTGGGACTTCTTGGCCTCCATAATTACATAAACCAATTCCCATAATTTCTTTCTTTCCCTTTCTTTCTCTCTTTTTCCTTTCTTTACTTATCTATCATCTATTTCCTATTGGCTTTGTTTCTCTGGAAAGCCCTAATACAATGATCAAGCGACTCAGTTACTAACCCTCATACTGAGAGATGGCTGTCATTTCCCTCTGCAATTACCCAGCAAATGTAAAACCTGAGCAAAACCCACACAAATACTAAGAGATGTAATTGAACAGTTTCAGGAGGAACATCAAGACTGTCGACTTGAAAGTGCCTGATCTACAGGCGCTTGCCACAGTGAAATGGCTGATTGTGAAGATGGACCTTTCTTGTCTGCCTTTCACTGTGGGACCTGGATTATACAACATGTGGAGCTGCCCCACTACTGGAAAAAGACTAGCAATGTGGCCCACTCCAACATTAAAAAGCACCTTTGAACCTATTTGCCCCTCACAAAATCCTGTTTTAATAGGTTTTCATTGTCACAATCCTCATATTACAGATGCAGAGCCAAGGCAATTTCACCCCACAATATACAACTGAGGGAAACAACTATGTTCAGTGATAACATTCCCTGATAACCCTGATCAGGGCATCTGGTCAGAAGGCAGCATGATGGTGACAAAGAATAGACAGAGAGATCTTAGTTCAAGTGCTGGGTCTGCCACTGCCTGGCTGCCAGAACCTGAGTTAATTAACTAATCTCTGAGATTCCATTCCCACACCTATAAAATAGAGATATTGATTGCTCTTATTTCTTGGGGAACTTGGGATGGTTAAAGCAGTAAGAATAAGAATATCCAGGTTTGTATGGTATGATAGTTAGAATCCTGAGTCTGAACACAGTTGTGACCCTGGACTTATTTTTCTGCTCTGAGGCTCAAATATCTTATCTCTAATATGGCAACAATAATGGGATTTCTTTTTTTTTCATATTTTATTATATCACCAAAGATCTTAATTTAAAGACTTTCAATATTAAGCACAGTTGATATATACATATTTTAAAATTTTTATTTATTTAATTATTATTAGTCATAAATTAAATCATTTAGATTGTGAAGAGACTTTAACCAGCATGATATACACCTTAGTCCAGCCCCGCTGAGACCACCAGACATATCTTCATCAACAGATAATAAATCTTATCTGTGTCCCACAAGTGTCTTACTTCTTCCTTCCCATTCCCCCCCCTCAATATTTCCTAGGCTATTCCCCTTCCACACTCTCTTTTCACTTTGTCTCTACTGTCCATTACAATGTTTAATACTTTTATGTTCTCCAGTCTTTCAGATTCATATATTGACTGTCCCCACCCTGGTAGAGACCGAAAGACTAGAGAACATAAAAGTATTAAACATTGTAATGGACACTAGAGACAAAGTGAAAAGAGAGTGTGGGAGGGGAAGAGCATAGGAAAGGAAATTTGGAGAAAAAAATAGAGAGATAAGACTTTTGTAGGACACAGATATGGTTTATTATCTGTTGATGAGGATGTATATAGTATTTTCTTTTTCTTTCTTTTTTTTTTTTTTTTTGAGGGTCTCTTCACAATCTAAATGATGTATAGCAATTGTACAAATATCAAAGAAAGAAAGAAAGAAAGAAAGAAAGAAAGAAAGAAAGAAAGAGAAAACAAATAAACAAAAAAAGAAGTAGGTACTTTTATTAAAATGCCATCACAGCTCATGAAGGGAGATAAGTTCTTTTTCTAAAATTTATTTCTTTATTTGTTATTAAATTTTCTATAGGGCATGTATGTTCACAAGAGAGATATGAGAGAGAGAAAGAAAGGTAGAGTGTGTGAGAGAGAGAGGGAAAAAATGAGACCTGGCAAGCTGCCAGTTCCAGGATTCAAATTGTCGTTGGCCATGTGGGAGTCCAGTACCTTAACCACCACATCTCCTGCTGGGCCCAAGGAAGATCAATTCTTAAATCAGTGCCTAAGACAATTGCGAAATGTTTATTGTTTGAGAGATTTTTGCTATCGGGTGTGTGTGCTTGTAAGAGAGAAAGAGAGCGACAGAAAACAAGAAATAATCCCCTGGGGGGATGGCTAAGCCGCGATCCCTTCTCCTCCTAGGATCTTGGGCATGCATGCACACACACCCAGTATGAGCTTTAAGCCACTGGGTCCAGACCTCAAACAACGGTCAGCTACATAGGAGTCCAGTGATGTAACCATTACACCGCCTGCTGGTCCCAACAAAGGTGAAATTTAAACCACCCTTAAAAATACCTTGGGGAACACTTCCTTTGGTGTAGAAGCAGGGCCCAGAGCCCAGGGCCAGATGAATGGCCTGTGAACTACAGAGGTGAGCTCAGGGCAGAAAGGGGTTGCTAAGACTGGTCCAGGGAACTGCAGACTTCCAGTCCCCCTTGTTCCATCCTCCCCTGGAGACCTCTGCTCATCACATAGAGTGGTGCTTGGCTTGCTTGTCTGGTCCAGCTGGCCTTTTACTCTTGTATGCTGTCCTTCTCCATCATCATGTTTATGTCTCCCTCCTTGTCATTCTCTTTTTCCCCAGAGCTCATCATGGAATTTTCCTAGGTGCAGTGTACCTATGAATGAGTGCCAAGTAGTATAGACTGGAAAACTCTAGGCTTCCAACCTAGATAGACATGGCTTTGAACTGTAAGGATCACAATCTGTTGGCTGGATAGCCTTGGACAAGTGACATAGCTCCCTGTGATGTTGCTCCTCTTGTGTTGACAGGATATGGAGACCCAGTAGTCAAGGAACCCAGGCAAGCTGCCATCATATACATCATTACACCAGAAATTCTCAGACATCTCTTTTCTGTGTTCATCTCAGACCCCTTGTTCATACTGTCAAAGAAGTAATGCCTAGTCTATACCTCCAACCAGTCATGTGGGGCCAGATGTCCTTGTGATGTAGGAGACACTGTATTGGTGGGCTGAGACACACTGGGTCTTGTCACAATCCTGGCAGTGAACCCTGGGCTAGGAACTACCCTTTTTGAAATTAAAATGGACCTTGAAATGCTGTTCTTGAAGCATTGCAGCGAGTGTGGAGATGAACACGCATGAAAGCCCCAACAAAATGCCTGGTATCTGGTAAGAAACTGATAAAGCTGGAGTGTGAAAGAGGGTCTGCTTTGGCCTGCAGGGCCACTACTCCAGTTCCTGCAGTTACAAAGAAGAGGCAGAGGGAAAGCAGGGCCACCTGACTCCAGGTCATCCCCTGCCCAGGCTAGAGTATGGGAGAAGGCTGTCTTGCTATTCAGGACCACCACATCAGTTTTTGATGTTGAGAGTTAGAAGGACCAGAGAAAAAGCAGAGGAAAACCAGCCCCAGCTCATCAACAAAGCCTCTCGCCTAGCCTAGGGTGTAGGAGGAGAGATTGCCTTGGTCTGTGCACCACACACAGCAATGTATGAGATCTCATATACTACCTTACATTCTAGTTTCTTAGCTTAGCTCCCAGCCACATAGGGACCAGAGAAATTTAGGTATATCAGAGCCAAACATCTGAATACTAAAATTCTGCAGGAATTATCTCCCCACACTCAGTTCAGCAGAAAAAGGAGATAAACTCCTCTCTGTAAATCTGAGCCCAAAACTCCCATCGTGGCTACCACACTACCACCCAAAGTAAAAGAGGGAAACTGGCCTAGAGTTCATTCACTTCAAAGGGAAGCACACACACACATACACACACACACACACACACACACACACAGCTCCAGAATCCTGCTCCAAAGAAGTAGTAAGAAATGAGTTCATCACCAGATGACTAAAAATCATAGCCTCAAGAAGTATGAGAAAACCAGAAAATACTTCCTTCCCAAAGGAATATGTAAAATAAAAACCTCCCTCAAAATTATAAACAGGAGGTAAGACCATATGGAAAAATCTTACCTTAAAGACAAAACTTCTGACTTACATTAAGCAACTAAGAAGAATGTAGAAATAACCACTAAAAATGAGGACAACATATGAGAAGTCCTACACACCATTAAACAGCTGAATATTTGTATAATGGGCATTCTAGAAGGTGAAGAGATGAGTAGAAGTTTAGAAAATCTCTTTCATGATATAGTTATCTGAAAATTTCGCAAATGTAGAGAGACATACAGAAATTCCAATCCAGGGAACAAGCAGTTAGCATAATGGCTATGTCGCTGGACTCCCACGTAGTTGACCGCGGTTCGCGTCCCGGACCCGGTGGCTTAAAACTCACGCTGGGTGTGTGTGCGTGCATACCCGAGATCCCGAGAGGAGAATAAAGGAGAAGGGATTGCGGCGTGACCATCCCCCCTGGGGGGTGATTTCTCGCTTTCTGTCTCTATGTCTCTCTGAGTCTGTCTGGTGAGCGCACGTGCCCTATAGAGAAAACCTCTAAAAAAAGAAAAAAAAAAAAGAAATTCCAATCCAGATACAAATAACACCAACTAGATTTTAAAAAGAATATCCTGGGACCAGCAGTTAGCATAACAGCTATGTCGCTGGACTCCCACGTAGTCGACTACGGTTCAAGTCCCGGACCTGGTGGCTTAAACTCATGCCGGGCACGTGTGTGTGCGTGCCCAAGATCCTGAGAGGAGCATGGAGGAGAAGGGATTGTGGCGTGGCCATCCCCTC
>NW_006201352.1:2478152-2501580 GCF_000334495.1 Tupaia belangeri chinensis
ATCCCGAGAGGAGAATAAAGGAGAAGGGATTGCGGCGTGACCATCCCCCCTGGGGGGTGATTTCTCGCTTTCTGTCTCTATGTCTCTCTGAGTCTGTCTGGTGAGCGCACGTGCCCTATAGAGAAAACCTCTAAAAAAAGAAAAAAAAAAAAGAAATTCCAATCCAGATACAAATAACACCAACTAGATTTTAAAAAGAATATCCTGGGACCAGCAGTTAGCATAACAGCTATGTCGCTGGACTCCCACGTAGTCGACTACGGTTCAAGTCCCGGACCTGGTGGCTTAAACTCATGCCGGGCACGTGTGTGTGCGTGCCCAAGATCCTGAGAGGAGCATGGAGGAGAAGGGATTGTGGCGTGGCCATCCCCTCTGGGGGGTGATTTTTTGCTTTCTATCTCTCTGTCTCTCTTTGTCTTTCTGGCAAGCGTACATGCCCAATAAGAAAAAAAAAAACTACCAAAAAAAAATCTTCTTCAAGGCATATCATGGCCATAAAAGGTAAAAATCAAAGACAAAGAAAATATTCTAAAAAAGACAAGAGAGAAATGTCAAGTTACTTGAAAAGGTTACCCCATCAGACTATTATTGGACCTTTCAACTGAAACAAGGCAGGCAAGGAAAGGATGGGTAGACATATTTAAAACTCTCAGAGAAAAACAATTTCAGCCAAGAATACTACATTCCGCAAGATTATTCTTCACATTGGAAGGAGAAATAAAATCATTCCCAGATAAACAAAAGCTGAAAGAATTCAGCAAAAGTAGGCTAGCTCTTCAGGAAATATTAAGGGAATACTATACCTAGAAAACTAAAGGGATGTAAATCAACGCAAGAGAATGCAAAACTACTAGGAAAAAAAGAAAAAGAGTAACTAAAAGACAGGGCTAAGTCCACACATATCAATAATAACATTAAATGTTAACAGATTAAATTCTCCAACTAAAAGACATAGATTGGCTCAATGGATTAAAAATAAAAACAAAAACAAAAAAACAAGAATCATCTATATGTTGTTTATAAGAAACACAACAAATTAACAAAGATAGACTGAAAGTGGAGAGCTGGAAAGTGGTTTCATGCAAACAGAAATGAAGGAAAGGTGACAGTAATATTATTGATATCATACAAAATAGACTTTAAGATAAAAAGGTTAAAAAGAGATAAAGGACACTACATAGTTCTAAAATAATTAATTGAACAAAAAGATATAACAATCATAAATATTTTTGCACCCAATTCCAAGGCACCCAGATATATAAAAGAAAGGCTGCTAGACCTAAAGGGAGATATAGACTGCAACACAGGAATTGCTGGGGATTTTAACATCCCACTTTCACCATTAGACAGGTCATCTAGACAAAAAAAATACACAAAGAGATACAACAGTTAACTGATACTATAAACCAAATGGACACGATAGACATATATATAACATTCCACCTAGCAATTACAAATATACTTTTTTCTCAACTACATGGAACATTTTCAAAGACTGACCATATACTAGGCCACAAAACAAGTCTCTGCAAATATAAAAGTACAAGAAACTATACCCAGCATCTTTTCTCGCCACAATGGAATTAAAATTGAAATCAACCATGGAAAGAGCCTTCAGAAATTCATAAAAACATGGAAACTAAACAACTTTCTCCTGAATGACTTTCACACTACTGAGGAAATTAAGATTGAAGTCAAAAGATTCATTGACCCCAACAATAATGAAAACACCACTCTACATTACCTCTGGAACACAGTGAAAAACAGTCATAAGAGGGAAGTGCATAGCTATTAGTGCTCACAAGAAAAAAAAAATAGTAGGGTGGCAAATAAATAACTTCATATTGTATCTCAAGGAATTGAAACAACAACAACCACAAAAATCCCCAAAATAATAGAAAAAATAGTAAAGATCAGATCTGAAATAAGTGAAATAAAGAATAAAAGAACTAAACAGAAAATTACCAAAAAAATGTATCCTTTTTTTAAAAAGGTTAAACAAAATTGACAAACTATTAGCTAGACTCATCAAGAAAAACAGAGAAGGGAACCATAGAGATAAAATCAGTTATGAAGTGGTAATATTATAACTGATATATAAGAAACACAGAATATTATGAGCGAATACCACCAGGTACTATATGCTAACAAACTAGAAAACCTAGATGAGATGGACAAATTTCTAGACACTTACAAGTTACTGAGGCTGAACCATAATGAAATAGAAAGGCTGAATAGACCAATAACAAGTGATGAGCTTTAATCAGTAATAAATAGTTTCCTAACAAAGAAAAATCCAGGTCCAGATGGCTTCAATTCTGAATTCTAAAACTTTTAAAGAAGAGCTAACTCCAATTCTCCTCGAACCATTTTCAAAGATTCAAAAGGAAGGAATCTTCCCAATCTCATTCTATGAAGCCTCCATTACCTTGTCACTAAACCAGACGAGGACATAATGAAAAAAATAAAACTACAGACCAATATCCCTGGTGAAGACTGATTCAAACATTCTAAACAAGATTCTAGTAAACTGAATCCAACAGCATACTAAGAAGATTATACACCACAACCAGATAGGCTTTATCCCAAAGATGCAAAGTTGCTTCAACACACACAAAATACCACATTCACAAAAAGAAAGATAAAAACCATAGGATCATATCTATAGATGCAGAAATAGCATTAGATAAAATACAACACCCCTTCATGATCAAGACTTTCAGTAAAATAGGGGTAGAAGACACATTCCTGAACATAATATGAAAGACCCATTGCTAACATCATACTGAATGCAGAAAAGCTGAAAGCTTTTCCACTAAAAACTGGAACAAGACAAGGCTGCCCACTTTCTCCACTTTTTTTCAACATAGTGTCGAAAGTTCTAGCCAATGCAAGCAGACAGGAGAGCAAAATAAAAGACATTCATATAGGAAAAGAAGAAGCTAAATTGCCCTATTTGCAGATGATATGATGATACACATAGAATATCCCAAAGAAGCCATGAAAAAACTCCCAGAAGAGATAGATGAAACAAGGCTAAGATTTTCTCAGTAATAATACTCAGAGCATTGTAAATTAAAACTAAACAATATTGATGGGACCAGCAGTTAGCGTAATGGCTATGTCGCTGGACTCCCATGTAGTCGACCGCGGTTCACATCCCGGACCCAGTGGCTTAAACTCACGCTGGGCGCATGTGCGTGCATGCCCAAGATCCCAAGAGGAGAATGGAGGAGAAGGGATTGCGGCGTGACCATCCCCCCTGGGGGGTGATTTCTCACTTTCTATCTCTCTGTCTGTCTGGCGAGCGCACATGCCCTATAGCAAAAACCTCTCAAAAAAAAAAAAAAAAGTAAACAATATTGAAAGAAACTAAATTAAAAAATAGTAGTGAGAGACAAAGCACCAGAAATTCCTAAATTAAATAAATACTCCAAAGAGAACAAAAGGAAAAAGAAAGGGAAAAAAATCAATATATTTGCCACCAAGAGAAATAACTGTAAATAGCTGAAACAAACAAATACATGAACAAACAAACAAAGGGTCAGGTGGTGGTGCAGTGATAATGCAACTGGACCTAAATGGGAAAGGTCCTAGGTTCAAGTTCTAGGACCTCCCAGAACACACTGGGCATGCTTGTGTGTGCTCGTGATCCATCATAGATGAAACTGGGTGTGAAAGTGAAGAGACTGTTGGCAGCGCCTATCTGTCTCTCATTCTCTTCCTCTCAAAAAAAAAATAAAAAAAATAATAATAATGAGTTTGTACCTTCTATTAAAATGACTAGTGTGGGTAAAAAAGAGGATAGGTCCTCTTGGTCATGAATCTGTAACAGAGGAGAGGGTGCAAGATAAAGCAGGAGATGGATATAAAACAGGTACAAATGCCTCAGGACAAAGGAAGGCACAAGACAATGGCCACCACAGCCCATGGAGCCAGCGCTCGAGGACAGAATAGAGCCTGAAGAACAGGAAAGCTCCAGGCCAAGAAGCAGGGGAAGGTAGTTCCAGGCAGAAGGCACAGGTGGAAAGGGGTGGGAGTACACGCTAGGTACTGGGGTGGGGCTGAACAATACCGGCCCCTGAGGGCTCCGTGTGTCTGCAGACGGACTGCCATCAGCCTTGCCACCTGCGAAGAGAAACAGCTGGAGCACCCATACTGACCTTTTCACCCAGGTCTTCAGGGGCCTGCTCCTCACAGAGGTGGATTTTATCTTCGATGCACTTCTTCAAAAGGTCTATCTTGCTTTTACTCTTGGACCGTGGCTTTCTCGCCTTGGACTGTTGCTAGAGAGGGGTCACAAAAAAACATTGGCAAGAAGGTGTCACCAGCAAGTCCATGCTGCCCCCGGGTCTCCACAAGCCAGGAGAAATTGACAGAACTCACAGAACTGCAAAACTCTGCCTTAGGCCAAAGGACAGGAAAGCCAAATATTATCTTGGAAGGAGCTCAGCTTTAGGATCTTTGATCTGCATGAATTCTGGTGGACTCCTAGAGGGAGGAGAGGGAGCTAGTGGGAAGGGCCAAAACTTTGGAGTTAGAAACACCAGAGGACACAAGCCAGGCCCACCTGCTATGTCGCTAAGTCACTTCTACATGCACTATTTTTCATTCAGAAAGGCTATGTGTGAACTTTTTCTCCCTCTAAATGAAAAGGAGTGGGTTGCAAGTCAGAAAACACCAACTCCAAGCCCAATTCTCTACTTCCTATGTAGGTCGATTAATTTTCCTCTGTAGCTTAGTTTTCTCATCTATGAAATGGGATCATGACATCTATCTTCTGCCCCTGCTATGAATTTTAGGTGAGATAGTATAAACTTCAGTGATTTCAACATTTTTAATATCAACATATAATCAGTTCAAGAGAAGCCCCAACATTTTGCATGCATCTGGTGGTTTACTGCATACAAAGTTTACTGTATACCTACTATGAGCCTGACACTCTCCTAGGCAGAGGGGAGGGAGTACTGAATGGGTTGTAGAGCTTGCAAGGGGTAGCCTAGACAACAATCAAGTCAAGAACCCAGGACATTTCCGATAATGATAAATTACATGAAAACACAAAGCACAGCCATGTGGTAAGTGCCTGGGGAGGGTGTTATTTCAGACAGGAGCTAAGAGGCATGAATAGGCTATGAGGCATGGCTTAGGCAGGGGAAATAGCAAGTTTAAAGGCCTTGTCTTAGGCTCCTAGAAGTAGACCCTGAGAAAGGGTGTGAGGATCACATGGTTTCCTAAGGGAGAGCTGTTTAGGAGCAACCAGAATAGGGACAAGGAAAAGGACAGGAAAAGGAAGGGTCAAGCAAAGCTTGGGCTCAGGTGAATTGAACCCAGGCTGGCCCATGGGGGACTCTGGAACAAACAGGTACCAAAGTGTTGTCTTACCTTGAGGCACCTAATAGGTGCTCACTGAAAAACAGTGTCGATCATCACCCAGGGCAAGAGACCCACTTTTCCTGACTCCCCTGAGTTGAGTTGAGAATCCTCCTCTGTGCCACTTTCAGGAAGGACTTTGTACCCTGAATGTCACTGACAATGGCTAAGGGAGGAAGACTAATGCCTGGGCTAGGTGGCTCCCATCCACTAAGCACAACGGTTGAGAGAAGAGTGTAGCTGTGAGCCAGGCATGGCTGATATGTTCCTTGGTAGACAATGCATTGGTCTGGTAAGGGGAATCTGGGCAGAGCACCAGCAGTGTCAACTATAGACCTTAAGGTCAGGACAAGCTTAGCGGTTCCAGAAATAGCCAGATGCCAACGTGGCAGGAGAGGAGAGTACAAAGGAGCATGGCACGAGAGTACATCGGGGTGGATGGATAGGCTGGACCCATGGGGTCAGCAGCTGGCAGTCAGCCCCGCCTCTGAAACAGAGAGTCTGCCATGTCCACTCTACCTGCAGCTCGGGGGCAGCCAGGGCCTGGTCCAGTTTCAGGAACTCGGTTTCTCGCCAAGCAGTCCTAAATTGCTGCAGCAGGACTCGGGACCGGATTTTGGGGAAGGCCAAGCTCCTGTCCATCTGAGCAAAGCAGCCATGAACCTCCTGCCTCATCCTGAGCAGCTCCTCTTCAGACATGCAGAAGACGGAGGAGCAGAGCGTCCTGCAGAGACAGTGATATGATCTTATCAAGAGGAAATGTAGGGGTAGGGCTGGGGTGGGAAGATACCGAAAATTCATCAGCTAAATCCATGTTTAGAGACAGAAGCATCAGCTCCTTAACTGCACATTCATTCCCCCAAGTATTTCTGGAGCAGTTACTGCATGGTGTGGGTGGACAAGCATCACAGCAGAGCTGAGAGTTACACTGGATGAGATGAACCTGCGAAGGTGTCCTTCCAGGAGAAGGCCTTATAGACGGCCTGGTCTCATTTCAGAAACAGACATGAAAATACATCACTGCCTACAGAGGCTGGTCGGCAGCATTCCGTGGTAGAGTCCAGTAGCAGAAAAATAAATGCTCAACTTAGCTGCGGGAAGGGAAGGGGCAGGAAAAAGGGGAGGTCCCTTGCACTGGTCTTAAAGAATGATGACTGACAGTTATCATTTAGTGAAAATCTGTTCCATTTTGGAAAGCACGCCTAGTGACTTAGTGTTATGGGTTGAACCATGCCCTCCCAAAACATTTGTTCAAGTCCTAACTCCTGATACCTGTGAATGTCTGTCACTTTATTTGGAAATAAAGTCTTTGCAGGTGTTAATTATGCAGTAAGTTAAGAAAAAGTCAAACTAGGGTAGAGTTGGCACTTAAACTAATCCAATATGACCAGTATCCTTATAGGAGGACTAGGAAAAGAGACAAACACACAGGGAGAAGGCCATGTGACAATGGAGGTGTAAATGGTAGATCTTCAAGCCGACAAATGCCAAGCATTTGCAGCAACATCAGAAGCTAAGATTAAGGGGAGGAACGGATTCTCCTCAAGGCTTCAGAGGGAACAAGGCTCTGGCAACACCTTGATCTGGGACTTCAGAAATCAAGAACTGGCACCCAGAACTGTGAGAGAATCAATTTCTTTAGTTTTAAGTTGGTTACATGTTGTTATGGAGCCCTGGGAAATGAATACATTTACCTACATCATCACTAATCCTTACGGCAATTCAGTCCTCAAACTACAGATGAGCAAATCAAGAACCTCCTCCTTCCTTTCCAGCAAGGCCCACAGCACACTCTAACAGGAGACTGTCCACCCGCTCACTTTCCCAGGCTCATGACAGCAAGTTCTTGTCAATTAAATGGACGGGAAAGTCTGCCGGAAATTTCTGGATACAATTTCCTTTTCTTTTCTTTTTTTGGAGAGGTTTTTGCTATAGGGCACATGTGCTCACCAGAAAGACAGAGAAACAGAAAGAGAGAAATCACCCCCTGGGGGGATGGCCACGCCTCAATCCCTTCTTCTCTATTCTTCTCTCGGGATCTTGGGCATGCATGCACATGCTCCCGGTGTGAGTTTAAGCCACTGGTTCCGGGACTCGAACCGCGGTCGATTACATGGGAGTCCAGCCACACAGCCATTATGCCAACTGCTGGTCCCTACAGTTTCCTCCTTAACCCAGGAGAGACCAATTCAGTTGGAGGCCTTTGTTTTCTTGGTTTGGGCAGTATGTGTCTGTTCATTTATGCATTCAACAAATATTCTCTATAGACAAACAGACTTGTTGGTTATTCTACCAATGCTCAGTCAACACTGGCTGCATAAAATAAATTTGTGAATGCTTTAAAATTTGGAAATATCTTGGGAACCAGCAGTTAGCGTTCCCAAGATATTTCCATGGAGGCCAAGCCATGGTGGCACATTTGGATGCTGCTACTCAGCAGGCTGAGGCCATAGGAGAGCCCTGGTTTGATTCCCAGTATCCACTAATAAGCTAAGCATGGTGGTGCAGCTGTGGTCTCAGCTACCAGGGAGATTAAGGCAGGAGGGTCACGAGTTCACAGCCAGGGTGGGCATCACAGCCCAGACACTGGTTGTGGTGGGATATACCTGAGGTCTCAGCTACCCAGGAAGCTAAGGCAGAAGGCTAGTGACACAATGAGGTCCTGTCTTAAACACCACTCATACACACCACAGAATGAAAGAAAGAGAGAAAGAACAGAAAGAAAAGCTCTCTTGTGAAATTGAATGAGACTTTCAGGAATGATGCAAGCCCTCTGTTGAAAATACTCTGCAGGCCCACCCCACATTGCATGATGCTCCTGTCTTGGGTTCCTCATATCACGAAGCCCAGTGATTTTGTTTTTTATTAAGAATTATTTCATCTAATCCTTTTATTTGTTATTATTATTATTTTTTTTAATTTGACGAGAAAGAGAGAGAATGTTAGAAAGTAAGCTGACAGGTCTGGGACTCGAACTGTGGTTGCCCATGTGGGAGTCCAGCGCCCTAGGCACCATGCCACCTGCTGGCTGGAAGGCCCATTGATTTTGAAAGCACCTCTGGAAACTGCAGCTGTTCTCTCATACCTTCCTTTGTGCAGAACCTTTACACCATTGTTGCTGGTTACAGGTTACATGTGATCCAAAGTGAAAGAAACTCTGAAATGAATCTAATTTGTTATTTTTGCCCACCCCCAAACCATATCTGCCCTTGTGGTCTTCTCTTTACCTACTATGTAAGCACCAAGAGAAAACAGAAACACAGGAGGCAGGACCTTTGCCCTGAAGGAGTTTAAGATCAAAGGAGGAACTCGGGAAAAGTCTCAGAGGCACACTTTCCCAGGCCAAAATATTCCTTATTCCTCATTCCTACTTTAGCCAACCAGGTTGATGGAGACAGTCACCCAATCTTGCTAGAGATCAGCAAGCTTATAAAAAGTAATTCAAAACTATTGTGCAAAGCCATTTTTATATAATGCCTCAGAAATAAAGGCTGCAACCTTTTAGAATCTTAAACAAGTAGAATACATAAGGAGACTCACATTGTGTGCATTGTAAGCTGACCCTCTCTAACCTTAGAAAATTCATACTGAGTTTTCTCATAGCAAAGTGAGACGTCTTGTTTCCTGTTGAATGGCAAAATGAGTGGCAGCTTTAGTAATACACCCTGCCAAATAGACCCAAATGAGGTTGAAGAAAATGACCATTTGGTAACAAGAATGCCAAATCTAATTCATAAGCTATGAGGAGTCAAAAGTCAGTTTGATCATACAAAGATAATATGGTGGAATGTAGATCGAGCTAAATAAATACTGCTGAAGATAATTCATGTGAATAAGAAATGGCATTTAGAGGGCCAGGGAATGGCGTGGTGGTTAAGGCACTGAACCATGGTCAACCGTGGTTCAAGTCCCAGACCTGGTGGCTTGCTTTCTCACTTTCCCTCTCTTTCTCTGTCTCTTTCTGGTGAGCACACATGCCCTATAGCAAATTAAAATAATAATAATAAGTAAACAAAATGAAATAATTTTAAAAGAATGGCACTTAAAGATTTTATTTCTATGGGCTTGGAGAAGACAACTTATTTTCCTTGTCAAGAAAACAAATGCTAACAAATATTGGAAAATAAATGAGGCCACAATCACATAAGAGAGATGGGAATGAGCTGGAGGTCACTTAATGCGAACCAAGGTAATGACTCTGCAAACAACTGGGATCTATTCTCCTAGAAGCAAAGTCTGTCCCTAGAGAAGAGAACTGAGGCCAGCAAGATTCTAGGAGGTAACGTCCACCAAGGGAGGATGAGCATTGCAGAAAGATGTCCCACCACGCCACCTCCATCAAGGGCCTGAGAAGAGCCCATCCTCTTCATGTTCTACACCACTTGATAGGATCATGAGCTGCTAAAATTACCCTAAGTGATTTATTATTGTGGTCCTCATTTTACAGGCAAGAAAGATGAGGCCCAGAGAGGTTAAGTAACATGTCCACACTTGAATAGTAGGTGGTAATGCTGGGATCTCAACACAAGCCTTTTGGTCTACACTGCTCAAGTCTTATTCCACACTGGCCATGTTTGGGGCTTCTCCAGTTTCCAATCTTACATGCCAGCCTCAAACAACCGCCAAGAGCTTTAGTGGTCTCTGTGATAGCACAACAGGCTCCCTTCTTGGCCAAGCCAATCCCAGTCTCCACGAGGAACTGGAAGATGTTACAGGGAAGGAAAGGGTTGCCAGACACTGGCCTACCCGAATCTGACTCTGCCTCGTCCTCATTGCTTCCACAGCTCCTCTGTGTCTCTACAGAACATTGTCTGCACACTTTATCCATTATTTTCTAGTTATTACAGCAGCAATGCTGGTCAGTTGTGGTTGTCTATAGCCTACTCAGAAGTAGAAGTTATTACATGGTTCTTAAATTAATAATAACAATAAACAGCCTGATCAATGAACCAATGAATGAAAGGGCCAGATAAGAGAACTGTAGTGTGGCGTAATACCTAAAACCAAGGCCCCGGAGCAGTGCTGCCTGGACATCTGGTGAAATCAGGAGGGTCTAGAAGGGCCTGTTCCCAAGTTCCCCTCCCTGCTGTCCTCCTGAAGATATGTCCTCACCAAACAACACTTATCAAGGGGATCAAGAGCAGTTCCTGCTCATCTTTGAGAAGTGGGCTTCAGTTCCTGCCAGTTCACAGAATTATTCAAACAAGTCATCACATCATCTCACGGGAGCCAGGGCCACCTCATCCTCCTGTTACTATAAGTCCTGCTTCCCACAGCCCTGGTGATTCACTCTGTTCTATCTTGTGAGACCCTGTGTGGCATGCAGGGTCCCCCTCTTCTTGGCTGTGTTTATATGACTAAAAGACAACGAAGAACTCATCTATCTTGTCAGGTGTCATGTGCTAGGCATCCCCATAACCACAGGGTGAGAATCTGCCTCACCATGGGGTAGAGGGAAGATGATCAGAGCTCATAGGTGGTCAGAACTCACATGAAGATTAAGTGCTCCCAGCGTCTCAGCTCCGCCTGCTCCTCTGTTGAAGTCTCTAGTGCATCATCCTTCAGTCTCTGCCTCACGCTCTGGACACCCTCCTGGTCCCTATCCCTCTCCTCGCCCTCCAGCTGCTCAGCCCGTGCAGCCATCTCCTTGCTGTGCTCCTCCAGGATCTGCTGCAGGAACAGCCAGGGAACACTGCGTTTGAGCAGCTCCTGGGTCATCCCTGAGTTCTGGAGGCGCCGCAACTCATCAGTGGCCTTCTCAGATAGAGACAAGGTCAGGGCCCGGAGATCGTCCAGGGCAGCTTGGTCCAGACGCTCCTGCAGTTCCTCCAGGGTGGCGCTGTGCTCAGCCATCATGCTCCTCCACTGGTGCAGGTACTCGGTCACATCTTCAGTTGCTCGGAAGGTCTCCCCAATGGACAGCTGCTCCTTCCGCTGCTCCTTGTGCTGGCAGGGATTTCAGAAAGGAAAATTAAATGGAGGTGCAACTTGGTGGGTACAGTCCTTTGGGAAAACACATAGGAAATTGGTTGTAGGAGGCACAGAAGACTCACAGTCTTTCCTGCAACAATTTCATGCTTTTTGAATTATCCTTAAGAAAATAAAACAAAATATTGGGACCAGCAGTTAGCGTAATGGCTATGTCGCTGGACTCCCATGTAGTCGACCGCGGTTCATGTCCTGGACCTGGTGGCTTAAACTCACGCCAGGTGCATGTGTGTGCGTGTGCCCAAGATCCCGAGAGTAGAATGGAGGAGAAGGGACTGCGGTGTGGCCATCCCCCCTGGGGGGTGATTTCTCGCTTTCTGTCTCTCTGTCTCTCTCTGTCTTTCTGGCAAGTGCATATGCCCTATAGGAAAACAAAACAAAACAAAATATAGTGATAACTTCATGCATTCAACATTCATTGAACATATATTTATTAAGGAGATGAAGCCAAGAAGCAGACCACCCTGGTTCCAACGCTGGCTCTTCATGCACAAGATGAGTTAGTTTCTTACCCTCTCTGTACCTCCATTTCTTAATCTGTAAAATTGGGATAATAATAGGACCTACCTCGCAGGGTAGTGTGAAAATTAAATGAGTTGCTTAATACATTTACAGCCCTTAGAAAAATGTTCAGTATAACGTTTACATCCACAGATGTCTGCTATCGTTTTTACTATGTGTCAGTACAATTTATAAGGAAAATTTATGAGGGGGAAAAAAACCACAACAGATAATTGAGAGACAACTTAAATGAGAAGACCAGCAAAGACCTTTTAAGGAAGATCTAAGAAACACCTGAGGGATAAGACCATCTCTTAACTGGGTTGACAAATGGAGAGAGAACATTCCTCAGAAAAAGAGTACTGGGTATAAAGACTCTGTAATAGAAAAACAAAACAAAAACAAAATAAAGATGTCCATCATGATGTTATTTATAAAATTAGGTGCACAGATAATCTGGGTTCCATTTTGTGTTCATGGGTCCTGGTGACAAGAAAGTGTCCATTCATTTCCAAACATTTACTGAGTGCCTGCTATGTGTACGGCAGGGAAAACAACATAAATTTTTTGCCTTGTGGAGGTAATATTCTGATTCTAGGCTACTCGCAATATTTATCAAAAGTAGTTGTAATTAATAAAATTCATGGAAGACTTCCACAATCTCTTGTAAGAGCTGAAGGCAACCTATCATTCTAGATAGTAATCTTGGATTGGGTCAGATCTTCAGGGAAATATGATCCTGGGCCTCATTGTTTTGATTCTGTATTCTGTGGCTCAGAGACAAATGGGAAGAGATACTCAAGGATAGGGTAGACTTCAACGTTCAAAAATCATGGCTTTCTTTTTTTATACCTGGTTGTAAAAAGGAGTTTCTACTGATAAAATTAAAAAGTTATTCTGCATCCCCTCCCCTTTCTCCCAAATGGTACCAGACAACTAGCCTGTTCAACTGGGTTGCATGGCATCAGCCAACTACCTAGGTATAATCCTGCATGTCCCACACATCCTCTGAACCAACCTTGCGTCCCTGCTCTGGGCATTGCGTCTGCGGAGGTCCTCATCAGCTCTCATCTGGCCAAGGTTCCTGTGGGTTTCACATTCCCAGGCTCTTCCAATTTATTCAACAGACTGCTCACATGAGCTCCTAAATCTCAGACCAGACATTTTTCTCCTGAAAACCTCAATGTTCCCCACTGTCCTTGGATGAGGAATAACTTTAGTCTGATACACTGTGCCCACTGACTCAGCACTGCTTCCCAGTGGGTCTCCTGCGGCCCTAGCCCTTGTCTCTCTGAACACTCTAACCTTAGCATGTTCTCAGAGTTCCCAAACACAGCAGGAAACTATTTTCTTGGTATTTCAGCTTTGAACAAGATGCCTCCCCACTGCCTGCAATATCCTTCCTGGCCTGTACATAGCCACTGAACACTGTGTTCCAGCGCTCAGTTTACGTCACATCTGCTCTGTGAGGTATTCCCCAGCAGGAAGCATCATTTCCTCCTCTGTGCCACCATGGTGTGCTGCATACTGCAGGTGAGCATGCCATGACACGTTTATGTGTTATGTCTTACCCTTTCCTCTCTCAAAGCAAAAAGATAGCTGAGCAGGTTCACATCAAGGACAAGGCTTAGGTTCCAAATCAGACCAGTCTGGATATTTGATTTTGACCACATTATTTGAGCTTGCTAAGTCTCAGTGTCTTTATTTAAAAAAAAAAAAAAAAAAAAGACAATGGTAGTGTCTTCCTCATAGGGTTAATGTGTTTAAACAAGATATATAAATCTAATGTAACACACTTAGCATAGCACTAAGTAAACACTCAATGTTAGCATCTATTGTCATTATTATTCACTCAAATTGGCTCTATTCTCTTGCCCAGGCAGACATTACTAATCCACAATGATCCTCTGCTGTGAGGAGGCTGGATGGGTCTTATGGAATCTTTCTTGACAGAGCATTCCATAAAGTCACTACCAATCAACCCTAGATGGCATACATGCTGCCTGTCCAGTTGTTCTTCTGACACAAGTTTGCTGATGCCAATGGCTGGCAAGGTGATGGGTGTTAGATAGGCTCAGAAATGGTTATGCATAAACTGAAACAAAATAAAATGGATGGTTATGCAAAGAATAAATAGCATAATGCCTTCTATACCTTTTGCAGCAATTCTCGTCTTCTCTTAATTATTAATTTCTGATGGAGTTTTTTCTTCTCCTGCTTTAAGTCATTGTCCAACTTCTGTTTCACAGAGAAGACTTCTGTCTGAGCCCGCTCCAATAGCACCTGCATTTGATCTTCATCCAAGTACCCTGCTCTAGATAAGGAAGGTGTAGAGATAGTTAATGTCCTCTCCAAACTCACCTTTAGCTTGACTGCTGTTGTGGCTGAGCATTTATCTCCATATTAGTTTGGTCTGAATCAGAAGAATATTTACCCTAAAGGAGGAGTAGAAGAATGAGCAGCTCAAGCATTGCTAAAATACTAGCAGAGTAAGGCAACGTCATCAGAGACAGGCAGAGGCAGCTCAACACCAGGACAGAAATAATTAGTTAGAGAAGAAAATGGCAAGACTTCAGGGAAAAAGTAACATTCAAAGAGACCACTGTGGTACAGGTAGAGTTTTCCAACAGGAGATGGTGGATTGATAACTCCTGCTATCAGGAATAGCACAAAGTCAAAGGGGTGAGTGTAGAGAAAACTCTTATTGATAGTTAATTCTTATATGAACTTGAATGGCTTAGATTAAATGTGATTTCTGGGTGCTCTGTGAGGGTGTTTCCAGATGAGATCAACACTGGAACTGATGAAGCAGGCAAAGCAGGTGGCTTTCTCAATGTGGGGACAGCAACCTATATGAATAGAACAGAAAGGCAGAGGAAGGAAGGATTTGCCCCTTTCGTTCTGCCTCGTGGCTTAAGGTGGGATGGGGCTTCTCATCATCTGCTGCTTTTGGACTGCAGTTCACACCCGCAGCTCCCCTGGTTCCCAGGCAAGCAGACTTGGAGCGCATCACACTATCAGCTTTCCTGGATCTCCAGCGTGCAGACAGAGGACACTGGGACTTCATGGCCTCCCTAATCACACCAGGGAGTGCCTGTACCTCTTACTAGCTTGGAAAAAGTCCATCAGCTCTTCTACATTTTCCTGTATTAAATTTCCTTCTATGTGTGCTATTGGTTCTGTTTCTCCGGACAACTTTTACTAGTATATTCTGCTATGATCATTACCACTACCATTCCAGTCTGTCTGTATCCCTGGGATGGGTTGGCCATTGTAGCCTCTCAATGGAGGCTTCTGGCAAGAGTGAGGTGTGAAGAAATGAATAAGAGATGCATGTATTATAAATAACATCCTGGGGGCCAGCCGATGGCAGAGGAAGTTACGTCTCTGGGCTCACACATGGTTAACCATAGTTGGAGTCCCAGACTCAGTGGCTTAAAACTCACATGGGGCATGTGTATGCATGCCCAAGAGCCCAGGAGAAGAATGGAGAAGAAGGGATTGTGGAGTGGCCACTCCCCCAGGGAGTGATTTCTTTTCTTCTCACTGTCTTAAGTCTCTCTCTAGTGAGTGCACACATCCTAAGATGAAAAGCTCTTTAAAAAAACAATAAGCCTGTGTTAGGCTTTCAGGATACAATTTAAAAATAAGGAGCAAGACACCCTTTCCTGGTCACCACTCACGACCGCACAATCGGCTCTTAGGTACTTCAATTCAAGGCAAGGAACTGTTTCTTTCAGTTGAGTGAAAATTAATCAGGACTGTTAAGTAAATTGCAGTGGCAAATCATTAGCATCTTCAGGTGGGGAGTATTCTCCTTATTTGCACTTCTCTCACGTACGCACTAGCATGCTCAACTATAGATAGAAGAATAAAAATAAACTTAAATAAATAAATGAAAAGACTGGCCATGAGTTAATACCCACTGAAGCTGAATGATGGCTCATGAGGGGTCATTATATGTGCGTCTCCACTATCATGTATGCTTTTACAACCTGATAATGAGAGGGATTTTTACCACTAGAGCGTTTTTAAGAAAAAAATGTGAGTAGCCAGTGTATACTATAAATGAACAGAAGTGAACAGTCTTTGGCAAGGAACGTTTCGAGGGTAGGACATTTGCATGTTGAGATGGTGTCTTTTTAAAAAATTTGCCTAAGGGCATATGCACTATTCAAAAAGGACAGAGAGACAGAGAGGAAGGGAGAGGAAAAACCACTGCCCAGTGGGGCGATGTCATACTATACTGCAGTCCCCTCTCCACTTCCCCTGTCAGGATTTGAGGCATATATCCACACAGACCTGGTGTGTGTTTCAAGCCACCAAGTCGAGGATTTGAACTGCACAACTGTCCACATAAAATTCATCTTCTTTAACTACTAGACCCCAGGACTGGCCTTGGTGTCAGGTTTTACCTCTCATGTTTTTGGATGAGGAGGGTCAACTGAGCTGCGGCAGCATTTAGAAGGCCTTGTACACGGGTCTCTGATGACTGTAGGTTCTGGACCAGGTATTCCCTGTGGCCAAATCTTTTACTGAGATGATACCTCTTACTAGCTTGGAAAAAGTCCATCAACTCTTCTACATTTTCCTGTATTAATAAAAAAAAAAAATCAAGACAATATAATTTAAACTTAGAAAATTTTCTCGACATTTAAAACATTACTATTCTTTGGAGAAGAAAACACACAGAAATAGCAGCATAGGATTAACAACCTTTAGCTTCCTACCTGTAACAAAGAATGATAAGAAAATGATGTACAAATGAAAAATGAGGGCTTTGGAAAGTGCATTCTGGACCCAGAGGGTAAAGGGTTAGCAGGCCTACTTTACTGACTCAGGAAAGGAAAGGTGGATTTCACTTACTTGATATTCATCTTTCACCCCTGCACACACCACACCTGTGGAGTCCCCACAAGTGCTGAGCAGCGGGATAAGGACTTCTTAGATAAAACAGCCATCGGCCCCGACCCCCAGAGCTCCCACACTCACAGAGGAGACAAGATGGGCAGGCGTGGCACAAAAAAACAGCTAGAAGTTCTCCTCATTCTATGACATGAACAAAACCCTTGCGGCAGCATTTAGAAGGCCTTGTACACGGGTCTCTGATGACTGTAGGTTCTGGACCAGGTATTCCCTGTGGCCAAATCTTTTACTGAGATGACCTCTTACTAGCTTGGAAAAAGTCCATCAACTCTTCTACATTTTCCTGTATTAATAAAAAAAAAAAATCAAGACAATATAATTTAAACTTAGAAAATTTTCTCGACATTTAAAACATTACTATTCTTTGGAGAAGAAAACACACAGAAATAGCAGCATAGGATTAACAACCTTTAGCTTCCTACCTGTAACAAAGAATGATAAGAAAATGATGTACAAATGAAAAATGAGGGCTTTGGAAAGTGCATTCTGGACCCAGAGGGTAAAGGGTTAGCAGGCCTACTTTACTGACTCAGGAAAGGAAAGGTGGATTTCACTTACTTGATATTCATCTTTCACCCCTGCACACACCACACCTGTGGAGTCCCCACAAGTGCTGAGCAGCGGGATAAGGACTTCTTAGATAAAACAGCCATCGGCCCCGACCCCCAGAGCTCCCACACTCACAGAGGAGACAAGATGGGCAGGCGTGGCACAAAAAAACAGCTAGAAGTTCTCCTCATTCTATGACATGAACAAAACCCTGCCAAACACAAGGGTAATAATTACCTAGCTTACACTAGTAAACTGACAAGAAAACCTGTTACTGTCTAAGTAAAGCCATGGGGTCTGAAAACTCACATGTGAATACAATCTGTTCATACTGTTATACTCTCATTAAGGTTTTGGTGAGGAAAATCTAGACCAGAACAGAGAGGTCAGCTTGCTGCCTTCATGTCCTGGGTCATTCTGACAGAGGCCCTCTCTCCCTGAAAGTCTCCTCCTGCTCCAACTCTGTCCTCACTCACTCAGCCTGTGCCACGCCCAGAAACCTGGTACTGAGTAAAGGGAGAGCCGAGTCAAACGGCCTCCCCTCCGAGGACCTGCTCACACACACAGGCGGGGCATGCGGGCCCACTGCTCGCATTTTTCTGCTTCATTTTGCACACTGCTTAGGTGTTGACGGTATCAGAGGCCACTCACATGCCTGGATGGACACTTTGAGTCTGACAGAGAATTTCAGACAAAACCTTAACTAGCAAGCCAAATTTCTGAGATGATTTTTCACTTATAAAGATGAAATTGAAATAGTAGAGAGACTACATCAAAAACACGGTTGTCCATTCGTAAAATGAACCAAGGAGTAAATTACATCATTAACCCCTCTGGACCTGAGCCTGCCAAATGGTGCTCCCAATTTTGTCACCATCGTCGAAAGATGGCTTTGCTGCTTTGTGAACACACTGACTCACACACTGGAAGATACAGTGTCTAACGGTTGGCATCTGCAGTTCTCAAATATTCACAGTCAAAACGGAAACTCTAGAAAGGTAAAATGAGAAGTTTTTCCTTATGATCATTCTCACTCGCCAGGAGCAAGCTGGCAGCACCCATGAACACATGGGAGCCATGTTTTCAAACCAGTGACTTGACTCTGGGTATGTGAATGTGTGCATGCCATGCACAGTACCTCGTGCAGGCTTCATAGGACATTCCACAGCAAGATGGAGTCTCGGAGAGACTATTTTCACTAGGAATCATTTAGTCTGGATTAGTAACATTCACACTAAAGCTTATAAGCAGAAATAAATACAAATTTACCCAAGTATACATAGACACAGATCCTAAGCCCTAAGTATACATCGTTACACCCCCACCCCACGCACACTCCCCACATGCATATATGTTTATTTTTTTACTTCCATACAGTAGGGATACTTTCTAAGACCTCCAGTGGATGTCTGAAACTGCGAACAGTACCAAACCCCACGTACGCCATTTTTCAAGTATGGCTACTAAGTGACTAAAGGGCTGGAAGCATACACTGGGGGACGTGTTTGGACAAAGGGATGATTCATGTCCTGGGCAAGTGGAACAAGATGACACAAGTTGTCACCATGCTGCTCAGAAGAGTGTGCAATTTAAGACTTGTGCTTAAATTGTTAATTTCTGAATTTTCCATTTAATATATTTGGACTACATTTGACTCTAGGTGACTGAAGCTGTGGAACCGAAAGTACAGGTGTGTGTGTGGGGGGGCCACTGTACATATTAAACATAAATTGTGCCAAAAACTGACTTCTCATGAACTCGCTCATTCAAACTCTGTTGCACTCCAGTGAGTGTGGCTACTCTACCACACCCATTCTACAGGTGAGAAAGCTGAGGCTCAGAGAAATTAGATAAATGTGCAAGCTCACACAGCTAGTGGGTGACAGAACTGAGTTCCAGGCTTGCGCTCCAATCTCCTGTTTGTCCTGCTTCATGGAAACTTGCCCACACATCAAGAGGTAGAAAGAAGAGAAAGTTAGATCACTGGTCTGCAGCACACATGGAGAGATGGGACTTAGCTCAGGGAGTGGACACGTTTACTGAAACCGTTTAGGAAAATTGCTCTTCCATCACAGCGAGCCTGATTTAAGGCATTACCTGTATTTCAGAATAATTTTGTAGGACCATTTTGGCCGCCTCTGGTTTTAGTTCTCCTTTGAAAATAGCACTTCTTATCTGGGTAAAGAAGATATTGTGCAGTTCGTTTCTCTGGAAAACAGCCAGCTGCCTGTGAGCCTTGGCAAAATCTTCCTCTCGTTGCAAAGCTAGAGACCTCCTCAAGTGCTCCAGTTCCAGGCCATGGAGGGTCCTCAGAAGGTTGCTGCACTCCACAGCAGACTGCGGAAAGAAGAGACAGCGGGTGAGAGACTGACATGCTGAACACCTGTGCGTGCACACACATACTCTGCATGAATGTACACAGTGCACAGTGCAAACATGTGCACACATTCTACATGCATGCACACATGTACCCCTAGTCACACATGGAACGAGTATATGCAAACATGTACAATTGTACACACACCCATACATAAGCCACGAAGTACATGTGTGTACACGCATAGTACACACATGCATACAACATGATGTGCATGCACATGTGCACAGATGCACAAAGGCAGAGTCATATGGAACACATGTATACATATGCATGTGCACACATGCACACACACACAGGATCCCAAACTAGCAAAAAGGCTACTAAATCCCGGAAAATGGTGCTGTCGCGAAGTGTCAGCAAGTCCCCTATTATCTTGACATTTTACAGAAAAATCTCACAGCAGAAAATTCAAAGGAGTGGAAATCTGCAAGTCAACCTGCTTGAAAATAGCCAGCAAAAATTGGAACTCTCAAATATCAATGGATTGTGCTGCTAGGCTCAAGATTATTTCTATCATCTTTCATTCTCAACTTAATTAAAGAGAAAAATACCAGCAATCAGGCCTATGTTGAGATGCCTTGGGTAAACAGAGAGGATGGTAAGGTGTGAAGAAATGGTTACTTGGATGCTGTCATGTGGTCCAGTGTGAGGATAGAAAGGCAACTTGCATCTACCGAGCCCCTGAAGCATTGGCACCCTGTGACCTCAGTAATCTCTTGACCTGGGAGGGACCTGTTCTTCACTCCCTGTGGGCAGGCAGATTCCCAAATAGCCCAAGACTCCCCACTCGGAGTACATGTCATGTGAAGTTCCTCCCCAGGAGCAAAGATGTGGTTATGTTGGATAGTCCCTCCTGTCACTAGGTGACAGTATGTGGGAAAAGTACAGGAGTTTTGACGATGCACAGAAGGTCCCCAATCAGCTGACTTTCCATTAATCAGAAGGGAGACCATCCTCAGTGGGTTTGCTTCATCAGGTGAGAGTGCTTAAAAGAGGGATTGGGCCCTTGCCTAAGGAGTAGAACTCCCCTGTTGGCTTTGAAGAAGCAAACAGCCATATTATAAACGGCCTATAGAAAAGGGAAGCCTCTCAGCTGAGAGTATCAGCCCTGTACCCAAAAAGAAGTGACTTCTGACAACAGCCTGCATGAGCGTTGGGCCAGGACCCGAGCTACAGAGGAGAGCATGGCCTGGCTGAGAACTCACTATAAGAATGTTACACCTGAGCAGAGGAGAGCACGGCCTGGCTGGGACCTGACTACAGCCTGTTACACCTGAGCAGAGGAGAGCACGGCCCGGCCGGGACCTGACTACAGCCTGTTACACCTGAGCACAGGAGAGTATGGCCTGGCCGGGCCCTGACTACAGCCTGTTAAACCTGAGCAGAGGAGCGCACGGCCTGGCTGAGACCTGACTACAGCCTGTTACACCTGAGCACAGGAGAGTATGGCCTGGCTGGGACCTGACTACAGTCTGTTACACCTGAGCAGAGGAGAGCACGGCCTGGCTGGGACCTGACTACAGCCTGTTACACCTGAGCAGAGGAGCGCACGGCCTGGCTGAGACCTGACTACAGCCTGTTACACCTGAGCAGAGGAGCGCACGGCCTGGCTGAGACCTGACTACAGCCTGTTACACCTGAGCAGAGGAGCGCACGGCCTGGCTGAGACCTGACTACAGCCTGTTACACCTGAGCAGAGGAGCGCACGGCCTGGCTGAGACCTGACTACAGCCTGTTACACCTGAGCAGAGGAGCGCACGGCCTGGCTGAGACCTGACTACAGCCTGTTACACCTGAGCAGAGGAGCGCACGGCCTGGCTGAGACCTGACTACAGCCTGTTACACCTGAGCAGAGGAGCGCACGGCCTGGCTGAGACCTGACTACAGCCTGTTACACCTGAGCAGAGGAGCGCACGGCCTGGCTGAGACCTGACTACAGCCTGTTACACCTGAGCAGAGGAGCGCACGGCCTGGCTGAGACCTGACTACAGCCTGTTACACCTGAGCAGAGGAGCGCACGGCCTGGCTGAGACCTGACTACAGCCTGTTACACCTGAGCAGAGGAGCGCACGGCCTGGCTGAGACCTGACTACAGCCTGTTACACCTGAGCAGAGGAGCGCACGGCCTGGCTGAGACCTGACTACAGCCTGTTACACCTGAGCAGAGGAGCGCACGGCCTGGCTGAGACCTGACTACAGCCTGTTACACCTGAGCAGAGGAGCGCACGGCCTGGCTGAGACCTGACTACAGCCTGTTACACCTGAGCAGAGGAGCGCACGGCCTGGCTGAGACCTGACTACAGCCTGTTACACCTGAGCAGAGGAGCGCACGGCCTGGCTGAGACCTGACTACAGCCTGTTACACCTGAGCAGAGGAGCGCACGGCCTGGCTGAGACCTGACTACAGCCTGTTACACCTGAGCAGAGGAGCGCACGGCCTGGCTGAGACCTGACTACAGCCTGTTACACCTGAGCAGAGGAGCGCACGGCCTGGCTGAGACCTGACTACAGCCTGTTACACCTGAGCAGAGGAGTGCATGGCCTGGCTGGGACCTGAGTACAACCTGTTACACGAGAGCAGAGGAACTAGCTCAACTGTGTCCTGAGAAAACACCAAGATGGTAAGCTGTTTTAAATTACTGAATGTGAGCAAAAGGGAAGAACTGCAAATGCAGAGAAGTCAGGGACCTTTCCCAAAGCCTGACTGTGTTGGGAGGTGAGGGAAGGCAGGGAAAGCAAGCCTTCAGGGTCTGAGTTCTGATGCCACACAGAAAGGAAACAGTGAGACACGTCGGTGGAGCAATGACAGGGAAAGGGCCACAGCCACCCCATAGTCACCAGTGGCCTGCCTTGGTGGTGAGAGGGTGGAGGTCATGCAGCACGGCCAAGATGAGGCCAAGGGAGGCAGAAGGGGCTGTGCTGCAGAGGGTGAGGCTAAACAAATACTCCCCGCCCACCTGAATTCCCACTCTCAGCACCCAGTACCACCACACCCAGCCTCCCTGTTCGCCTCCACTCCTGATTACGTACGAAAGCCCATGAGGCTGACATGTTGACCTCTAGTTTTTCCCTATCTTTCCAGCCTCATTTACTTATGTCTTAATTTGTTCAGAATTAGGCCAAGAGAACAGCCCTTCTTCAAGAGACAGACAGCTCCATGGCTCCTGCGATCTAGCCATTTTGGGAGAAAGGAAGATGTCCCACTGATAACTGGGCCTCCAGCATACAAAACTCGCGTGGTAGGAAGACCCCTTTCAAGTCTCCTGTCTCTGTATCTGACTTTGTCTCTCTCTACCTCTGTCTCTGTCCACTCTCTCTCTTTTTTAATTTTTGCTTTTTAGAATTTTTTAAGGTGAGGCATTTTACAGGGCCCTTTGGCCCCTCCTAGCCCTTTATCTTGTTAATAATCATGCCCTACCTAGGACAGGAAGAAGCGAACAGAACAGCCCTTCTTCAAGAGACAGACAGCTCCATGGCTCCTGTGAAGCACGCCGCTCGGTTTTCTAATTTTTGAGTTTTACTGAATTTTTTTGAATATTAAATTTTTAGATTTATTTAAAAGTTTTTCTCTTTGTTGGTATTGTTATCCCTCTCTCTGTTTCCTTTTCTGCACACTCCTCAACTCTCAGATTGAACTTCCAAGTTTGGGAAGAAACCAACCATCCACCAGATGACTAGAAATCGCTGCATTACCCCAAGAAATATGGGGAA
>NW_006201352.1:2503529-2506429 GCF_000334495.1 Tupaia belangeri chinensis
ATTAAAAAAAAAAATTCAGAGAAAAAAATACTAAAACTGTTACCAAAATTTAAAGAAAAAACTGTGTATTTGATGACCACAGTAAGCTATATAGCCCCAGCTAGGTACTATTTTATAGTATGTTCATTCTACTCACTGAGGTTTATGCCTAAAGTCAGACATGGGTTCTTGTGTATGTAAATATCAGCTGTGCTTGCTATTGCAAATATTTAGACAAATTAAGTTCATTAGCAAATCAATTAAATGGAGGGGATCATGGATACCAGAGACAATGGGAGGAGGGTTGGACAGGGCAGAGGGTTAGGGATAGGGAATCAAGGATGGCAAAAACAAACAAACAAACAAACAAAAAAAAACAAAAAAAACAACCAAACATGCAAAATATACAAGACATAAGAAATGAAAAATTGTTTGTTGGTAACATGTATGTTGATGTGCTTGATTGAGCCAACAGACAGTGTATTTTAGATGAAAAATTCATTTTGTATACTGTAATGATGTATAGCATATTAATATTTAAAAAAGAAAAATAAATTAATAAAAAGAAAAAGAAAAAAAAGAATTAGGCCAAAAAGAGAAGTATCCTCTACTCAGGAACCTCGCCTCCTACCCCAGAAGTCCAACAGCCGACACCTAACAGCCACTGCCCTCGAGGTGCTCACAGCAAAGCTTAGAAGCTGCTATAAGAACTAGGTCAAGGGCTTTCAGTCATGTCCTCTAGGCCCCACTGCCAGGATCCATCCCAATACTAGTGGGCTGCCTTAGCTGCCAAATCACAAGGTGCCTTTTAAAATGCTGACTTTCTTCCTTTTTAATTTGCTCTAGGGTGTGTGTGCTTGCCAGAGATGAGAGAGAGAGAGAGAGAGAGAGAGAGACAGGTGCTAAGTCACCCTCCAAGGGTGGATGGACATTTCACAATCCCTTCTCCATTCTCCTCTCAGGATTTTGGGCATGGACACATATGTGCCTGACATGTTTTTCTTTTCTTTTCTTTTTTTAAATAATTATTAATTTAATTTAATTTAATTTAATTTATTCATTCATTTAGTTTAATTTGACCATAGGGAGACACACACAGAGAGAGAGAGAGAGAGAGAGAGAGAGGGAGAGAGAGAGAAAACAAGACACCAGAGACATGAACCGTGGTCAGCCATGTGGGAGTGTCCAGCACCTTAACCACCACGCCACCTGCTGGTCCCTCCCCCCCAACATGTTTTTCAAGCTGAAAGGTCTGTGCTTTAACTGTGCAGTCGGCCATCTGGGGTCCAGCCACCTTAACCTCTGTACCACCTGCTAGACCAAAAGGCTGACTTTCTAAACAGGATTAGATCAGACTTCCCAAGTCACTCTACTTCAGAAAAATGATATGCACAAGTGAATTGACCTAAATCAAAGAATGCAATTCACCAACAACCATGTGGTGTCAAGACCCTGACTCTGGACACTGTAAAGACATTCTGCTACCAGTGAGGGGCTGGTGCCATTAGGTTAGTTCATTTATCAAAGTAACCCTCTTTTTTTTTTTTTTGACCATATAGAATTTGATGTGCCCCAAACCCTACTTTATTTTAATCAGAAGGAATGAAGTACGGAGTAAAATGCATCTAGCTTCTCACAAACTAGAGAGAAAGCACACACACAGTCCCCCCTTTCCCACCAGCAATACAGTCCAAGACTCCCCAGTGAGTTCCTGAAACGTGGTAGTACACACCCTTCAGGAACTGCATTGTTTCCTAGACATAATGAAATTTAATTTATAACTTAGGCACATGAACCCTAATCATAAAATTTAAAAATCATAACTACAATGTACTAAAAGTTATGTAAGTGATGCAAATGTAATCACTCTCTCTCACAATATCTCACCCCCTTTTTTATTTTGCCAGAAGGTGTGTACACTCACAACAGAGAGAGAGAGACAGAGACAAAGAGACAGAGGGAGATGAAGAAAGCACCCGCCCCATGGGCAGTGGTCATGCAACAATTCCTTGTCCTTCATTCCTTTAAGGATTTGGGGCATGCACACATCCCTGGCATGTTCCTTGAGCCACCAGGTCTGGGATCGAGCTGCATGGCTGGCCATGTGGGTTCCAGCTCCCTTAGCCACCAGGCCACAGGCTGTGTCCAAATACCTCACTGTTTTGTCCTGATCTATTTTCACACACAGTTGGTTGGCTACGGGTAACTGAAACCACAGAAGAGAAACCATGGATAAGGGGAGACTACTGTACATGCACACACACAGACACGCACGCATGCACGCACGCATGCACGCACACACACACACACAGACAAGCACACACATGCATGCACACACAGACACACACACAGACACACACACACGCACACAATTCTAAAATAAAACATTTTGTCCTGGTTTAGAATTACATTTTTTGCTGAAGGCATGAAGCAATACTATATGTGCATCATAATGAAACACTGTCCTGGGACCAGCAGTTGGCATAATAGCTATGTCACTGGACTCCCACGTAGGCAACTACAGTTCGAGTCCTGGACCTGGTGGCTTAAACTCACACCGGGCATGTGTGCGTGCGTACCCAAGATCCTGAGAGGAGAATGAAGGAGAAGGGATTGTGGTGTGGCCATCTCCCCTGGGGGGGTGATTTCTTGCTTTCCGTCTCTCTCGAGAGCACACACACCCTATAGCAAAAACAAACAAACAAACAAACAAACAAAAACTTCTGACTTATACTAAGCAACTAAGAAGCATCTAGAAATAACCACTAAAAATGAGGACAACATATGAGAAGTCCTACACACCATTAAACAGCTGAATATTTGTATAATGGGCATTCTAGAAGGTGAAGAGATGAGTAGAAGTTTAGAAAATCTCTTTCATGATATAGTTATCTGAAAATTTCGCAAATGTAGAGAGACAT
>NW_006201352.1:2507060-2507911 GCF_000334495.1 Tupaia belangeri chinensis
AGGAGAATGGAGGAGAAGGGATTGCGGCATGGCCATCCCCCCGGGGATTGATTTCTCGCTTTCTGTCTCTCTGTCTCTCTGTCTCTCTGTCTTTCTGGCAAAAAAAAAAAAAAAAAGAATAAAGAAAAGAAAAAGAAAGAAAAAAAAAAGAAAAACAAAAGAAAGAAGCACTTCCCCAAATAAATCTGGATGAATTCCTGTGCCTATTTCCATACATGCTGCCCTCCTACAAGGAGTTCAGAACTTTGCAGAAATAGCTTAAGTCCTTACCTCCTGTGGCATAGAGAGGAACACTAAGCTCAAAAGCAGGGGGAGCCCACACCTAGGCCTACCAAGCAGGGGAGGTATGTGTATGGAAATGAGTGAGGTGGCCTTGGGTGAGAGGCACTAGGGAGTAGTGGAGACTGGGACAAAGTCGAGAGAACAGGCCTTTCTTATGAGGCAACCACTACTCAGCCCACCAAAAGGACTCTGGAAAAATACGGACCCAACGTGGCCAAATTTTTCCATTCATTAAGAGAAGCTGGATATCTGGATTTTTAAATATAAAGCTTGATATTCTAAATATTATCATTGCCATAGGGCACATGTGCTTGAGAAAGATGGAGGGCGGAAAGGGGGTGGAGAAGGAAGAAATCACCCGCCGTGGGGGCACAGTCACCAGCAATCCCTTCGCCTCCACTTCTCCCTCCTTCTGGAATTTTGGGCACACACATGTCCAGTGTTTCTCAAGCCTCTGGGTCCAGGATTTGAACCACAGAGTCAGCCACGTGGAACATAGCTACCTTAACCACCAGGTCACAGAGCCAGCCCAAAGGTTCTTTTTTTTTTTTTTTTTTTTGGGAGTTTTT
>NW_006201352.1:2507927-2517493 GCF_000334495.1 Tupaia belangeri chinensis
CTTTTTTTTTTTTTTTTTGAGAGGTTTTTGCTATAGGGCGTGTGCACTCACCGGAAAGACAGAGACAAAGAGATGGAAAGCGAGAAATCACCCCCCTGGGGGAGGGGGGTGGCCACGCCACAATCCCTTCTCCATTCTCCTCTTGGGATCTTGGGCATGCACACAAATGTGCCCAGCGTGAGTTTAAGCCACCAGGTCCAGGACTCAATATTGTGGTCAACTACGTGGGAGTTCAGCGACAGCCATTACGCTAACTGCTGGTTCCCCCAAAGGTACATTTTTAAAGGAAAATTAAAATGACTACTTACCCTTAACTCCTTACTGAACTTCCCAGTAAAAGGGACCTTTCAGTGAGAAAGCCTCAGTTTTTCTGTGGCTTCAGATACTCAGAAAAGCAATTTGTCCCATAGAGACAAAGTGAGTCATAGGCCCAGGGAGAGAACTCCAGTTCTGGCTGGAGAAGCACGGGCCTGCTTCAGGCTGCTCTGGAACAACTTCTATTCAGAATGGCTTCAAAGACGTGTGAACTCCTGCTCAGGAAAGTATGACTGTACTGAGTTTACTCCCTGCACTCAGTTTAGTAAGACAGACAAATTGTAAAACTGTTTTATAAAAATAAACCCATCTGAAATGGTTAAAATGTAAGAGTTCTTATACTTAAGGAGTCTTTTCCTGTAAGAAAAGTTAGGGAACTTCAGGTAGCCCTGGGCAAGATGCATGCCCGGCTAGGACGCACCTGGGAATAGAAGATCTCTCTCCTCTCGGCAGACCAGCAGGTGGAGTGGAGGGTAGGACCGCTAGGTTCGACATGGCTGATTTAATCATTTTCATCATTCTGAGTCCTGGACCTGGGAGCTACAAGAGCCTTCTCCTCCCTAGAGGGACACAGCCCTGAGCTGCCCTGTCTGGCTGCGGAAGGTGGGTTGCAAGTCCCTGCATCTCTCACTAGGGCTGCTTGGTGAAGAAATGCTTTGAAAACTAGGGATGATGTCGGCATTTCAATGTGAACAGATTTTATCTGTAAGCAAAGGGAAAAATAAATGCCAACTTTTCAAAATAAAAATAAATAAATAAATAAATTTCCTCAAAAAAATGAATCCTGTTCATTTTGCTTTTTAAAAACTTATTCTTGATGGAATAACAAATCCAAAATACTTCTATATATTTTTGTTTACATATTTCCATGAATGTTTTGCTTTGTCTAACTACGACCACAACACACGGCAGATCATGATAAAGGTTTGTAGCTTTATGAGACGGGGTGGGTGGTATGGAGTAGAAGGTAACCATCTATTCATGTTTGCAGTTCAGATGTTATTTTTGGAAACAAATTGGCCATAAGGCTGCTTGTTTTGGAATAGGGTGACCTACGAGATTTAAAGTGCCGGTGCCCTGCGTGCCAGGGCAGGACATACTGCAGATAAGCTGGAGAAAAGGCAGGTTCAGGAAGCCCTGAGGAGCGGGACTGCGCCTTCACCTCCGTTAGAAACAGAATAACAGTCGCAGCGTCTGTCTTCCTCGTCCCTTGCATAAAATGCACTGCCCAGGCCGTCACATGATAGACACACAGGGCAGTCAGGAGCCGCTGCATGAGGGTTGCGGTGTGCTGCAGTGGAAAGAGGTACCTGCCTTGTGTGTGAATCTGGGCTCCACCTGTGCGTCCTCGGGCAGGTGAACTTCTCCACATTTCAGAATCTCATGTGTACGAGTTGGATCCTATTAATTTCTACCTCACTGAGTCGGTGTGGACACTTAACGAGAAAGTCCACATGGGGTGCACAGAACAACGTCCAGCAAGCACTGAACCCTAAATGAGAGCAAGCTGTGGTTGTTACACATGGTATTCTTTAACAGTATTTAATAAGATCGGAAAATGTTTATGCTGTGATGTAAAGTGAAAACAAGCAAGATGGGCAATGATATGAACTACATCAATCTGACTTTGTAAAAAAAAAAAATCAATCTTTGTAAAAAAAAAAAGAATGTATGCTGGAATCTGAGGACAGGAGTGGGGACTGCCTTTGCCCTAACTGCACTTCCTGGGTCAGGCACATAGTAGGAGCCCAATTAATGGGCCACCTGCATGGTTCTCTGCCTCTGAATGGTGAAATGGGCTTCACTATGTTTTTCTTTTTTTAGGGTTTTCTTTTTAGGCTTTAGAGTTGGAACTGGCAAACTTTTGTAAAGAAAAGGGCCAGATAAATATTTCAGACTCCGTAGATGATATAAGGTCTCTGTCATACACTCTGCCTCAATTTTTGTTGCTACAACTCTTTTTCTTTTTTTTCCATTGGGTTTTCTGGAGAGAGACAGAGAGAGGGAAAGTGAGAGATCACCCCTCAGGGGATGACCAGGCCACAATCCTTTCTCCTCCATTCTCCTCTTGGGATTTTGGGCATGCATGCACATGTGCCAGGCTACCCGGTGTGTGACTCAAACTGAGATCAGCCATGTGGGAGTCCAGAGGCTTAAGCACCATGCCACCTGCTGGCCCCTGTTACAACTCCTTACCATTATAAAATCCATCCTCAAATAGTGGGTCCTATGACAACAGGCTGGGCAGGACTGGGCTCAGACGCACTGGTCCGAGGACTGCTGCACTGAAGTACTTCCCCAGTTTTCTTTGTACAGCATGTATTGTATTTATTTATTTATTTTTTAAAATTTGCCAGAGGGCACATGTCTCACCAGAGAAAGAGGGGAAAAGCTCCCCCAATGAGGCATACATCATGCTGAAATCCCTCTCCTTCATCTTTCTCCCCTTTCAGGACTGGGGCACACATACCCATGTGCCTGGTGTGTTTTTCAAGGTACTAGGTCTGGGACTTGAACCATGCACTCAGCCATGTGAGATCTAGCTCCCTTAACCATCAAGCCAGAGACTGGCCTAGGCCTGTATTATTTCTACAAACAAACAAACAAAACCTAACTAACAACTTCAGAAAAGAAGAGAAAGAGGGGCCAGCAGGGAGAGTAGTGGAATAGCAGCTTGCTTTCCCACTTCCCTGCCCTGACGCCGCCCTCCATTTCTACCAGGTTAGTGCACATGCACTGTAGCAAATTAAATAATAATTCACTTATCAAATTAATATTTATTTTTTTAAAAAAAGAGAGAAAGAAAGGTGTAATGAGATTATTTAGGGGCTAAATCACTGAACAGTGCATTCAACACACTTCCTAAATGCCTGATTCAGAGAAATAACAGCACTGACCAGCACAGTCATAGGCATGCCACAGCTGAAAGTGGGACCAGCCAAGGCCGCTGTCCTGGGATTAATGGTGCCCACACTCCAACAATGACCAAAAAAAAATTGGCGCCAGGTCTAACCCCAGGACCCGCGAACATGACTGTGTCAGAATAAGGGTCTTGGCCGGTGTTAAGTACGTTAAAGATCTTCTGAGATCATCCTGGAATATCTGGATGGGCATTAAATCCAATGACACGTTTCCTCATAAGAAAGAGACAGGAGGCCATGGCAGGGTCCCAGAGGAAGGCCAAGTGAGGATGGAGCAGAGAATAAAGTGCTGCAGCTACAACCCGGGAATGTCTGGAGCCAGAAGCTGGACCAAACAAGGGTGGATTCCAGCCGTAGAGACATCAGAGGGAACATGGCCTCGCTGACACTTTGAATCGAGACTTCTGGCCTCCAGAACAATAATAGAATGCGTTGCTGTCACTGTCGGCTGCCTAATGTATAGTACTTCATTAAAACGGCCACAGGAAATACAGGACCCCAAACAGTCACACCCTAAAACGGGACGTTGTTAAGGCAAGGGGACCCCAGGAGCAAAGAAGCAGGTGGGGATGAGACTGAAATCGCATCCCGCTTCTCTCTACCAAGCCCACATCTGACCACAGATGATCGCTCATGATCCACGAGCTGTCAACTGGAGTGCTACGTACTCACTTCCAGGGGACCCTGTCTGCAACAGTCCGGGGAACGGAAGACGAGTTCAGACACTTGCCCATTAGCCGTTGTCAGAGCTCCACGGGATAGTAGGTGCTCAGAAGAGGACATGTAGGGCCAAAGCACATGGGTCAGACAAGACTCTCTCTTTCTCAAAAGAAGACAGAAACCAGGCTTGATTTGGTAGTTGCAGGAAACACGCTGTTTCTTTCAAGATGTCAACTGACAGCTTTCGGAAAAATGAGAATTGATCTCTTCCTCACCCTGGGGAAGGCTGAGAAATCAGAATTTTCAAAACTGAGCATGGTGCACCGGGAGCCCACACCTTAGGAGGCTGCTTTTCCCAGCCACCCTAAACGGTAGGTGTCATTAAACTTAGAGAGGCTAATCGAGGCCTTCACAAGCAGAGCTAGAATGTGCTAGATATGAATTCCAGTGTGCCTGACTCCAGAGTATGTGCTGGAGAGAACCATAATGAAGCAGACTGAAGGAGGCACATGCACACTGACATCACAACTTCCCATAAACTGGGCCCTCTGTGGACACCCTCCTCAGTGAATGAAGCCTTTCTCCTCTCCCTGAGAGTTATCATAGCACCATGAATATATCTGTATGACATCACTGAATGATGACTCATTTTTAAAAAAGGGGTGGTCTTTCATTAAACTATAAGCTTTTGAATGTAAGAACTACATCTCATTTTTCTCTGTACCTTTATTTCACTGTATAGCTCAGTACCTGAGAGATAGTAAGTGATCAATAAACGCTTGCTAAATGAATTTTGGATGGATGGATGGATGAATAAATGGGTGAATAAATGAGTGGATAGTTACATGGATAAGGGGTACATGGATGTGTATTTAGATAGGTGAACAGATGTTTGAATGGATGAAGAGATGGGTGGATGGGTGGGGTGATGGATAGATGGACATCGGTGGTGGGTGGGCAAATGGTGGGTGGATGGATGAAAGAATGGATGTATGGATGAATAGATGGATGGACAGATGAATAGCTGAACAGGTAGATGAGTGGATGGATATATAGATGAACAGGTGGATGGATAGAAGGATATGGGTGGGAGGATGAATGGGTAAATGGATGGATGAGTAGAAGACTGAACAGATAATGAGTAGATGGATGTGTATTTGGATAGGTGGATGGATGGACAGATAGAAGAATGGATGGGGTCAGCAGATGGCGTGGTGGTTAAGGGCACTGGATTCCCACATGGCTGACTGTGCTTTGAGCCCCGGACCCGGTGGCTTGCTTTCTCACTTTCCCTCTCTCTCTCTCTGGTCAAATATAATAATAATAATAACAATTGGAATGAAATAAATAAATAAATTAATAATAATAATAATAATAATAATAATAATAAAGTTAAATGAAAAAATACTTTAAAAAAAGAATGGATGGATGAATGTGGGTGGGTACGTGGGTGGATGAACAGATAGGTAGAAGAATGGATATATTTATATATATGTGTGTGTGTGTGTGTGTGTGTGTATACATACATATATAGAGAGATGGATAGGTAGGTGGATGGATGGATCATGGCGAATGAATGCATTGATAATGGGTGAATGGGTGGATGGATGGAATAAATGAGGAATCACTGAGAGAAAGACAGGAGGGAGGCAAATGAATATCTTCATTTCGTAACTGTCTTACCCTCTCGCTAACACGTTTCAGCAACTCTTCCATTTCCTCCATTGCCACCATCTCCCGCTGGTACTGGTTTTCTGTCTTCTTTCTTGTTTCAAGGTCACATTCAGCTGTCAGTGCCAACATCTTTCGGTCATACTCCTCTTGTATTTCATTTTCCAGCAACAGAAACTGCTTCTTAAAAACAGAGCCCAACCTCCTTTCTGCTTGGGGCGAGAGGTGGCCATTACTGGTCAGATTTTTAAGTAGAAGGACAATAATATCCTTGCTGATTTGCATTCTACAAGCCTCTAGATCTGCATCTGCCCGATTGAGGGTTGCAATCTCCAACCTGAGAAATACATAAGTCAAAAGAATAACATTACTTGAAATCTCAACAGAAACTAAAGGCCCTTCAACCCTCTGAGGTTTTAAATTATTTGTAGGTAAAGAGTTTCTTTCTTTCCCCAACTCTTCTCCTTTCTTCCCTCTGCTCTTTCCAGTTACTGAAAGTCAGTCACTAAATGAACAGATAGTTAGTTAGTACATTTGTAAGATACTATGGCAGGAACAATAAAAAACATGACCTTTGTTGACAAGCAATAAGCCAACAACAACAAAGAAATTGAGAAGAAAATGGATAGCTTATATATTTGGAAGATTTAACAATGCAGTTTACTTTTTTTTTTTTAGGTTTTAGCTATAAGGTGTGTGTGCTTACTGTGGAGAGAGAGACAAAGAGACAGAATGTGAGAAATCACCCCTTGGGGGTATGGCAACACTGCAATCCTTTCTCCTTTATTCTCTTCTCAGGATTTTGGGAATGCACACACACATGCACCCAGAGTAATTTTCTAGTCACCAGGTCCAGGACTTGAACTACAGTTGGCTATGTGGGAGTCCAGCACCTTAACCACTATGCCACGTACTGGCCACTACAGTTTACTTTTTAAGACTTAATTAACAGACATGACAAATAAATGCAATGTTGTATCCTGGATGAGATCCTGAAGTACAAAAAAAGAGTAGAAACTAAGGACATCTGAATAAAGTGTGGATGTTAGTTATTAGCATTGTACCAACATTGGCTTCTAGTAACAAAAGGTGGGTGGGTGATTTCTCACTTTCTGTCTCTGTCTCTCTGGTGAGTACACATGCCCTTTAGTAAAAATCTATTTAAAAAAATTAAAAAAGAGAAAGGAAGAAGAGCAAGGCAAAAGAGGGGTCAAAGTCAGAGAAGGTGACATAATATAAAAAAGCAGAGTCAGGAGTGATGGCTGTCAGCTTTGAAGACAGAGAAGGAGACCATGAGCCAGGGAATATAGACAACTTTAAGAATCTGGGAAAGGAAATGGATCTCCCCTGGAGCTGACACCTTGATATTTTCCTGGTGAGAACTCACTTCAGACTTTGACCTTCAGAACTATAAGATAACATATTTGTGTGTGTGCATGTGTGTGTTTATGTGTGTGTTTTAATTTGCTAGAGGTACATTTACTCACCAGAGACAGAGAGAAAGTGATAAAGTAACCCCCCCCATGGGGGATGGTCACACCACAACCCCTTCTCTTTCATTTCTTTTTTCAGATTTTGGACATATGCACACATGTGCCTCGTGTGTTTTGAAGCCATCAGATCTGGGACTTGGATCACACAGTCAGTCCTGTGGGATCCAGCCACCCCAACCACCATGCCACAGACTGGCCATATTTGTGTTGTTTTAAGCCACCAAGTTTGTGATAATTTGTTATAGCTGGATAAAATATGAATATACCTTCCTGATCACTCTATCCATCAGTCATTCACTAATTCATTTATTAAGTCACACAAGAAATGGTGTGGCTGCTTGTGTTGGGTAAATCGCAAGTGCTTTGCCAGGTAATTTACCAGCAGTTTGCTGTCAAACCACTAACTATTTTAACACCGAGACAAAGGATTTTGTTTCCTCACCAGCATAATGAGTACCACCCTCACAGGTTGTTGTTCAGGGTTAAAATAGCTAAGAAATATAAAATACCCAGCCTAGAGGCTGGCATTCTGTTGGTTCTATTGGGTCCTTGGAAAAGTCATGCATTTGTGCATAGAAAAACACAGAAGAGATATATCGTGGCCTTTCTGAGGACCCAACAGATCTCAGTATTTTCCTTATTCTCTGCTAGTCTCTCTCCTAGGACACAAACTGCAGAACAGTCAATATTCCCAAATTACCCTTCTCAATTGCCTGGGAAGACAATCTCACAGGGACTCCTGTTGTAGCAGTTTTAATGTTATCACTATGGATAAACTGCCAGAAGTGCCAACAATAAAAACTCTCCAGGTATTCCAATGCTACAAAAGAAAGAAAAAAGTCTCTTTAAGCAAATTAAACCACCATGCTATAATGATGCTAACGCTCATCTGTTAATTTCCCAAAGGACCCCAGGAGAGGAAAATAAATATTACACATCCACCACTTACATATAGGATTGGGTCCACTGGTGAAGGAGTAAATTTCCATCACCTCCAATGGCATTTTTAATTATTCAAAAAACAGTGAAATACACACAATATTGTTTGTAATAAAAAATACAGTATTTTCCCATCCCCTGAAGAAGTCCCTAGTGACTCCATGAGGCATTCAGAAGCGTTTTGAATTAGAAGTGCTGGGCTCTTTACAGATTTAAAGGCATAGAAACTATGTCCAGCATCATCTCTGACCATGATGAAATTAAACTTGGTATTAATTTCAGAAAGAACCCTAGAAAGTACACAAATATACAGAACATAAAAAGCCTACACCTGAGTGACTTCACAACCATAAGAAATTAAGACTGAAATAAAAATATTCATTGAAACTAATGATAATGAGCACACAAGTTTCCATAACTTATGGGACACAACAAAAACGGTCATGAGAGAGAAGTTCATTGCATTAGTGTGCATAAAAAAATATGGAAAGGTGGCAAATAGACCAAATAACACACCTCAGGGAATTGGAAAAACAACAATAAAACACCCCAAAATGCCTAGAAAAAAGAAATAATAAAGACCCACGCAGAAATAAATGAAATAGAGAATAAATGAACTACTCAGAAAATAAACAAAATCAAAAGGTGGCTTTTTGAGAAGATCAACAAAATTGACACATCTTTAGCCTGACTAAGAAAAGGGAAAGTAACCAGATAAATTATTGCACAATTAAACAGGCAGTGTTACAACAGATATAACAGAAATACAAAACATCATTAGAGAATACTATGTGCAACTATATGCCAACAAACAAAACGTGGATAAGATGGATAAATTCCTGAACACATAAATCTACCACAATTGAATTAGGAAGACAGAAAGACTGAATAGACCCAAACAAGCAGTAATATCGAATCTGTAATAACCTCCCAACAAAGAAAAGCCCTGGTCCTGATAGTTTCACTTCCGAATTTTATAAAATTTTCACAAAAGAGCTAACCTTCATTCTACTCAGACTATTTATAATGATTCATAAGGAAGGAACCCTCCCAAATTCATTTTATGAAGCCTCCATCACCCTTGTCCCCAAAATAGACAAGGACATAACAAAAAAGAAAACTACAGACCAGTATCGCTGATGAATACAGATTTAAAATTCTCAATAAGATACTAGCAAATCATACCCAACAACACATAAAAAAGATTATATATCACGATCAGGTAGGCTTTATTCCAGGAATGCAAGGATAGTTCAACATACACAAAGCCATAAAGGTAATACACCATATTAACAGAAAGGAAGATAGAAACCATATGATTATATCAATTGATCCAGAAAAAGCATTTGATAATACACAACATCCTTTTATAATTAAGACTCTCTTCAAAATCGGCATAGAAGGAACATTTAACACAATAAAAGCCATATACTGAAAAACCTATAGCCACTGTCATACTGAAAGTGGACAAGGGTACCCACTTTCTCCACTCCTTTTCAATATATTACTGCATGTCCTAGCCAATGTAATCAGAAAATAGAATAAAATAAAAGGAATTCAAATAGGG
>NW_006201352.1:2518035-2530883 GCF_000334495.1 Tupaia belangeri chinensis
AGAAGAAGTAAAATTATCTCTATTTGCACATGACACAATTATATACACGGGACAGTCAAAGAATCCATTAAAAAAAAAAAAAACAAAACTCCTGGAAGTAATAAGTAAATACAATAAAGCGGCAGGATACAAAATCAACATATAAATTTCTATAGCACATCTATACACCAACAATCAGTGAACTGAGGTAGAACTGAAGAAAGTAATCCCATTTATAATAACCATAAAAAGCATAAGATACCTAGGAATATATATATATATATATATAGCTAAAGAAGTCAAAGACCTCTACAAGGAGAACTATGAAAATCTAAAAAAAGAATTGAAAATGACAAAAAAAAAGGGGGGAGGACATCCCATATTCCTGCATTGGAAGAATTAATAAAATCAAAATGTCAATCCTACCCAAACTCATCTACATTTAATCCAATCCCAATCAAATTACCAGAGATATTCTCCACAGATTTAGAAAAAAAAATCATAGAAATTGTCTGGAATCATAAAAGACCCCATGTTGCCAAAGCAATTCTGCATAAGAGTGGAGTAGGGGACATCTCCCCAACCCCAATATATCACAAAGCTGTGATAATTAAAACAGCATGGTACTGGCACAAAACCAGGCATGTAAAACAATAGAACAGAATAGACCCCAGAAATAAACCTCAAAATGTACAGTCAACTGATTTTTGACAATCCAGTAAGGTCAATCCAGTAAGGAACAGAAAACCTCTTTAGCATATGGTGCTAGAAAAACTGGGTATCTGCCTACAAAAAGATGAAACTGAACCTCGATCTTTCACCATTCACAAAAATCAACTCAAAATGGGTCAAAGATCTAAATCGAAGACCTCAAACCTCGAAACTACTGGTACAGTAGAAACTCTTAAAGACATAGAAGTAAGCAAAGACTTCTTGTACAAGACTCGCAAAGTACAGACAATAATCCCAAAATAGACAGGTGGGATTACATTAGATTAAAAAGCTTCTGCACAGCAAAAGAAACAATAATTAGAGTAAATTGATAACATTTGGAATGGGAGAATATATTTGCAAACTATGTTTCAGATAAGGGACAAATAACTAGGATATAAGGGGAACTCTAACAACTTACCCCCCCCCAAAAAAAAGATGAACTCAATTAAAGGTTGGGCAAATCAGCTCAACAGACAACTCTCTAAAGAAGACATACAAACAGCAAAAAAGCATATAAAAATGCTCAATCTCTCTTATTATGAGGGAGATACAAATAAAAACTATAATAAGATACCACTTAACCTCAGTCAGAATGGCTAAGATTAAAAAAAATGATAAATGCTGGTGAGTCTGTGGTGAAAAGGGAACTCTCCTACACTGTTGCTGGGAATGTAAATTAGTACAGTCAATGTGGAGACAATATGGAGGTTCCTCAAAGACCTACAGATAGAACTGCCATATGATCCAGCAATTCCACTCCTGGATATCTACCCAAAGGATAAGAAAATGCTCAGTTGAATAAAAAACATTTGCACATCCATATTTATTACAGTAGAATTCACAACTGCTAAGACATGAAACTGACCCAAATGTCCACAAACATTAGAATGGATTGAAAAAGTGTAGAACATACACACTACAGAATATTACTCAGTGTGGCCAGTCGGCTGGGATGGAGCAGGGCGTTCCTATCAGTGGACTATATTAGAATACACCTCCAGTTCCTTATTTTCTATTCGCCGTGGTGTCTTCTCATATCCAGGTGAAAGCACTGGAGAAGTGTGCATCAGGCCAGGATTTTGAGCTGATTCTGAGAATCTGTCCCAGAGTTCCCCCTGTCCCCCGCAAAAAATAAGGATCTTTCCCTGGAGGAAATTCAGAAGAAATTAGAAGCTGCAGAAGAAAGTCCCGTGAAACCGAGGACCTGAAGCAACTCGCTGAGACACGAGAACATGAGAAAGAAGTGCTTCAGAAAGCCATAGAGGAGAACAACTTCAGTAAGACAGCGGAAGAGAAGCTGACCCACAAAATGGAAGGTAACAAAGCGAACTGCGAGGCACAGAGGGCGGCGAAACTGGAGCGTTTGCGAGAAGGATAAGCGCGTGAGGAAGTGGGAAGAACAAAGAATCCAGAGATCTTGTTGTAGAGACTGAAGATGACTGACTTCTCCTCCACCCCTTCCTAAATATCTGAAGACTGTACAGGCCAGCATCTCTCCCACACACACACACAAATATTCTAGAAGCTGATGTAGGACTGTATAGGTAGATTCAGACTGTAAGATGTTGTTTTAGGGGCTCAAGGGGAGAAACTGAAAGTGATTCCTTTTTTAAAGTGCTGAAGGTCTTTCTAATGTAGCTATTTTTCTCGTTGCATCTTTTCTATTTCAGCGCACTCGGTGTGTGGGTTAATGGGTATTTTTGGCACTGTGAAATCCCATTTGTAAAAAAGTGTATGTAGTGGCTTCTTTGGAACTGTTAGATGCTGAATATCTGTTCATTTTTCAATTCCAATTCTGTCCCAAACGTACCAGGTGCTACTATACTTGAATGGTTAATAAAGCTGCACAGTGCTAAAAAAAAGAAAAAGAGAGACACTGTGGCATATGATAGAAAGTGGACAAATACAGAAGAGCTACTGCTAAGTGAACAAACCAGAAAATGAAAGAGAGGCACTGTATGTCCCCCCTCAATATATACCAAATGTCTGCACTCCATGGCAGAAACTGAAATACTGGACAGTATGAAGGCACAGAGAGCAACTGTGGACACCCAGACAGTGTGGGCAGAAGGTGGGAAATGACAGAGGGTGAGGGGAGAGAATCAAGGGGGGGAAAGAAAGAAGTAAACCAGTTAAGAAACATAAAATGGAAAATGATCTGTTGAAGATAATAGGTATGGTAATATTTTTGATTGGGTCAATATTCAGTGTATTCTAGATGGGAAAATTCATTTTGCATGCTGTAATGACACACAGAAACTAAAAATTTTTAAAAAGATTTTTAAAAAGTGCTGGGCTTTGATTCTTAAATGTCTTTACAACTTCATCAAAGTTTTCTAACTTTGCCAAAGTAAGCAAGCATCATACACACCTTTCCCAAGAATATTTATTTTTTCAGGTCACATTTTTGTGACTTGAAATCTTGTCATTCCACTTCAAAGATGAATATATTTGTTCAGGCCTGTTCTGTTGCATATTCAAACTGTACAAGAGAACTTCAAGAAGTTCTGGGGGAAATGCAATTAAAGTAGGAGTTTATTTTGGTGCAAATGATTTTTGAAACCCATACATGGTTCACTTTCCATAAACTTTTGGAAGATTCCTTGTATAAGCAGTAGTCCTCTTGTAAATGACTGACTTCACAAGGGAGTTTAGAACAATGCCCAGCACACAAGAAACACTTAATAAACATAAATCCTTCAAACTTCAAAATAGGCTTGCCTATGATAGAAAAAAAAAAAAAAAGTTTTTTATTGCAATAGGGCACGTGTGCTTGAGAGAGAGAGAGAGAGAGAGAGCAATTCCCAATAGGGCATGGTCATGCCCCAATTCTTTTTCCTCCTATTCTCCATTCCATCAGAATTTCTGATACAGATGCACATCTGCCCAGCATGTTTTATAAGCCACTGAAGCTGGCATTCCAATCATCAGCAGTCATGTGGGATTCAGCTTTCTATGCACAACTCTTTCAGCCCCATTATAACATTTTATATTATTTATTCTACTTTGCTATAGGGCATGTGCACTCACTAGAGAGAGACAGAGCCAGAGAGAGGGAAAGTGAGAAATCACTCTCCAGGGCAATGGTCCCACCACAATCCTTTCTCCTCCATTCTTCTCTTCGAATTTTGGGCATGTGCACATGCCCACTGTATTTTTCAAGCTGCCATGAAGTTGGCCATGTGAGATCCAGAGCTTTTAGCCACCATGCCACCCTCTGGCCCCATACATCTTTTTAAAAGAAACAACACTACTTACATATCCAAGAACAACTAAAGAGCTGGTTCTGTGGCCTGGTGGTCAGGGACGAGAGATCCCAAAGGGCTGACCCTACGATTCTAGGCTCTGACCCAGCAGCTTGAGAAACATGCCAGGCACATATGTGTGCACGCCCAAAATCCTGACAGGAAGAAGAATTGGAGTAGAAAGCATCCACAATGGGGCAGGTGGAAGGGGTGCTTTTTTTCTTCTCTTTTCTCATCTCTCTGTCTCTCTCTCTGGCAAATGCATGTGCTCTCTGGCAAAGCAAAACTGATTAATACTTTGATTAGCTACTGATGAAAAGAGAGAGAATGACATTAATGTCTTTTTTCGTACGTACTCCATATAAAAATTAATCAAGTTCTCACCAAGTAGCAAGCAAGGTGTCAGAACAAAATTAGGGTAGAATTTAATACACAAGGCAGTAAATGCTCTCCTGAATGTCAAAGAACTCATTAATTAACATGGAAGATAATTAATTCAGAAAGAAAACTAAATAGCCACTTTTCACAAGATAAAACCAGCATTTTCAAGTTAGCTGCCATAAGTAGAACGGACCCACGAAAACCAATTCAATGTCAGAGGCCAATCTTCACGGAAGATAATACTGCAAGATTCCATACTGGGACCACAAATCATGTTTACATATAGTTGACTTGAGAGTCTGAACAATAGAAATTTGGGAGGAAAATACCACTTGTGTATCTTAACTGTCCAGATTATAATTGGAGATAAAAGAATAAAAATGGCCACTGTACATGAGTAAAACTTATGCTAAACCATTAAGTTTTTAGTTTGGTACAAACTCAGGCTGTACGATACAAGGGGTCTCTTTGATGTTTGTTCTCTGAAAGATTTCCACATTTAGAAGTTGAATGGGGTGCTCCCTCTCCAGGCCCTGAGCCATTCCTAAAAGGAACACAGGTGTATATGCACGCACATTAACTCTTTATTTTTAATTTTCATATTTTATTACTTTTTAAAAATTTACATTTACCTTCCGGCCTAACACCCGATGAAAAGCCAGAAGCCAGAACCTGAGGAGGGTCTGGCCCTGCCTCTATAACCACAAAGCCTCTGCCTCAAACCCCTCCTTCCAGCCCAACACCCACTGAAAAGCCAGGTAGGGTGGTCTCTGTCTTCTTTCTGTCTCTGTCTGTCTCTCTCCCTTTCTCTCAAAATTTTTCTCTCATACATACACACACACATACACACACACACACGTGTATATATATATTTTAAATCTGTATGTACTGTCTCTTGTCTCTAACCTCTCCTTTCTCTTGCTAATTTCAGAATCTATATGCATCTAAGGTGGGCCTAGCCCTGCCCACTTCGCACAGCAAGGTAGCGTACTGAGCGGTTCTCACTTTTTTACCTTTTTTAAAATAATTTTTTTTCCCTTTTCATTGTTTTGTCTTTTTAAATATTTTTTGTCTTTTTCCCTTTGTTTCCTTTCTTTTACCTGACTTTCTCACCTTGCCTCTCACCTTCCACATATCGACTGTCTAGGCAGGTCTAGGTACACACTACTGAAACATCTGAATACTTTAAACCCTGCAGCTCACCCCAGGTGCCCCTATTCCCTTGAAATTGTGAGGCTTTTGTAATATTCAGTTCCATTGAGAAAAGTACAGGTTGCTTGGTGAGGATCAGGGAAACTGAATTGCAGAAAAATTGCAGGCCATCTCCTTCTGCACGCCTCTAACACTCAGCATTAACTCCAAGAAGTTAGGAAGTAACATGTAATCCAACAGATGACCAAAAACTGCCACCACAGAGACACAAGAAATATGGAAAATCAAGAAAATATCTCTCCCCCAAAGGAAAAGAACAACAGCTCTTCATCATCCACGAACAGTACAATGGAATTCGTGGAAATGTCAGATAAAGAATTTAGTATATTCACAATGACAAAACTAACAGAGATGCAAGAGAAGAGAGACAACGAACTCCAGAAAATGCAAGAGAAAAGAGACACCAACTTCCAGGAGGTGAGGAAGTTCCTGCATGATCTGAAAGAGGAAATATACACCATAAACAAGAATCAAACAGAATTGTTATAGATGAAGGCTGTAATACAGGAAATCAAATCTTCCCTTAAAGTATTCAAAGCAGATTAGATCATGCAGAAGATCAAATCTCAGATGTAGAAGATCTCTGACCTAGAAAAATTCACCAAAAAGACTGAGAAAATGACCCAGAAAATTAGAAAAATATACAAGTAATAATAGATAGATGTTTCAACATCGGATAATCGGTAGCCCAGGTGAAGAAACTAAAAAGGGGATTGATCTGCATGAAATCCTGGAAGAAAACTTACCAAACCTAGAGAGGCATTCAAATATCCAGACCCAAGAACTACAAAGAACTCCACTAAAATCAACCCAAGAAGAGCTTCTCTAAGGCACATCATAGCCAGACTGACCAAAACCACAGACAGAGATAAAATGCTAAAATTGGCAAGACAAAAACCAAAGTACATCCCATCAGGCTAACATTGGACCTCTCGTCAGAAACAATGCAAGCAAGGAAAGAATGGAAAAATATGTTCGAAGTGTTAAGTGAAAAACAATTTCAACCAAAAATACTGTATCCAGCAAGATTATCCTTCATGTGGGAAGAAGAGATAAAAACATTCTCAGATAAACAAAACCTGAAAGAATTTATCAACACCAGACTATAGCTCTTCAAGAAGATCTGAAGGGAGTACTGTACCAGGAAAAGTAAAGACAGACAGACAAATAAGAGAACAAAAAATGATCCAAAAAAAGGCCAACTTAATGGTAGGAACAAGTTCTGAAATATCAATAATCATGTTGAATATAACAGAAATGTCAGACCACAGTAACACTGCAAATTCAACAAAAGAGATTCCACAAGTAGCTCTTCAAGAAGATCTGAAGGGAGTACTGTACCAGGAAAAGTAAAGACAGACAGACAAATAAGAGAACAAAAAATGATCCAAAAAAAGGCCAACTTAATGGTAGGAACAAGTTCTGAAATATCAATAATCATGTTGAATATAACAGAAATGTCAGACCACAGTAACACTGCAAATTCAACAAAAGAGATTCCACAAGACGGAATTGGTGAAATAGCATTCTATGACTGTTTTCTAAAACATTACTGATTTTCTTCTATGCTTTGTTTTCCAGATTTAAGAATTTTTATTTTCTTTTGAGTTGTTAGGTTTAACAATTTGTTAAAAAAAAAAAAAAAAGAATTTTTTACATAGAAACATAAACTTTTCTCCCTTCCTGATTCCTTTATTTGTGAGCATTCTTATTTTGTGGTAGAATGATCATTTGCACAAGCTCAATGATACAATAGTATCTGTTGCCTTGCATCAGAAATTGAATTTTTATGGGGCTTTGTGCAAATAACAGACCAAATCGAGATTAACCTATTTTTTTTTCTTTTTTTCTTTTCTTTTTTTGCAAATAAGTAAGTTTATACCTCTCTTTAGTAAAAGGGGGAAAGGAGAGAGGAAAAACAGTGTTTCAGAAGAAAATTCCAGCGCACTTGTCACTAGGTTCTAGCTTTTCCATGCTTTAAGATCTCTTTTGAATCAATAAAATGTGAAAAAAAATAAGTTTACTATGAAAGGGAGGGAGGGGAAAGGGGAAGGAAAAAGTGGGTAAAAGTATGCTTAACTGACAAAAAATGAGAAGCTATTTGCTGATGATAATGTATATAGTAATAACCTTGTCTTGACTGGCATGCATGGTATTTGTATTGGAAAAAGAAATGTATACCGTAAAGATGTGATAAAATGTAAATTAAAATAAATAAATAAATAGAAGGTAAAAAATATATACGTTTAATCACTACATCTTTACAGTGTACAAAATTGTTTTTCCTGGCATGAACACAGTGCCTATCAGTCAAGTCGCAGATATCACCATATACATTATCATCAGCAGATACCTTTTCATATTTGTGTCTGTTAAATATTTCTTTTTTTCTCCTAATCGCCCTGCTTATCACAACTACCCACCTCCTCCTGTCTCTAGCATCCATAGTTGCCCTGCCTGCGGTTGTACCCTCTTTCAGTTTCTTCCACAGAGCACAGACATTCAGTACATATTAAGGGGGCGTGGGAGGGAGGATACAATGCCTGTATTTCAGTCTGGCTAGCTTTGCTTAGTATTAAATCTATATTAGTCATCTTTTTATCAAATCAGGGTTTCATTGCTTTTTATGGCTGAAGAGTATTCTGTAGTATGTAAGTGCCGCAAGTTTTTAATTTGCTCATCTGTGCTTGGATTTTGGTCAATTCCATGTCTTAGAAATTGTCAATAATGCTGCAATAAACATGGAATAAATATGCAACTGTTTTTCTGACTTTGTGTTTTTTCATCCTTTGGGTAGATACCCAGGAGTGGAACTGCTGAATCATATGCAAGTTCTATTTGTAGGTTTTTGAGGAATGTCCATATTGTTCTCCACAATGGTTGTACTAATTTGCATTCCCTCCAACAGTATAGGAAGGTTCCCTTTTCAAAGTAGCCTTATCAGCACTTACATTATTTATTTTTTTAATCTTAGTCATTCTGACTGGGGTTAGATGGTATCTCATTGTGGTTTTGTTTTGTTTTGATTTACACTTCCCTTATGATAAGAGGTTGTGTATTTTTTCATACGCTTTCAGCCTTTCTTACATCTTCCTAAGAGAGTTGTCTGTTCAGCTCATTTGCCCTTCTTTTAATTGGATTTTTTATTTTTGTGAGTAAACTGCTTAACTTCCCTGTATATTCTGGTTATCAGTCTCTTGTCTGAGGCATAGTTTGCAAATATATTCTCCCACTCTGAGGGTTGTCTTCTCACTCTAATTCACATTAACTCTTTCTATCATGGGGTCCCTATCATTTCCCACTCCACTCCATTCATTGGCTATATGCAAACAAGACAGCTCTGAAACAAATGAAAAAAAGAAGTAAGCACTTCTCTTCTTAATTCGAATACTTCATAAAAGTCTCCCCTAACCCACTTTTAAGCACATGCTAATCACCTTGTTCTGGAAGATGGTGAGTATTTCATTATGCTGAGAAGCATGAGTTTGGGAGTCACACCAACTTCCTTCCGATCTCAGTTCCAACTCTTAGGAGTTGGGTGAGTTCAGGAGAATTATAAATGTCTCTGGGCCTACTTTCCCTATTGGTTAAGTGAGAACATTATCACCTATATGAAATAAGGGTCATTGATAGGACTAACAATAGTATCTTTTATGATCAGGCTTTGTTTTAATAGCTTTACATATATGAAGCCATGTATTTACTTACTCTTCATTCTTCTGCATTTATTATTAGAATCAACAGTCAACAATGAATGATTGACTAACTTCCTTTTTTGTGAGTTCACGTTGGACGCTAAAAAGATTACAATAGGACTACAGTATTGCTTGTACACCACAGAGGTTACACTTGGACTCCAGCAGCAAGTAGCCTCAGGAATCACTGCAGTGCCATTCACATCATCAGAGACCCCTCCTGTTTTCTTCAGGATTATCTGTGACATGAGGGAGCACCCAGTGTTGGGAGAAGGTAGGGAGAAAAGCTTAGAAATGGTATCTCAGAGAGCTCTTCAGTGCTAAGGAATCTAAACCAACGTTTTGGTCAACCCAGGCATAATTTGCGGGTTACCACGCCAAAACTTATAACTTTTGTCTCTGTTAGAAACAAGTCAGACTGAAGAGTCTACCACTTTAGTTGTAGCTAGAGAAAACTAGACTTTACTCAGATGAACAAACCATAGCAATTAGAATGGTTCCAGAACTTTAAAGCTTCACAAATAGCATGTGTTTTCCTTTGCCCATTAAAGTTTTCTTCTCTGTTTATTTTTCACTCTCCTTTTCCAGTTTCCATTAGATCTTTCCCCCACACATAACTGACATCTCAAAGCTTATTCCAGTCTCCTCAGCTCTCTCTCTACTCTGCGGTAGCTAATACACTGTGCCCCAATATAGCAACATTCAAAATGCTCCTCTGTCACAATTCAGAGTCTGGGTTTGGGGAACTGGGTTAGTTTATTTTGACAAAGATAAGAAGGCAGTAAAAAGGTAGAAATCTTAAGATCTGAAGCTATGAACTCCCCAAGTCCATCATTTTTCCCTAACAGAATGGCTAGAGATTTTAGCTATAGGGCGCGTGTGCTTGCCAGACAGACAGAGACAGAGAGACAGAACGCGAGAAATCACCCCCCCCAGGGGGGATGGTCACACCGCAATTTCTTCTCCTCCATTCTCCTCTCGGGATCTTGGGCACGTACGCACATGTGCCTGGCGTGAGTTTTAAGTCACTAGATCCGGGACGTGAACCACGGTCGACTATGTGGGAGTCCAGCGACATAGCCATTACACTAACTGCTGGTTCCCCTAAAGCATTTGTTCATAGAGTTTTATCAAATCTTTACTGTTCTGAAGATAAAGGATAGTCAAAGCAGTGGCTACCAGCAGGTGAGAGTGGTCCAGTCAAAGCAAGAGTGGACCAGTCGAGAGCAGAGGTCATGGCAACAATTTTTCTAGGATGCTTGTTGACTTCTTGGAAGGATACAACAATAGCTTGTTGTGATAATGATTTGGGAATAACCAGAAGTTTTAGCAGAAAAAGGTCCCAGAAAAGCTTCACTAGAGAGTCCTCCATCACAACAACCCTTCTGCTCTTTCCTCTCACGAAAACCCCCCCCCCCCCCCCGGGGATGGCCATGCCGCAATCCCTTCTCCTCCATTCTCCTCTCAGGATCTTGGGCACGCACGCACATGCGCCCGGCATGAGTTTTAAGCCACCGGGTCCGGGACTCGAACTGCAGTCGACTACGTGGGAGTCCAGTGACATAGCCATTACGCCAACTGCTAGACAATAGACCATTTACGAGCCTATATAATTCTACCAGCCCTTTGTCTTTTTCTTGGGCCTAACAACATCATTATAGTGTTACTAACACCTTGGAAATATTTCCCTCAATTTACAATAATCCTGAAACATGATAAAGGATTCACTATCCAATACCAAGTAATCATAAAAAAGTCTAGAGTGTGCTGTTAAATTTGGAGGGAGGATGCAGACTGTGCCTTTATACTAGAACTCGCAGTGCTGCTGAAGCTCTGGAGCACCAGTTTCTCTCAATAAATAAAAGTTCAAAATCATTTAAGTAAACGGGAAAAATATTTTTTAAAATATATGTTTATTACATCTCCCTTACTTACTTGCACTGTTTTTTGTTTTTTGTTTTTTCCCGAGTGGTATCTGCATCAGTGTTAGAGCTGACAGATTCACTGGCTGAATTTTTGCTGCTGTCACCCAACTTTGCAAGCCTATTTAAACATTTATCTATTTCTCTGAGTCCATATTTGCTATTGATAACAGGAGCAGGCGTAGGCAGTCCTACTCTGAATTTAAAAGCACGAGTCCCCCCTCGTCCACAATTGTAACAGTTGCAGAACTCATTATTTTCTCCAAAAAGAACCCATCTCTATAATAACAAGCAATTTCTTCTCCAGGTTCAATTTCTCTTAGAGCTTTCATGCATGCTGTATCTCGACCAACTGACACAGACTTGGTTAGGTCTGCAATCATGGCTTATAAAGGCAGCAGGACCAAGCCAGAGCTGAGCAGTTTTTCCTTGTGGAATACATGGCACTGAAGTCATTCTTTTCATGTCTAAGTGGCATGTTCTCCTTGATCTCTAGAAGCTTGGTAATACTATCCACCAGTAATCCTATTTTGTCATTTCACTTCTACTCTTTCATTGCAACTATCTTGGCTCCGTTTTTTCTGATGACTATCTATTACAAGGCAGAATTTCAAACCCACTGTCAGTTGCAAACACTCACAAGTAAATAAATACATGTTCCTTGAATAATTTCTCCTGCATTGTGTTCTTGTTGAGAAATTGGTGCCATGGCCATTTCACCTTAAGTCAAACATTTAAAGGCTTTCTTCAAGAGCTCATCTTTCTTAAAATGTTCAGTTACTTCCTTTAGTTCATCTTGCCTTCCTCTAATAAGCTAAGATCTCACAGAGCTGATTTGAGAAAAAACTGTCAGACTTTGAAAAATGTCTTGAGCTCCTCAAAAACAAAGCACTAGTATTCATTTTGTGTGTTTCAAAACCTAAATAGGGATCAAGAACCAAAGTGGTTGGTAGGTGGTCATTTTCAAGAGTTTGTTGGCAGATATCCCAAAAGATGGTACATAACAATTCTGTCCTTCCAATCCTGAATTACCATTATATCTGCTTGACCTCCTCTCGGCTGTGTTTTTGGCCAACCTTCAGGGTATCCTTCTCCATGTGCTTGCTGCAGTTCGGATTAATTCTGCTGATGGTCCTCAGACAACCTGCCTCCATTTCTCCTACCATTCACCATCATGTTCTTGGATTCTCCCTGCCACTTCCTACCCACAGACAGCCTGACCCAGGTGCATTTAGTCACTCTCTTCAAATAGCTTAGAGAATAATGTCAATCTCTCCTCCACTTTGTGCATGGCTGTAGGTTCTGAAGGTCATCCACAAGTGTTAGGATGTTGTGTCCCTGATCTGCCTGCTGTGCAGTGCCAGCTCTAGTCCCCAGGTGTCCTCACCTCATAGACTTGAAACCTCCCTGTCTGCACCACAGACACATCTCTGTCCCCAGTAATATTAAGCCACTGAATCTTCACAACACTCTTATAAATTGGGTGATTAATTTTTTAAAATTTTAAATTAATTAATTAATTTTACATTCATTCACTGAACATTGTCACAGCATATAAAATGTGATTTCCCATTCAGAATATACTGCATAGTGGCTTAATCATACATGTTATCATTGATAATTTTCCATTTCCAGTCATATATATATATATATATATATATATATACACACACACACACACACACACACACACACACACA
>NW_006201352.1:2531659-2534901 GCF_000334495.1 Tupaia belangeri chinensis
TGATTTCTCGTTTTCTGTCTCTCTTTCTCTCTCTGTCTGTCTGGCAAGTGCACATGCCCTATAGCAAAAACTTCTCAAAAAAAAAAAAAAAAGGATGATCTTACAGTATTCTTGGTTGAAATTGCATTTCCCTTAACACTTTGAACATTTTCCCATTCTTTCCTTGCTCGCATTGTTTCCAATGAGAGGTCTGCTGTTAGCCTGATGGCATAATAGCCTTTGTAGGTAACTTGATGTTTCTCTTTTGCCAATCTTAGCATCTTGTCTTTGTCTGTGGTTTTGGTCAATCTAGTTATAACGTTTCTTGGAGAAGATCTTCTTGGGTTGATTCTATCTGGGGTCCTTTGTATTTCTTGGGACTGGATCTTTGAGTGCCTTTCTTGGTTTGGAAAGTTTTCTTGCAGGATTTCATGGAATCGATTATCAATGCCCTTATGAGTCTCTTTGCCTTCTGAGATACCAATTATTTAGATGTCTGGATGTTTGATGGTATCTAGTATGTCTCGTATATTATTCTGACTTTTTTTGGCCACTTTCTCAGTCTTCATGGTGGGTTTTTCTAGGCCAGCAATTTTCTCTTCTATATCTGAGATTCTATTCTCTGTATGATCTAGTCTGCTTTTAATACTTTCAAGGGAGAATTTGACTTCCTGTATTATAGCCTTCATCTCTAACAAGTCCATCTGATTCTTTTTTAGAATGTGTATTTCCTCTTTTAGATCTTGCAAGAATTTTCTCACCTCCTGGAACTCGTCAGCTCCTTTCTCCTGCCTCTTCTGTAGTTCATTGTCTCTCTTCTCTTCCATCTCTGTTAGCTTTGTCATTGTGAATATTCTAAAATCCTTACCAGACATTTCCATGAGTTTCATTGTACTGTCTAAGGACGAAGAGGTGTTATTCTTTTCCCTTGGAGGAGAGGTACTGTCTTGCTTTCCCATATTTCTTGTGATCCTATGACTTCTGGTCATCCAATGGATTGTGTGTTTCTTCCTAATTATTGAAGTTCAGTCTGAGTGTTCAGAGGCGTGCAAGAGAAAGTGATCTACAATCTCTCTTCCATTTCGTTGTTCACTCTTTGTGCATCAGATTCAGTGGGAATTGAGGAATATTATGACCCTACTTGTATTCAGATATTTGAGTACTGTTCACTTGGACCTGTCTATACACTCAGTGCACAGAGATGAGCAGCCAAAAATGAAGTTGAAGGGAAAAGAAAAAGAATTAGAAAAGAGGATAAAAGAAAAAGAAATAAAAAAAGAAGAAAAAAATAGAAAATTTTTATTTTAATTTTAAAAAGCAAAAAATGAAAACTGCACGGTGCATATGTGTGTCATGCAATAGTGATATTTCACAGCTCAAGTTCAGTGGCCATCTCAGGATGGGCCTGGGTTTATGACTCTCCTAAACTGGATGGGAAAAGGTACAAATTAGCACAATAAAGGAGGGGCTTGAGAGCCCAGAGAACACTTTACCATAAAAAAAATTTAAAAACACAGGGAAACAGAGACAGAGAGATGGAGAGAAAGATACAGAGGTAGCCCTACCCACTAGAAATTAATCTGGAGGGAGAAGTCTCAGCAGAAGATCTTCACTTTTAGTCCCTGAAAGCAGTATTTCACAGCTCACGTTCAGCAGCCATCTCCTGATTAACTATTTTTAACAGGTGAACAAACTGAGGCACAAAAAAGTTGAAATACCTTATTCAAAGTCACAATTATTAAGTGCCAGGGATGAAGTTTGATGGCTGCAATTTGAGCCTATAAGATGCTCAACCTTCTGTCCCATAGCCTTACAACAGCAGGGACAAAACACTGCCTGATGCGTGCACGCATGTGTGCACACACAAGAACACAAGTTTTATTCATTTATTCATTTATTTTAATTTGAACACAGACACACACACACACACACACAAAGAGAGGGAGAGAGAGAAAAAAAAATACGCCACCAGATCTAGGACTCGAACCGTGGTTGCCCATGTGAGAGTGTCCCGTGTCTTAACCACCATGCCACCTGCTGCTCCCAGTGCTGGAAAGTTTTACTTCTCATTGTTGTTACTATTGTTATGTCTGCCATAGTCTTCCTTGATATGGGTCTTTGTGGCAAAGAAGATACAGGGGAAACATAAGAAAGATATGGATAGATGGATGGATGGATGAATGGGTGGGTGGGCTAATAAAGGGATCAGTGGATGGATGAGTAGATAGAAGGCTGAGTGAATGAGTGGAAGGATAGATGGAGGGAGGGTGGGTAGATAGGTAGATGGATAGACAAATGGAGGAAGAGGCAGATGGGTGGATGAGGAGTAAATAGGTAGATGGGTGGGTGGGTGGATAAAAGAATAAGTGAATGGATGGAAGGATGTGTGTGTAGATAAGTAACATTTGAAATTCTTATTTAGAAAGATAGACTGTGCTCTACTCGTAGATGAAAAAAAAAAACTGCAGGGTGGAAAATTTAAAGATGGCTTTAGGAATAAAATAAACCTGAACAATGAGCCAGGTTGTCTTTCCAACCAATACCTGGATTCCCTCAACATTTTCCCTGTCAGATAGTCTCCCAGTCTCTGCTTTGCACATGCTCCATGAGGAGGAGCTCACTGCTTCTCCAGGCAAGCTTTTCAAGCCTCACCATCTTCTCCACAACAACCTTCCAGGTATCTGGTGATTGCGACCATATGAACACATAATTATCTCCAATCCAGATAAACAGCCTAGGGCAGATGACATAGAACCTTGCAGGCCATGGTGAGGATTCAGGTTTTACCAAAGAACATAAGGAAGCGAGCAAAGGTTTTTCACCAGCAAGTGACTGAGTCAGATTCAAAATAACTAAAAAGAGGGATTTTGAATAGTCCCGAAACAGAGTAATGAAAAACGGTTGAGATGATGGGTATACTAGTCGCCATGGTTTAATCATTACACATTGTATTTTTTTAAGAGAGATTTTTACTATAGTGCATGTGTGTTCACTGGAAAGACAGAGAGACAGAAAGTGAGAAATCACCCCCCAGAGGGGATGGCCATGCTCGTCTCTACCATGTTGTTGGTACCTGTCTGGTACTAGATGTTTAATCTAGAGGGGAAAACACTGAAGGGAGAATTATTTATTTAATTTTAGGAAGGGAGAACAGTAAGAAGGAAGGATGGTAGAAATGGAAGGAGAGAGGGAAGAAGGCAGGGAAGACAGAGTTTTCAAAAACAGTTTAAAACTTGAGAGGTAAAGAGAGGTATTACTTATTG
>NW_006201352.1:2535336-2541835 GCF_000334495.1 Tupaia belangeri chinensis
GGAAAGAGAGGTATTACTTATTGGCCTTCTAAAGCCCCCCACCATTCAACAAGAATTTTCCATTGAATATCGGTGGACAAGGTCACAAAGTGAAATTACTCAGTTCTGTTAAAGATTTTTTGAGCACCTGCCACATGCAAGGAAACCAGTTACATCCTGCTTAGCCCTGAGGGCAGTGGGAGACTGTGACTCAGTCACAGAGAAGAGCTGTCCCTACTTGGACCATCGTTCCTTCTATTTGTGAGTCCCTTTTTGCAATAATCCAATATGAATCTCCGCCACAAAGTCAGTAAACAATGAAGAGGCACCGGTGTCCCACCGCATGGTGTCCCAGCCTTGGAGTGAGGTGACCACAAGTCAAGGAATGTTGGAAGCTTCCAGAAGCTGGACAAGGCAAGAACAACTCTCCCCTAGTCTCTGAGAGAGCAGGGTCCTGTCTATTCCTTGATTTCAGCCTAGTGAATCAGATTTCGGACCTCTGACCTCCATAACTGTGAGAGAAAAAGTTTCTGTTGTTCTGAGCCACCCAGGTCATACATAGGACATTAACTCATCTACCTCCCCGTCCTTCCATTCACTGGGAAGAGGCTTTAATGTGTAGAGTATTGTGTCAGCTTCAGTCCTAGCATCCAATGAGCTGACACTGCATCCCCATTTGTAGAGATAAGGCAGTTGTGTCACCAAAATGATAAGTGGCAGTGCTGGACTCAAATCTAGCCATCAGTCAAGTGCTCAGCCTGAGTTTTACCACCGGGCTCCAGATCTCAGCCATCAGCTGCCTCTGTACCTCCACCCAGATCACTGCAGGACTAACAGACGGACACTCCATGCAGTCCAGAAATTCTTCTGAGTTTCTCTAGCAAGCAAATTCCCCACAGTCAGGACTATTTCACACTTTTCTACATTCCTGCCTTCTCTCCCCCAGTGTCCTTATCTCATACTTCACACACATGCCTATACCCATGCAGCCTCTCTACCTGCCTTTCCAGCGCGATGAAGGATAGCCCCTATCCGGCATTCCCACTGGAGCTCTGGCTCTCAGCTCAATCTCACTCTGTATGGGTGTCCCAGCCACAGCGGGACATCCTCAGTGGAACTCTGGGTAACATGTGAGGCCATATCGCATCTGAGAACATGCCATATTGTCTTCTGGTTTGGGTAACTTTGCACTTTTCCCTAATCTTTGTTACCAAAGCAACCTTAAGGCCTTCAATATTATGTGCTAGCATCTTCCATCAAGCATTTGCCTGTTGGGTGGCCTCAACCTACATAGACAATTCCTGTGTGTCAGGCACCAATGGAGGCACTGGGGCTAGATCAGGTAGCAAGACAGAAAGTCCCTGCCCTCATAGGAATTATTGCCTAAGTGGCTAAGAGAGAATACAATATTAATTTAAAAAAATATAACAAAAGAAGTTTCCAGCAGCATTATTATGAAGAAAATCAGAGTTTTAGGACAAAGAACAGAGTGATGCTGTGGTAGATAAGGCCCCTTACTAGCTCTGTGACCCTCCCACCCAGCATGCCCCATATACCTGACAATCTGGCCTGTTTTGTTTTCATTGATCCTCAAATGTACATTCTTTCTTGCCTCCTGTGTAAGCTTCCTCTCCCCAAATGCTTACCATGAGCTCTCAGCTTAATTGACCATCCCCCGTAAAGAATCTCCTCAAGCCTCCAGACTAAAGCAGGTCTCCCTATTATTCTTTCATAGAACACCTGTTCCTTTAGAGTTTCACCACAGTGTAGAATCACACAATTGTTGGTGCATGTATTTGTATTTTGTTTGTGTACTTTCCATGAGGATAAAAGCCAAGACTCTTGTTTGCCAGTATCCAGCCAGATCTACCACCAGTGCTTGACACAGAACAGGCTCTCAGCAAAAATCTACTGAAATAATCATTTACTTACATTTTTAAAAGTGCTACACCCATGGCTGAGCCACAGTGGCGTGCACTGCTGAGACACTGCTCCGCAGACCAGGACCACTTGAGAGGCGTTCGATTCCTGGTCCAACCTAAAAGCTGTGCCTAAAGTCTAACCTAAAGTGCCTGTAATCCCAGTGACTTGGGATGCTGAGGCAGAAGGATCATAAGGTCCAGGCTAGACCCTAGTGAGACCCTGTTTAAGACTGAGCTTGGGCTTACTGGCACATCCTATAGTCCTAAGCAAGGAAGTTGAGGCAGAGGATCATGACATGTTAAGAGACTGTCTTAAATAAACAATGCTACATGCATGAACAAGCAATCCAATCAAAGAATGAAGGAACAGAAAAATCTTGGGAGAGTTGCTTTATATCCCTGGGCTTTAGGTTTTTGGAGCTGGAGAAACAAAATCACTTCTTTGTAAAGTGTTTGTAAAGAATAAAAAGGATAGTAGTTGTAAAAATATACCATATGGCTGGCACATAAAAAACTATTTAACATACGTATTTAAAAACCTCAATTCAATAAATACTCACTGAACACTTACTTTGTACAAAACATAATTTTGAGGCAGTTTAGAGGCGATGTTGGTAGCTCAAAAGAGTAATAAGCTTCCTCTAATAATAGAGGAAATAAACCCAGGTCTGGACTATTTTTGTTTTGCGTTGTTTTCTTTGCCTCTCTGGAAAATTTAAGCTTAGTCTTCTTAAAAAGCTGTTCTGTCAATAGAACAGTGGATTTGAAAGCACCAGGCCTGGTCTCAAATCCATTATCATCTATATGACCTTAGCCAAAACCAATAAACCTTCCTGAAGCTCAGCTTAACGGTCTAAAAAGTGAGAGTCACTGTGAGAATTAAATAAGATCATAGGCACAAGGTGCTTGGCAATGGTCAGGCTCAGAGTTAGGCTGGAGCAGAAATACTATGGGTACTTCATGCCTCTAGAACCTTCTAGGATAAACTATTTTGTCCATCCTGGTCCCAGAATGCTTGGAGCTGAGCATACCTCATCATGACAATAGTCAAGGAGTCTGATAAAAATCAAAGGAAAATATTCCTTCCTCAAATCTTCTTTATAAGCAGCTGCCTATGAATAAGCAATGTCAAAGATAAGCAACCACACAAACTGAGGAAATGTTCTTTGTCAAAAATAAATCAGCAAGATAGAGCAAAGTTGTGGCTCGGATGGGTCTTAGAAATGAAGTGGCAATCAAATCACCCAATATCATATTTAAAATGCTAGCTAAACCTCATGTAAGAATTACAAATAGGATAAACTATTTGCTAGAGAAAAAAGTAAAAGCTATTTTTAGTTGGGAGACTATCAGATCTTCATGCGTACTAAGCCCCGACATCCCGAGGGACATTTTTTCCCCCTGGGAGCTCTGAAGCCTGACTATGAGTCAAGATGGAAAGACTAAAAGTAACTGACCATGCTACCTTAAAAAAAAAAAAAAAGACTGGGTCCCTAAAACTAGCGTCCAACCACAGTGGCTGAAACAGAATTGGCATTCAATAAATATTGAACGTTAGGATGAGAAGCTGGGAAGGAGGAAGGAAGAATAAATTTAGCCTGCAAGTTGAACACTCTCAAGCCATGCTTGCTAATCAATGTTAAATACTCTTTGGGCAAAATAAGATCAGCTCCCAAGGAGAAATAAGGACAAAATTCTAGAGCTAGTTTGTGATTCACAAGAACACAGTCTTTGTACAAGTCAACATCACTGTTGCTTTCAAGCATCTGGGCTAAACTGCAGCAGCTGTTTATAATTTCATACAATGTAAAGATAAAGGAAGACTGGGCTCCTTACACTTCCTCACTTCTTGAATCAAAAACAAAAATGGGGGACCAGCAGTTAGCATAATGGCTATGTCACTGGACTCGCATGTAGTCAACTGCAGTTTGAGTCCCGGACCTGGTGGCTTAAACCCACGCCAGGCGCATGTGTGTGCATGCCCAAGATCCCAAGAAGAGAATGGAGGAGAAGGGATTGCAGCGTGGCCATCCCCCCTGGGGGAGTGATTTTTCACTTTCTGTCTCTCTGTCTTTCTGGCGAGCACACACACCCTATAGCAAAAACCTCTAAAAAAAAAAAAAAAAGAGGAGGATTAATACTTTCCTAGTTAAAAATACTAATTATTTGTTGACAATAACGGGCATGATTAATACAGTGTATTCTGGATGGGAAATCACATTTTGTATGCTGTGATGATGTCCATTGAATGAAAGTAAAATAAATAAATAAAATTTTTAAAAAGAAGAAATTAAAAAAAAAAAAAGAAAGAAAGAAAAAGGAAAAAAAATATTACTCTGGTCATCAGGTTACAGAGTAGTACATACTTGCAAATTAAATATCCAGGTGCTGATTGCACAAACCAGCTCATTTTACTCTATTTTCATGTTTGGGGATAAAACAGACTTTTAACTAAGAAACACCTTGAAAATTATCTGCTCATATCACTTAATATAAGTGATATTTACAAATCTCTACCAGTAATCTCTACTTTTCTCCACATTGTCTGCCTATCCCTACCCCTCCCTCTCAGATAGGGTAGCACATTTTTATTTGTCATCCTTGGCATTTCGATTAAGGAATTAAGCTAAAATGAAGACTTGTATTTAAATGGTTTATTAATTTACCAAGCCACACAACCCTGGCACTAAGAAATAGATTAACAAGGCCCTGTTCCCACTCAATGCAAGGTCAGTCCTGTATTTTCAGGGCCCCAAGCCTGGATCTTCACAAAGGTACTCAGATAGGAAGAAGCATCATTTTAAGTAGGATGAGAGTCCTTCTCTGCTGAAAACACCCATTCAGATCACAAAGTGGCATGAGTCAGACACTCTTTTCCTCTTAGGTCAATAAGTAGTCACTGCCAAAAACGAGAAGCAGAACTGTTTTGGAGTCTATCTTAAATCTCATCTCTATATACCACAGAACACTTCCCTGGATCCAGGGAGACAAGGTCAGGTAGTTGCTCAGTTTTGCTTCCAAGCCCTCCTATTTGTAAGTGCTGTTTTCAATTATCTTGAGAAAGACTCCAGGAAGTGCCAAGCATCCTGAAGGTTTCTCTTTAGTTTACGCTAATCTGACCCAGGCCCAAAAGTAACTATTACCATATGAATGCTTTCGCATCACAAGAGTTTTTCATATCATTTAATTTTATAGTGTCCCTAGGTGATGGGTTATGGTTTCCCCTTTTGGAAACTGAGGGAGCTGAGGTTCAGAAGACTTTTATATAATATAATATGTTCAAGTCTGAAGAGTGAGAAAGCTCAAGTTCTATTTTTTACTGGCTAAATGTGTAACTATGGATTAACTTTCTAATCTAGCCAAGCCTCGGATTTTTTTACTACCAAATATTAAAAATAAGATTCTCTGCCAAAAGCATTACTATAAGGACCAAATCAAATAAGGTATATGAAAGAGACTGTGTATTTTAAAATGTGATACAAATAATTTTTTATTAAAAATAGGCATTTTAGTTTATTAGCATTGTGATTATGCCAAATCCATAAGAGTTACTCCCCAGTGGGCAGTAATGAGCTATGCATCTTAAATCTAGAATCAAATGTTTCCGTGAATGGAATTCAATTTGAGAGGTTACATGTGGCCCCATTATTAATAATCAGCACTCTAACAAAAAAAGAAAGTAAAAATAATAACACATAACCAAGTAATAATCCAACATAGAAGAAACAAAACTTAGCTTTAAATGATCTCAACATATAATTCAGTTAAGGTAACCCATAATTTTACCCTTCAATGCCTAGAAAATGAAAATATCTAGTCTTCAATTTCCCTTAGCAATTTTCATATACAATGTCTGGTACAAAATCAAAAATACCAAGGCATATGAGGAAACAAGAAAATACGATAAAATCTAAGAAGAACAATGGAGAACAGACAACGAACTGTGGTACCTATAATGAAGACAGAGACATTAAAATAATTACACCTAGCACCAGCAGATGGTGTAATGGTTATGTTGCTGGACTTCCACATAGTTGACCGCAGTTTGAGTCCCAGACCTGGCAGCCTAAACTCACACCAGGCTTGTGTGCGTGCCCAAAATCCTGAGATGAGAATGGAGGAGAAGGGACTGCAGTGTGGCCATCCCCATGGGGATGTCTCTCTGTCTCTCTGTCTTTCTCTGTCTCTCTGGTGAGCACACATGTCCTATAGCAAAACAAACAAACAAACAAACAAGCAAACAAAAAAAACCTCTCTTAAAAAAAAAAAGAAATAATCATAAGACCCCCCAAAGCACAGTTGATAATCGATAATCCCCAAAATAGACAAGTGGGATTACATCAGACTAACAAGTTTCTGCATGGCAAAAGACACAGTAATTAGTGTGAATAGACAGCCCTCAGAGTGGGAAAATATTTTTGTAAACTATGCATCAGATAAGAGATTGATGACCAGAATACATAAGGAACTAAAGAAGCTGTTTGGAAAAAAGATGATGAACCCTATTAAAAGATTGGAGAAGGAGTTGAAAAGAACACTCACAGAAGATGACATACAAATAGCCAAAAGGCATATGAAAAAATGCTCAACATCCCTCA
>NW_006201352.1:2542109-2558942 GCF_000334495.1 Tupaia belangeri chinensis
AAAAAAAGATAAGTGTTGGCGGGGGTGTGGTGAAAGGGGAACTCTCTTACACTGCTGGTGGGAATTTAAATTAGTCCAACCACTAATTTATGGATTATATGGCAGTTCTATTTGTGGATTTTTGAGGAATCTCCGAATGGTTCTCCATGTGCGTTACTGGTCTTTGCATCTGCTTTGTCATTCCCCCCATCCCACATCTAAAATGTCTTCCTTGGAGCCAGCAGGTGATGTGGTGGTTGAGGTGCTGGACTCCCAAGTGGCCAGCCACGGTTTAAGTCCTGAACCTGGAGGCTTGCTTTCTCACTTTCCCTCTCTCTCTCTCCATGTTTCTCTCTGGCCAGTTTAAAAAATAATAATAAATAAAATTTAATACATATTTCTAAAAAAAAAAAAAGCCTTCTTTACCTGATCTACTTGGAAAGCACAAAATTCAAGAATGAGTTAAATGTCATCTCCTGTGAAAAGCATTTCTATGACCTCTCAGAAGTAATTCTCCTGTGCACAGCCAGCCCTGGTCTTCTCATAAGCACCATACTTACCAAACTTTATGGCCACTTCGATTTGCATGTCTGTCCTCTCCACTAGATTATATTGCCTTAGAAGAGGAGGTTCAATTTATACATTTCTTTTCCTAAATGTCAAGCATAGTGTTCAGTGTGTGGCCATTGTTTGCTCTCTATTACTGAATGATAAATAATTAAATGAATGAATGTGATACAGTGTCTCCTCTCACGCCATGGTAAAACATCCATTGCACTGTGGAAGTATAACAGAATTCAGAACTCTTACTCTTCTAAGGCTTGCAGCATGCTCCCAGGGTCCTCAGAAGACAAGATTTCTATCATCTGGTCATTAAGGGAAAGGTCCTCATTCACACCATCTGCTGAGGTGAACGGCGAAGGTTCCAGCTTGCTCTCATGAGGTCGAACCTTTAGGATAATGGCAGAAATAACTGAGTGGGCCTTCTGTGAATGCCCTGTGCTAGGAAAGCCAAGAGCGTAGGTGGGGCACCCGCAGTCAGAGAACCTGACTGACACCACCACTGGTGAGAAGGGTAAACACAGACAAACAGAGCCTCCATTTTCTCATCAGATGGTCATATTCTAGTAGCCCTGCACAGGGGTGTTGTGGGGATAAACCCAAATGGTGGGTATAAAGCCCTTTCAGCTGGTAAAGCTCTAGAGTAAACATTTCGTCATATCATCATCATCATCAAGTAGGGAAAAATTCACAACGGGCATGGGGGATCTCAACACCATAGGTCTGGCCAGTTTCTAACAGGGCGTAGGATTGTAGGATGCGAGTGACATCAGAGATACTTAAGCCCAACCTTCTGATTAGATCAATGACATGTCTGTTTTGTCCCCAGTTTCAAAACTGGGTGATGGCTATCGCTGACAGCTAAGGATTCCTGTTCCTGTGCCAGGGTGCCTTTTCTGGGTTATAGCATGAAACTGTCACCACAGTGTTGGTGCCCTCACTTTACAGGTAACGAAATAGGTTCAGAGAGATGAAATAATATTGAAGGTCACACAGCTCAAAAGGAGTCAGGCTGATCTTTGATTCTGACATAACTCTGAAGGCTCTCTTCCGCTTAATAGCAAGTTGTCGCCTTAGTTGCTACCACACTGGCAAAAACAAACAAACAAACAAACAAACAAACAAACAAAATTGTGAAAAGAGTATTCTGTGGTGCCAGAGTGAAAAATACAGCAAGGGTCTCCAGACCTTAAATCAAATTCACACTTCCTCTCTGCAATGGTAACAATCTGCCTTCATCTCTGGGAAATGAACACGACTCCTCCATCAAAGTAGCAGGGTGCATTTTGTTATTCTGATTGATAACAGATTCAGAACGAGGTCTGATCGGGGGACTGTTCTTGCTTGCCAAGCAGCTTGCGAGCTAACGTCGCCTTGAAAGGACAAACCTCACTTCCAGGAGGCAGGTACAAAAGGAATAGTGGGGCTAGGGTGAGATTTCCAGTCTCCAGAGAGAGGGACTCCCCAGGTGCCAGGTCTCAGACTGTGTCGGGCCACTTTCAACAGGTTGTTTAATCTCATAGGTCGGAGTTTCCTCAACATAAAGTGAGTGAGAAAGATGGCAGGTGTTCCTCTCATGGTGTGGGACCTCCAGAGACACCAAGTCATAGGAGCTCCAGCTGTCAATGTGCCTACAGGGATAAACCAACCTACCAAGGATGCTCACTGCCAGCAACACCTGCATAAGTTTTTAAAAGCTCATCTCACTCCCTGAAGCATGACCTTGCTTTCCTTCCTGTCCATCCACTCCTTGGCTGACTGAGAGCTCATTCATCCCTTCACGCATGTGTGGAGTGCCTTCTGGGAACAGGTGCCACACCAGGCAATGAAGACTGCAGCAGACAACACTGGTGCTTGGCCATATCCCCTTGCCATTCCATTGCAGTGCCCACCAGGACTGCGGGTCTTAGGGTTCCATGCCAGGGACATAATACCGCCTTTCCTCTCTGCCTGGCCCCTGTCCCCAGCCAGGGACTAATGGAATTTAGTGGATGAATAGCACAGCCCCCTTTCCCCTCAGGTGGAATGATCCTGAAGCTGGTTCTGCACTGTCTCCAGAGCTCCTGGGCAGGATTAAGCCCCAGGTACTCAGGGCGGCACTTGAGGATGACTCACCCTTTTACAGCTGCCGTCCTTTCCTTCCTGCCTCACTTCCCTGCCCCTACCATTACTTCCTGGGATCATTTCCCTAGTAAACCACTGGAACCTGAGTACTGGTCTCAATATGTGATTCTGTGGTAACTCAGGAATACAGAGATGGAGGAATTCATATCAGATCTGATGGACGATGACAAATTCACATCTGATCTAATGGATGATGACAAGTGCTGGGGAAGCATAGTGGGGAACCCAGTGAGAGGGCCCTGGCCTGCAAGAAGTGGCCAGTGACAATGCCCAGGGAGAGGTGATGGCCAAGGTGAGACTTAAAGGATGGGTAAGACTTGTGATAGTAGAGGCCAGTAGGTGGCATGATGGTTAAGGTGCTGGACTCCCACATGGCTGACCACAGTTTGAGTCCTGGATGTGGTGGCTTGCTCTTTCACTTTCTCACTCTCTCTGGTCAAATTAAAATAATAATAATAATAAATAAAATTAAACAATTCTTTACAAAAAACTTGTGCTAATTAAAGACAAACGAGATTCTTGGAAAAATACACAAGTGTGAGCACAAAGAGCTTGGCACTCTAAGGCCAGCCACGTTACCTGCAATGGCAGGAGGGAGATGTGGATCAGAAGGTGGTAGGAGAGGTAGGCTGAAGCCAGAACGTCAGGCTAAGGAACCTGGGTTTCACCTCAATATGGCAGCAAGTCTCTGAGAGTTCTTCAGCAGAAAGTGCAGCAAAGGACCTGAGTCAGGATTTGGCAAGAATGCAGGATTACCTGACAGCTGGGTACTAGGCTACAGGGGCTTTCAAATCTTATATTAGCTAGACTTGTTCAAGAAACTCTCAGAAATGACCAATGATGGGGACCCAACTCAGGGCAAACAAATGGGCCTCTGGATGTGGGACCTGGGCATAAGCATTTGCCCATAGCTCCCCAAGTGATTTTGACATCAATCCAGGGCTGAGACTTACCAATCTGGAGGATAAATTTCCATCTAACATTTACCACTAACCAAGCTGCCCATGAGGAATAAGACTCACCCCACATCGGGTAAGCATGTATCCCTGCAGGCACTGACATCGAACCATGAAGAAAAGCACGAGCCAGGTCAGCATGAGGGAGAGGAGGAAGGCTGTGAAGAACCCTGCTGCATGAAGACCGTGGTCTGGTAGCACCTGTAGGGATGGAAGAGAGGGTGAGATTTGTGTAAGTCCACGTGTTACGTCTCTCAAGTCAAGTAAATGACCAAGAGTTTTAGCTGAGTAAGCAAGGTGTCAGGCAGACCCACTGAATTTGAACCCAGTTCTGTTGGCCCCCGGCTGGTTGACCTCTCTGAGCCTGCATTTCCTTAAAGCATTAGATGGGGTGAGCATTGCAAGTAGGTGATGCATGGTACTTTGCACATCGGGCCATCCAGCCTCGAGCCTGGAGTATCATGGCCACTCAAGAATGCTAAATTCCCAACTGAATGTGTACCAAACCTAAGGCGGCACCAGGAGTCTGTGAGGTTTTCTAAGAGTGAGGGGCACAATTTTTGCAGAAGCTGGAAGAAAAGAAGCACCCTTGCCTTCCCTCAATGCAGTTGTTTCTTCCCCACTGTGGGAAGACTTTCCCACCAGAGGTGCAGCTGAGACTGCAGGGGCACAGTGGAGGATACCAATGTTACTGCAGATGGGCAGCTACTGGGCAACTCTGCAGAGGGACAGGGTGGAGGGCTTAACATGCCTTGTTTATTTCTCTTTCCTCTAAAGACTTCCCCTAGGACTCAGAATGGCTGAGTCACTAGTGTGATTCCACTGATTGGCCAGGAGCATCTGACATTAAAAAAAATATGAAAGGCATGTGAGTTCTAGAAGATCTATATTCCTCCCCCTCCTCCGCCTTTTCTTAAGAGCTGAAAAAGATATAAAAAACATCAGCATGTTAAGGTTGTCAGAATAAAAATGGAGTCACTTATGTCTACCTGTGTCAAACCCTGACTAAAGGGAACCAGGGAAAGCCATAAAGGGAGAGGATCTCATGCACATATGCCTGATAGCTAGAACTGTCACAAGGACAGTCTTGCACAATGGTCACTGCAACCTAATATGTTGGTCCGGCCATGTGGCATAGGGAATAGAGCACTGCTGCATGATACTGAGGCCATAACAGGGGCCCAGGTTTTAGCCCTGGGTCAACTTGAACATGCCTGGCCTGTCTGTGTGTGCTTGTGATCCTGGCTGGCTGGAAGGATGGAGACAGAATCACAGAGTGGTGGGATCCTGTTGCAGGTACCCATCTCTTTCTCTTTCTTATAAAATAATTTTTTAAAAAAAAATTTAAAAATTACTTCTCGGGGCTGGGAGGTGGTGTGGCAGTTGGGCAGCTGAACTCCCATATGGCTGACTGCAGTTTGAGTCCCAGACCTGGCAGCTTGCTTTCTCACTTTCCTTCTCTCTGTGTGTGTCTCTCTCTGGTCACATTAAAATAAATGAACAAATAAATAAAATCAAATAATTCTAAAAAAAATCTAGAAATGGACTCACAAATAAATTGTATTAAGTGACCTGTCCTTAATCAAATGCAGATGGTGAGGGTGGGAGTGAAAACACAAAGGAAAAGCGTGGGGCCCGTCTGGGTTAAATGTCCGACACCCACGGCCAGGATGCCAGAACACAAAGTACTAGCACTGCCGGCTGCACGTTTGGGGGAGGGGAGGTTTAGAGAACCCTAACTTAATTTTAGCCTTGTTAATATTTTTTCATCTTTACCTTTTATAGTCCTTAAGGAACAAAAAATAGTGCCAAAATGATTAATATATCCAGACAAAAGACATTGAACGGTGTTTTTGTCAGAGTACGAACGATGAGCTAGGAAATGGCTGACTCTGAGATGGAAGAAAGACACTGAGAGCAGAGAAAGCGCAGGCGGACGCGGCTCACAGCTTAGAGCGCCGCCAGCTGCCGAGCAGAGCCTGAGCCGGCGCCCGCCCGGGGAGGAATGGCGGGCTACGACGCAGTCACGAGGAAAGGGAACGCCCTTGTTGCCGCTGGAGCGCCAGAGTTCAGCCCTGCCCCCTTCCAGCCAAGCGTGTGTCCTGTGTCCGGGGAGGGCGCTCATCGCAGGCTGTCTGGGTAAAGGAGTGGCCGCAGGAACTAAGAATGACCATGAAATCACCGTGAGTGCACCCTTACAAGCAGAGCAGCACCACACATGCACAATATTTTGAAATTTCACTTTTGTGCAAGGAGCAAAGAAGCTAGAGCTTTTTTTGGGGGGTGGTTTTTTGCTATAGGGCGCGTGTGCTCACCTGAAAGAGACAGAGAGGCACAGAGACAGAAAATGAGAAATCATTCCCCCCCACCCCCCCATGGTCACACTGCAATCGCTTCTCCTCCATTCTCCTCTTGGCATCTTGGGCACGCATGTACACGTGCTCGGCGTGAGTTTAAGCCACTGGGGTCGGGACTCGAACCGAGGTCCACTACACTACAGGAGAGTCCAGCAACATAGCTATTATGTCAACTGCTGGTCCCGAAGCTAGTGTATTTAATAAACAAAAACGGAGAAAAGTATGATGAAGGCTTGACTGAATCAAGCTATAAGAGTTGAGGATTTCAGAAGGAGGGCTGATAAACTCCAACCAGGGAGAGAAGCCATTGAGAAGCAGGGGTAGGATGGATTGTTCCTTCCCTCCAACATTCTTTTAAAGTAATTAATTTATTATTATTATTATTTTGGAGAGGATTTTACTATAGGGCACGTGCGCTCGCCAGGAAGATAGAGAGAGAGAGACAGAAAGTGAGAAACCACCCCCCCTTTGTTCTCTTGCTATCTTTCTCTATCCTCTTCTCATGATGGGTAAAGTCTTTTTACGAGCAAAATGAGAAATAGTGACTGACTGTTTAAAAAAATAATTAGAATAATAACAATAATGATTGGGAAAAACATAGAAAAGATATAGAATGATGAAGTGGGGAGATTAATGTCTCTGTATTGACTGACATGCATGGTATTCCCTCTGGAAAAAGCAATGCAATACAGTGTAAAGTTATATGTAATCCAATGTAACATAAAGAAGATTATGATGATAATAAAAATTTTTAAAAAAGAAAAAAAAATTACTTCTGCATGCCTGGCAACTTCCTGTCCAATCTTGAACTGATGCCACTTGTTATTGATCTTTGTAGCCAAGGATAACTGTCCCAAAGCAACTTACGTAATTCTTACTCATTTTTACTATTTTTTTAAAGTTGTTCTTTCATGAGAATGAGAGACAAGGAGAAAGAGAGAGACCAACACCCTCAAAAGAATCACACTATGACCTCCCTCCCCCAGACCTCCTAGCCTGCCAGGATCATGAGTGTGTGCACCCATCCTGCACAGACTGGGAACCAAACCCCCGATCTTCAATACAGTTTCAGCATCACTTGAGCATTATGCTACCACTGTTTCACTGAGCTGGCCTTTTCAAGAAGTTCCTTCCCTTTCTCTCTCCCTTTCTTCCTCTCTCCCTTTTTTCTTTCCTTCCTTCCTTCCTTCCTCCCCTTCTTCTTCCTTTCATTCCGTCTTTCTCTTCCCTCCTTCCTTCCCTCACCACTCACTTCCTCCCCTTAACTATTCCTTCCTTCTACCATCTTTCCTCTCTCTTTCTTGTGAGAGAAGAGAGAAACAAGCATCTTCAATAGGATTTCACACCATGGTCCTCCCTGTAGCTTTGTCGGCCAGCCAAGACCATGAGCATAGACATGCCTAGGGTATACAAGCCAACTGGGAGCCAAACCTGGACCTTCCATATGGCTTCCAGCATTGCTGAGTATTGCATCACTGCTGCACCAACACACTGGACACTCATTAAAACAAAACAAAACAAAACAAAACAAAACAAAACAAAAACAAAAAATCTCATTTTTTTCTCACCTTCCTGAATATACCTATAGTTTACTATGGCATGCATACTCTGCATTGCAATGCCTACTCTTGGATACTTATTTTATTTTACAGAGTATGTCTGTTATTCAGGTTTTGATAAGCAGCTCGTATCTTACTAAGCACTTTCAACAGCCCAGCCTTTGGGCTACAACTGTGTTCTCAAACACATATCAGAGCCTTTTGGAGACCTCATGAACTTGTGGATCCATGGGCCTCAGGCCTTCTCATTCACTGGGCCTGGGCTGGCCTGAGAAGTGACATTTCTAACAGGTTCACAGGGGATGCTGCTGCTGCTGCTGGTGGTGTGAGGACCACACTTTGGAACCCATGGGCTAAAAGTTTCACACAAATTGGCTCATTGAATTTTTCCCAAAACACTTTGAGCAAATGAAAAAGAACTCTGAATTTTGAAACCAATAGACCTGGACAGAAATGCCAGCTCTGTCAAAATAGCTGTGATACTTTCATCAAGTGACTTAACTTCTGGAAACCTCAGCCTTCTCATCTGTACTAAGGGGCTAAAAATACCTCATAGCATGAAGAGTCAATAAAACAACGACTATGGAGGAATTCAGTGCAAAGCTTGGCTCACTGATTCAATCAACAATTATTGCGTGTCTGCTATGGAAGTTCTATGCCAGCAGCTATTTTGACTGTGCTTCCGGACCAGCAGATAGGGAATGGTTACGTCGCTGGACTCCCACGAACATGACCGTGATTTGAGTCCCAGAATCCACGGCATAAAACTCACACTGGGCGCATGCATGTGTGCCCAAGATCCAGAGAGGAGAAGGGATTGCAGTGTGGCCATACTCTCTGTGGGGGTTGAGGTGGCGGTGGTTTCTTGCTGTGCCCTCTAGCAAAAATTTCTCTAAGAAAAAAAAAAATGCTTCTTTCTCCCTTGATGTGCTCATATGCACAACATGGAGACCGAGTCTGGCATAGGCCTGCCTCTCTTCACCAGTAAGGGCCTACAATAGCACAGCACAAGAGCTTTATGGGCTCCAGACTCAGGAGGCCTAGGTGTGACACCCAACTGCCACTTACAGCAGTGGGCACAATGTCCAGCACCACCACAGCAGGGCCTTAGACAAATGTTTCACCTCCTGCCCCACTTCCCTCTTTTGTAAAAGAGAGATGACAGCCCTGCATAGGTGGAAGTGAGAATTAAGCAAGAAATACAGATGAAGTTCGCAAATGAGTCTTGCCTTTTCTGTTATGGCCTAAATAAACAAAGGGGGTTTCTATTGATAGGGTCATTGCTATGGTTTGAATGTCTCCTTAAAACTCATATGTTGGGATTTGGTAGTGATGGGATTAAGAGACTGAAAACTTAAAACTGAATATAGTGTTGAAAAGTAGGACTTTGGGGGGATTAGATTAAGGTCATCAGGGGCTCCTTGACTGCCTCCTGGAGGGTTTATGAGGAGAGGAAATAGACAGAGACGTGGACACCCCTGCCTTCCACCATGCTGTGGGACAGCCAGAAGACCATCACCAGGTGTGGGCCCTGGAGCTTCAACCGCAAAACTGTGAACTAAATAAAGCACTATTCTTATAAACCACCCAGATTCCAGTATCTTCTGTTACTAGAAACAGAACAGAATAGAACGGTAATGGAGATACTATTAATCAGTCATTGTATCAGAAGGTGACCTCACGAAAGTGAGCCTGTACTAAGGGAGTCTCACATTTTCATATCTTCATCCTTTCGAATGTCTTAGCCAAAATGTCTATACTCAAAAATGAAGGGGAAAACATGTCTGTGTTCATAACAAGAGGCTTTAAAATGTTTAACCTCATTTAACCCAGTAATTTTGTATCTAAGAATCTCCTCAGGAAATAATTTAGAAATATGCAGGAAGGTACATATACAACACTGGTTTGATCCAGAAATGTCCACAAAGATTTATTTATATATAAGGCTGTTTTTCAGAGCAGTGTATAAGTAACACATTTTGTGTAGGTATCCTAAATACTCAACAGTATAAAGGGTTATTTTACATTTATATAAATTATTCCATTCGTAAAGAGTGCAATTATACAGCCATTGTATTAGTCTTAAAAAGCAAAGTAACATGTACATGACAGGAAAAACACCTTTTAACAACAAAAGTTGCAGAAGAGAAGCAAGCTTGTTTCCTTCCCATATCTACATCTAGTCTCAACTTCCAGATGTAATCAACTTAAACAGATGCTGTTTGAATTTTCCATGGTTTAGTTAACCAGAATGGTAAGTCAGCCTCAACATTCTTTTAAAAAAAAAGTGCAATCTTTATTTCTTGATTTCTCAATATTATACATTATTTACATTATTTACTGAATTCTTGCCATGACAGATGTGCCTGGAGTGATTTTCAAGCCACCAGGTCCAGAACTAGAACTGTGGTCAGCAATGTGGGAATCCAGTGCCTTAACTATCATGCCACCTGCTGGTCCCAAGTTATTACTTTTAGTTAGTAACCTTTATAACTTTAAGTTTAAAAGACCTCAATTTCTATGGTATTTAAAAGAATTAAACCTCAATTTTTCTGCCCTTAAGTTTAGTGAATAACTTGTGTCTTCTTGATAAGAAAGATGATGAAATTAGTGTCCCACACTTGTCTCAACCTCTCCTTACCCACTTTTGCCTTCCAGCATTTATCAGGTTTATAACATATACGTTTTGTTCTGTAACCACAATTCGACTTTTGCACACGTATATATAATTCTAAAACCTTTGTGTATGCATATATAATTCCAAAAGTTACAATTTAAAAAAATCAAGACAATTCATTATGATAAGTCAAATGTTGTTCACTGAGGAATAAAGTAGGTGAATGTAATCCTTTGTCTAAATATCTGCCCCTAAAAGGATGTAGTCCCTTTTCTTATACTTTATCAAGATTAAAAGCCATGCTACATTTACTGTGATTTGGACCATCATGTCTTTGCATAACTTTTTTCTTTTCCTGAGGTTTCTTCTCATTGCCTTTCTCTTCTTCCTGGTATATATCCATTTCCTTAATGATAATAGCTATTGCAAGAAGTCAACATTTTTGTTAGTCATTATGCCCAAAGTTCTTTGACTTTCTGATCTAATTAGGACTGATTACTTTCTAGTCTTGTTGCACAGCTGTTGTATTAAGCTTTTTTTTTTTATAATGGTCTTCTGTATTAATTAAACTGTTTTTGGATTCCACTTCTTCCTTTCTCTCAGATACTTTTTTTTTCTTCTTTTCTTTTTTGGAGAGATTTTTGCTATAGGGCGCGTGCGCTTGCCAGACAGACAGAGAGACATAGAGACAGAAAGCAAGAAATCACCCCCCAGGGGGGATGGTCACGCCACAATCCCTTCTCCTCCATTCTCCTCTCGGGATCTTGGGCACACACACACACACGCGCCTGGCGTGAGTTTTAAGCCACCGGGTCCAGGACGTGAACTGCGGTTGACTATGTGGGAGTCCAGCAACATAGCCATTATGCTAACTGCTGGTTCCCTCTCTCAGATACTTTTTAAAAATTCTCAAGTAAATTTATTTAGAAAATATATTCTTTTCTTTTTTTTTCAGAGAGGTTTTTGCTATATAGCACGTGTACTTGCCAGAAAGACAGAGATAGAGAGACAGAAAGTGAGAAATCACCCCCCAGGGGAGATGGCCACACCACAATCCCTTCTCCTCCATTCTCCTCTCGGGATCTTGAGCACGCACGCACATGCGCCCGGCGTGAGTTTTAAGCCACCAGGTCCGGGACTCAAACCGTGGTTGACTACATGGGAGTCCAGCGACATAGCCATTAAACTAACTGCTGGTCCTGAAAATATATTCTTTTCTCATACAGTTGAAAATGCTGTTCTTTGCTGTTGTTTTGAATGCTTGCTTAGCTGGGTATATAATTCAAGGTCCAAAATCACATTGCATCAGAATGTTGATGGTACCACTCTAATATCTTATGACACAAGCATGCTGATGACCTTTTAGAAAGATCTGCTTTTGCTTTCTTGGTGTTTTTAAGTTCTTCTCCTTTCCCCTGGAGTTCTGAATATATATAACTATATAAAAAGATTTTCCAATATTTTTAATGTTATAAAAATAATCATATGTACACATTATAATCCCAATTTTACTAAAGTAAATATACATACATACATACACATGTGTAAACTATGAAGAAAATCGTCCACAATTTTGTCAAATGTGGTTACTTGATGAAGTTTTTCATCTACATGCATTTGTTTGTTTGTTTCTAAGATCTCTACAATAGCCATGTATTATTTTTATGGTAGGAGATAAGGCGATGATGATGATGATGATACTAATGATATTAAGGAGGAGAGTTTGTTAGAAAAGGAGATGAGCCATCCAGATCCTCCTTCAAAGGACTTGATGCCAAGCTACCGACCATGTGGTCAATAGAGAGTCTCTAGCTTCAAGGTCTGAGTCACCTACAGAAAGCCATCCCACCTAAGACCACGCCTTTCCTGGGACAGCTTGCATCTAGTAGGAGAGGAGGGCAAGAGTGTAATGGCCAGGAGACACTTGCTCTGGTGCTCCCTAACAGGTTGGCTTAAACCGTCAGCTCACATCACAACGCAGTTTCTTTCTCTGTCTAGTCTGGCTTCCTACTTCTTCCCTTCACAGGGGATCACTGAATCTGTCAGGGTCTCTAAGATCACCCTCATGCTGGATGCTTCATTAGGAGTATTTGCAAGAGTCAGTATATAGAGCTACCCACAACTATGATTCATTGAAGCAAGAAGCTATGAAGGAAAATCAGCAAATGAAAGAGACTGACTGCATAGGGTAACACACACACACACACACACCCACACAAAGAGGTACAAGCTTCCAGAGTTCTCTCCCAGTTAAATCACATAAGATATACTAACTTCCTCCAGTAATCATCTGTGACAATTCAAGTGAAATTATTTCTACCAGGGGAGCTCATTGGCAGTGTCCAGGGATTTTATTTGGGTTGATCACTTAGATACTCTCTCCCTGACATGTACCAAAATTTCAGACTCCCATAAGGCCAGTGGCCATTCAGCATTAATTATTGTTTATTAAAAAAGATTAATTTCAGGCAGTGAGCCACTCTCATTTTGGAAATGGTGGGAATCCTCCTGAAATCTAAGTTCCCTACTTACCAATCTCATAAGCAGATCTTTCTAAGGGCAACAGTCTTGGTTCAGATATGTTAATGCTTTTGCTGCACACAGTAAATATATTATACCACAAATTGTGTCTCATCATTTGCTTTTAGTGAAGTCAATTTATAATAAAAAATTTAATTCAAGATGACTGCAAACCATAGAAACATGTATGGTTTAGGAGCTAGAAGACAACCAGCTTATTTCTCATCCCTGCAGCCACAATGCAGATGGTAGTTAAGGTTTAACTTTTCTGACAGATCTTCAAGATCACCCTGACCTTTCAGACTGTCAAAGCTAAGTTAGAAATAGGAATGTCAGTCAGATGTTTATTGGAGCCTGAATTGATGTGTGATGTCACATATAACTTGTGTACAATGAGCTAGCTGGTGTCCACAAACTCCGTTATCAGAGATTGTCACAGAACAAATTCTGTTTTTGTACTGAACATCCTTCTGATCCAAAAATCTTAAATTTTGATTAGGGCAAAAACAAAATGCAAGTTCTCCTTTCATGATGGAAATATCGCTCTGAGCCTTGAGCCTTGACTGTGTACCTACTGGACAAGAAAAAAAAACCAATAAGTTGGACAAATATGAATCGTGTTGCATGGAGGTTATGTAAAAATATTGAGAGAAAGGAGACAAAAATATGTCTCTAAAGAGAACAAAGACGCTAGAGATCAACTATCTGTTTTCCAGGTTCACTCTCTCACAGGAGGCAACAATTTATTTTAGCAGCTTTGAGAAAAGGGATAGAGGTTTAAGTATGGCCAAGTGGTTTGAGCTACCAGACTCAAGGTGAGCATGTTGCTAAACAGAGGAATAGCTTTGAATCTGGCCAGCCCCATGGTCAACTGGTTAAGGGAGACAAATCCCACATGGTCAATTAGACCACTTGAATCCTGGCCCCAATAGTTTGAAAAACATGCCAGGCACAAAGTCCCGACAAGATGGAGAAATGGAGAAGGGACTGCATATAACTATATCCCATTGGGGAATGTTTTCTCCCTCTCTCTTTGGATCTGTCTCTTCCTTTAAAAAATTTTAAAAAATGTTTAAAAATGTTTAAAAAAATGTTTTTAAAAGGAATGCAGGGATGGAGATGTAAAGAGAATTAATGAGAAAGGTTGACCTATATTCCCCAGAAAGCTATGTTGAAGTCCCAACTCCCAGTACCTCATTTGGAAATTAAGTCTTGGTAGACGTAATCAAGTTAAGAAGAGGCTATAATGATTAGGGTGAGTACCAAGTCAAATGACTGCACCCTTATAAAGTTTTGGAAACATACAGACACATAGAAGATGGACATGTGAAAATTGTGACAGATAATGGGGTGATGCAGCTCTAAGTCAAAGAACAACAAGGATTTCTGAAGTCACTAGAACCTAGGACAAGACTGGGAAGGGTGCTCCTCCAGAATTTTTAAATGGAATATCCCTGCCAACATCTTGATTTCAGACTTCCAGCCTTTAGAACTGTGAGCAAATACATTCCCATTTTCTTAAGGCACCAAACTTGTGGTGATTTGTTGTGGCATTCCAATGACCTTAATACAAAGCATTATATGCTTTATCTCACTTGATTTTCAGCAATCCAGTGTGTGTGTTGGGGGGTGGGGTATATTATCTCCATTACTCTGATAGACAAATGGAGGTATAAAGAGATTTAAAAATTAATCAGAATCCATGGCTTAAAAATGACAGCTCTAATGAACTCCAACATCTATGTTCTTCCTCAGTAGAGCAGACTGCTTACTGTCCAGGGTGCTCCTGACCTCCCAGATAAAGGTAGAAGTTACTTGTCTAATTTATGAAAACCAGAAACAGAGATTGGGATGGAATTACAGGTGGGCAGGGTCACTGTACCATAAAAGGAAGGAACAAGATTCTCATGCATGCTTGCACTTTCTCTCTCTCCCTCTTTCCTTCCCACCTTTACTTCTTCCCTCTCTCCCTCCTGCTTCATGAAGTAGAACTGACAGATGAGTCAGGCCACTTAAATCCTCTTAAATCTTCTTCCTGTTCTCACTTCCACCATCTTGAGATCTTTGGCCAGATTCATGGCCAAGAGAATTTGAAGAGTAGAGGCCTCATAGGCAGTTCAATGGAGCAAGACCTAGCTCAATGTAGCAACACAGCTGCAGGAATCCCTGTATCTAGGAACAGGACAAAGCCAAGCTCAGCTTCACAGACCCTACCATCTTTAACCCTTCTCTGTTGTAAGTCCTATTTTCTTATACCAAGTGATAAGCAAACCTAGGTAAAGTCTGCCTCTCTGGGGACAAGCCCACTCAGGACATTCAATGTCTTTTGTTGTTGTTGTTGTTGTTGTTGTTAAAGAATTATTTATTTTTATTTTACTCTGTTTGCTATTATTGTTTTTCAATTTAACCAGACAGAGATACAGAAAGAGAGAGAAAGGGAAAGCGAGAAAACAAGCCACCAGGTCCAGGACTTGAACCATGGTCAGCCACGTGGGAATCCAGTGCCTTTAACCACCATGCTACCTGATGCCCCAGTCTTCTTTCACCTAGGTTACTAAATTATGTTATGCTCTGTTCCCCTAATCTGACCATAGTGCTTCTACTCTTCAACATTTTTACACCATGAAGATGGCCAAAGATAGCTTTATGGAAAAGAGCAGGCTCCAACATCATCAGTGTCATTATCACCATCGCCATCATCACCATCAATACCACCATTATCACCATCATCACTATCATCATTGTCATCACCATAAGTAACAACAGTACTATCATAATCATCACCAGGACCATCACCACCATCGCCATCACCACCACCACCACCATCATCACCACTACTACCATCACTGCAGCTGAGGTGCATTGAACAGATCCTAAATGCCAGGGATAGACCCAAGTGCTTTACAGGCATTCATCCCATGAATCTCCACAACAATAATGTGAGGTAGGTACTATTTTAATCCTTATTTTATACATTACAATGCTAAAACACAGATAATTAAATAAGTGGCCCAACGCATAGAAGTAGTAAGCAGCAGACCTAAGGTTTACATCCAGCAATAAATCTGAGTTAGCAGCCTTCAGGCCATAGGTGCCTCTCTTGGTTCAGGCTCCAGCCTGTTCTCTTACCAGGACTCCTGCACTGGGTCATCAAGGGCTCATGCCACTGTTAACATTCAGACTCCCACTCTTAGTGCACAGCTCACCTTTGGGGTTGGAGAATGAGAAGCAGAGCAGGATTTTGCAATTCCTGAGTCTCTGGCCAAGTCTTCATATTTCCCTCTAAAACTAGTCTTAACCATCAATACCTTTATTGAACTTTATCCACAGGCCAAATATTAATTTTCAATCTTTCAAATATTGTGAACTAAAAATTCTCATATCCATTTCACATGTGTGAAAGGCTTTCCTACATCCAATTCTGTTGGCCTGAAATGCTTCATTTAAGCAGATACATCACAATGGACTGCCAGGTTTGACAGTGTCTAGACGCAGTATACTTTCTTGACATCTAGTTAATTCACTAGTTTGATGAGCCCAGTGCAAGGAGCTCACCACCCCACAGAGAAATGACAGGCAAGAAGACGATGCCTTGTGAGATTGGAAAGCTTGGAGGACCAGATAAAGGAGGGGGAAGTCAAAATATCAAAGAATGCTTCCGAAGACAAGTTCAGTAGGAAGAGGAGAATGAGCCAGGCAGAGAGAAGAACGCAGGTAGCAAGTGAAGATCCCATGCTTAGCCATGGTGTCTCGTGCTGCTAAGATGCTGCTTCTCAGAGGCTAGGTCACATGGGAAGCCCAGGTTCCCTTCCTTGCTCTTCCTAAAACAGGCCAGGCATAGTGGCACACACCTGAAGTCTATGATTAACTGAAAGGCAGGAGCATTGTGACACAGGAAGTCTTGTCAAAATTCAGTATCTCTCTTGTTAAACAGGAAGAAGTGGGACCAGCAGTTGGCATAATGGTCATGTCGCTGGACTCCCATGTAGTCGACCACGATTTGCGTCCCGGACCCAGTGGCTTAAACTCATGCCGGGCGCATGTGCATGCATGCCCAAGATCCTGAGCAGAGAATGGAAGAGAAGGAATTGTGGCCTGACCACCCCCCCTGGGGGGTGATTTCTCACTTTCTGCCTCTCTGTCTCTCTCTGTCTTTCTGG
>NW_006201352.1:2559311-2561219 GCF_000334495.1 Tupaia belangeri chinensis
TCTAAAAAAAAAAAAAAAAAAAAGAAGCACTGCAGACTCCAAAGAGCCTTAGGAGAGGGCACGTTAAGGGTTTGTGATATCTTCCTAACGGCATAAGGAGAATTGCTATAGGGTTTTAAGCCAGGACAAAACACCAACAACAGATCAGCATTTCAGAAAGATCACTCTGGCTACTTTGCGACTTCAGCATAGAGGAGAACACACCTAGATGCCACAGTTAAGGGAGAAATGGGGAGCACGGGGCAAAGCTGTGGGAAGCAGCAGAGCTTGCTTTAAAGTCCACAGGCTCTGACCCGATTATGGGGATCCATCGCAGCTCTGCCTCTAAACACTGTGGAGACCTGGGTGTCTCCCTCTATACATTGCAGTTTCCTCATCTGTAAAGTTAAGATTAAAAAATAGTGCTTGCAGGACTAGCAGTTGGCATAAAGGCCATGCCACTGGACTCCCATGTAGTTGACCGTAGTTTGAGTCCCGGTGGCTTAAAACTCATGCCAGGCGCATGCGTGTGTATGCTCAGGATCCTGAGAGAAGAATGGAGGAGAAGGGATTTCGGTGTGCCCCCGCCCCACGGAGGGGGGGGGTAGTGATTTCTCACTTTCTGTCTCTCTCTGTCTTTCCGGCCAGCACATGTGCTCTAGCAAAAACCTCAAAAAAAAAAAAAAAAAAGAAAAGAAAAGTGTTTGTGGGGAGCCAATAGATGGCATAGAGCTTAAGGCACTGGATCCCACATGGTTGGCTGTGTAGTTTGGGTCCTGGGCCAGGCAGCTTGGAAATCACACCTGGCGCATGTGCGTCCAAACTCCCAAGAGGAAAATGGAGGAAAAGGGATTGTGGCAATGGCCATTCCCCCTGGGAGGTTAGTTCCCACTTCCTCTCTCTCTCTTTCTTTCTCTCTCTGGCCAGCATAAACACTATATAGCAAAACAAACAAAAAAGTGTCTGTGTTTCCTCAATGAGTTCATTACCAATCCAGCAATTTCACAGCTACATGTACAACCAAAAGAATTTAAAACAGGTGTTCAGACAAAAACCTACACTCAAATGTTCATGACAGCACTATTCACAATCGCTAAAACATGGAAACAAACCCAGATGTTCTGATGAACAGATAAAATGTTATATGCCCACTCGATAGAATATTATTCAGCCATTAAGAGAAGCAATGAAACTCTGATTCATACGACAACATGGAGGGACACTGAAAACATGATGTTATGTGAAAGTCATCAGACACCAAAGGAATATATAATTCTACTTATGTGAAAGTTCAGAGTTGGCAAATCCATAGACATACAAGATGATTAGTGGTTGCGAGGAAATGTGGGGGGCAGCAGAGAAGAGGGGTGGGAAGTAACTATGTAACTGCTTAGTGGACATAGAATTTCCTTTTGGAGTGATGAAAATGTTCTGGGGGTTGGCAGGTGGCACAGTGGTTAAAGCACTAAAATCCCACATGGCTGACTATGGTCAAGTCCTGGATCTGGCGGCTTACTTTCTTACTTTCCCCTCTCTCTCTATTTCTGTCTTTCAAATTAAAAAATAATAATAAATAAATAAAATTAAATAAATATTTTTTAAATATTCTGGAAATACTTTCTGGTGATGATTTCACAACATTGTGAATGTATTAAATGTTCACAAAAGTAAATGTTGTCTATGTGTTCTTTATCTGCTCCCGCATAAATGGTGCCTACTTTGTAGGGTCCCAGTGCATAGAAATCAGCAAATCTGAGCTCTGGCACTTAGTATTTGCTCAGTGCACCTTAGCTGCAGTGATGACGGTGGTGGTGATGATGGTGGTGGTGGTGGTGGTGATGATGGTGGTGGTGGTGGTGATGGTGGTGGTGGTGGTGATGATGGTGGTGGTGGTGGTGGTGGTGGTGGTGGGGGGGGTGGGGGGGGGGG
>NW_006201352.1:2561371-2562033 GCF_000334495.1 Tupaia belangeri chinensis
GGTGGTGGTGATGGTGGTGGTGGTGGTGATGGTCCTGATGATGATTACGACAGTACTGTTGTTACTTATGGGGATTATGATGGTGATAGTAATGATAGTGATAATGCTGGTATTGACGGTGATGGTGACTGTGACAACGACGATGATGATGGTGAAGCCTGCTATGACTACTATTAATTGGCTGAAGAGAAGGGCACAGATTAAAGGAATATTTAGGGGACATAGCCAACAGAAGGTACTAACCAAGATGGACTGGATATGTAGGATGCCAGAGATGAGGGGAGCCCAGAATATCTCAAATATCTGGCTTGGGAGGTTGGGTGCTGCTGGGAGCTCCCACTGCAGTAGCAAATATTGACATGGAAGCAGCTTAGAGCACCAGAGTTGGTCCCAAGTTACTCAGACTCCTGAGATTTCCCAAAACATCTTGCAGCCAAATTCCACTGATAATCATGTAAGTACAGATTCCAAAGCACAAAATTACCTTAACGCCATTGTCTAAGGATAAAGAATTAGAGGTGTTTATGCCAGGTTCCCATCCCCCAGCACCCTCGCAAGCATCCCTTCTTGTCTCTGGAAAAGGCTCATCTGTCATTCCCACCCCTTTAATCGCATGCTAGCTGGCACAGATGCTTTGATGAATCCCATCTCTGCATTTACGA
>NW_006201352.1:2562064-2565125 GCF_000334495.1 Tupaia belangeri chinensis
CGGTGCTCAAGAAAAAGGCCTTTCAAAAAGAATGCTTGAAAGGCTCAGAATCTAATACCAAGTTACAAAAGCATGATGAAGAATTGTTTATAGAATTTGACTCCAATTATGCGATAAATATATTCATAGACTTGTAGAAGGCAAGAAGCTGTCATGTTAACAATGGTTCTCTTCTGGGGGTGCGATTCCCAGGTTATGTAACTTTATTCTCCTGATATCTCTGTATGGGGTGGGTATAGAGGGGGAAGTTTCCCCCATATGTTCACAATAGCCATATATTAAATCCCATCCATCTGCCCTCCAATGCATGGAAAATGTTTGAAGGAAAAGGAAGCCATATAGCATAATTTCCCTGGAAGAGATTTTAGGAGGAATTTGGTAATTTAGTCTTTGAGCTAGAGATCCAAGAAGCAGAGGGGTCGGTCTGGCTGCACCTGGTTGCCTGGTCTTTGAAGGGCTGCCTTAAGGCAAAGAAACTCTTGGCCTCCCAGCTGACAATTCTGGCATGACCAAGAGCAAGAGCCTGGAGGTAACTACAGGTAGAGGAAGTCACACTACCGAATAGAACTTCGCTAATTACCAATCCAGTGATGGCAACCTGGGTTAGAGAAGAAGTATGGTTGCATACAGCATCAGTGTCACTGAGCATCGGAACATAAGCCACTTCCCAGGGTCTTTCTGGGTCTGAGTTTTGGAAGATTACCTTTTGGGGCAAACATTCTTCTTCTTCTTCTTTTTTATTTTGTTTAAGATTTTTGCCATAGGGCATATGAGCTCACCAGAGACAGAGAGAAATGGTGAGACAGAAAGTGAGAAATCACTCCCCCATCAGGGATGGCCACAACACCACAATCCCTTCTGCTCTCTTCTGGGATCTTGGGCATGCATGTCGCACATGTGCCCGGTGTGAGTTTCAAGCCACTGGGTCTAGGACTCGAGCCATGGTCGGCCATGTGGGAGTTCAGAGCCTTACCACCACTCCATCTGCTGGCCCCATTCTATTCTGGTATCAACAAAAATGTATTAAATACCACCCAGAGGAATAATCTCAGCATCACAGAGTGACAAGTTAACAGCCAGCAAAGCTTACGAGGAAGACGGAGAAGCTGGTTGGGGTCCTGTGGTAACTCTGGAAGTTGTCCAAAGGACAGCACGTTCAGAGGGTGTGGGGAACAAAGGGGCCCCGTGGCCCTGGGAGGGAGATACCAGGGCCAGCTTTCCTGATGGATCCTGAATGGAGAGACCCTCAAAAATATAAAGGAGGCAGGTCCATGCCTTTTTCCCCCCAACTTCCTTTATTGATTTTTTCCATGTGAGAGAGAGACAGAGGGACAGCATCCCCACCAGGGCCTTGATGCTGTGACCCACCCCCAGCTCTAGCCAGCCCCAGATTGTGGACACACGTTTTCACATTTTACCACCGTATCCCCGCCGGGTGCAGGTGTGTGTTTTGAAGATCGCTACGGAGTGGGTGTGAAGTTGACGGGGGGTGAGGGGGCAATATTGGAAGCAAAGAGGACAGTTAGGAGGCTGGGACGGTCATGAAACCAGAGATGGACCAGGTTAACGTGACGGTTAATGGGCTTGGGAACAATGTGTCTCAGAGAAGGCAGAGGTGATAACATGTATTTGCACACTCCCGGTCTCCTGAATTCAACTCAAGGCCACAAGATTTTCCAACAGAACTACATGCTCCCTCCACTGTGCTTCAAGGGCACTTATAAAACTTTGTATTTGGTAAATTCTCATACTGCAAATAGGTATCTATTGAGGTGTTCCTTTTCTTATTATTAATAATATAGATGCTCTTTCTGTGTCTTTTTGTCTTCTATGTATATTACAAATATTTCCCAAAGTTTATTTACCTTTTTAAATTTTGATTTGTCAGAGTGCACAGGTGCTCACCAGAGAGAGACAGAGACAGACATAGGGGGAGGGGAGGAAGGTGAGAAAGCATCCCCCATGGAGCAGGGTCATGCTGAAATCCTTACTCCTACATTTGTCCCTCCTTTCGGGATTTTGGGCATGCGCGCACACATGCCCCACATATTTCTCAAGCTGCCTGGTCTACGACTTGCATTGCTGTTGGCCAGGTGGGATTCAACCACCTTAAACACCAGGCCATGGGCTGGCCCCCTATTGACCTTTTCTAGTGCTATATGTAGTATGTATGTTTTTATTTTTATGTTTTTTCCACATGGCACACGTGCTTACCACGGAGAGACAGACAGAAGGAAAGTGAGAAATCTCTTCCAGGAGAGCTAGCCATGTCAATAATCCCTTCTTCTCCATTCTCCTCTTGGAATTAGGGCACACACATACCTGCTCCCAGCATGATTTTCAAGCTGCCAGGTCTGGGACTCAAACCACAGTGAGCCATGTAGGAAAACAGCACCTTAACCATCACATGACCTACTGGCAACACTGTTTTAATTTTTTTATGATTGAGAGTGCATGCACACAATGAGAGACAGAGAAGCTGAGAGAAAGCACCCTCAACAGGGTCTCATCACACTGATTTATCTTACCCAGCTCCTTGTGATCTTGGGCACCCACACACGCACTTGGCATGTTTTCAGGCCAACCCTGGGATTTGAACCTGTAGCCTACTATGTGGCTTCCAGCATTACAGTTCTCTTTGCTACTGACTACATCACCTCAACTGGGCCTTTGTGCTATTTTTAAATGTGTAGTTTCCAACTACTGTATCTATGTACTCAAACCCATGGCATTTTTCAAATCATATATTAACCTATATTTATATTGTACAAATTGTTTTATCTATTTAGATTTTAATCTGACTAGGAAATTCATCTTTATTTTTTTCCCCAAAAGATCCAGTCAACCGCCCTCAAATTCATGTACAATACACTTTTCTCCCATTGATTTAAAACACCATTTAAACATTTCTTTAAAGGTGGGGTCTTACTATGGTGAAATGCTTGCACTTCAGTTCCCTGGCTAGCTGGACTGTAGGTGCATGCCCTCACATCCAGTTTCTATGGTGGAGCAGGACTGAAACCTGGGACTCCCATGTAGCCTCAGCCTGTCTAGCAACAAA
>NW_006201352.1:2565386-2573788 GCF_000334495.1 Tupaia belangeri chinensis
GCAGGAATGAAACCTGGGACTCCCATGTAGCCTCAGCCTGCCAAGCAACAAAAATATCCACCATAGCTGGGCTCTAACTCACCATCTTGTTACCTGCACATGTTTATGGATAGTCTTTTTCCACGGGTCTGACATTTCTTGCATTAACGTAACTCTATAAAATTTTTAAAATTTATTTCATTCTTTTATGAGAGAGCTAGAGAGACAAACACAGAGACATGGGGTCCTCTGACAGGTCCTTGCCATTCTGCAATCCCCCCACCTTGGCCTACTAGTTATCCAGGGATCTCAACCGATGTCTTTTGTGTGGTTCTAGCATCTCACAGTGCACCACAGCTGGGCCCTACTCTATAATATTTCAGATATCTGCTGAGGTAGATTCTCCCACATTACTCTTCCATTTCAAAATCTTCTCTAGTTTCATAAATAAATATTTTCAAGTGAATTTTTAATTTAATCCCCCCAACCCCATTAGAATTCTTTTTGAAAGTGCACTTGAAATGAACTTGGGTACTGTAACCATAGGTTAGGTATATCTCCCTTGATTAGACCTGAGATCCCTGCAGCAGAATACTGCAACCTGTTCTCCCAGTGCCTAGCATGTACCCAGTCCTTTCATGGCGCACGCACTTAATGAGCACAAGAAGCCGAAGGTGAGATCTAGGACCATCTGACACCTGCCCCCTGTGTCCTGCACAGTGCGATGTCTTTTTTTCCTCTCAAAGAAAATGTATTCATCAGAAGAGAAAAAGATAAAAACTTTTTGAGATGAATGGGAAGCAATTTTTTGCAGCCTCAAAAAATTTTCCTTGACTACAAAGTGTCAGTGTCACCCTCAAGCAAGTAACAAGAAATTAGGAAGAGGATGGGTAGTTTCAAGTGTTGCAGAATCCCCACCTGCACGATGGATAACCTCGTCTTTACTCTACGTTTTTTAACTGCTCAATGAAAGTGTCAGCGAAGCTGCTACCCCCATGGGCGAGCTCCTTCCATTCATCACACATTCCTAGTATGATCACATGACCTCTGCAGGTGCCCACCCAGCCCTGTGAGCACTCATGCTATGACTGACAAGGGCCTCCCTCCCCTTATGTGTGTCTCACCCAGGACACCTTGGCTGGTGTCCAATCAACAGTCCTCACCAAGTTAAAAGTTTCCTTCAGCTCTCTGCATGTTTATGCATTCTTAAGTTTATTTATTTACTTCCTTCACATGAAAGAAAGAGAAAGGCACCCTTGAAAGAGTGCTTACACCATGATCCTTTTCCCAGCCCTGCAGCCAGCCAGGATTACAGGATTACATGTGGACACACACACATGTTCAGGCAGACCCAGGACCTGAACTTGGAGCCTTCCTACATGGATTCCCACACTCCAGCAGCATCCATACTCTCTGTGCCACCTGCTGGGCTTAGCTGCATATTTCAAAATACCCCTTCCCCATCTTTAACTAAATCTTACCTTCAGATCCAGCTGGATCTTCCTCTTCCAGGAAGCCTGTCAGTCTACCCAGCCCACAGAGTTCTTTCTTTCTCCCCATCAATACCCATGGCACATACAATCTATAGGTCGAGTCACACACTTGCAAATTCAGTCATAATCATGTTGAATTTTTTATTTTCACTTAATGCCTCAGTGTGAGGGTGAGGATGGAGTCGTGACAGGTGATCTGAATCCCCAGACTCCATGACTCCCTGGAATCTTGCACTGGGCCTGACACACATGGCACCCGCACAGTTCCTGTGGGTATCTGAGCACAAAACCCTAAAAAAGTTATTCATTCACAATTAGCATAGCACACATGGCATCGTTCTGTCGTCTTCATATGGACTAATAATACCACTGTTGGTGACAGCAATGTTCATTGCACACTTACTAAACGCCAGGTGATGTGCTGAGTGCTTTACATGCATTGACTTCTTTACCTCAACGCCCAGCCTATGATGGAGACACTACTGCTATTCTCATTTTACAGCTGGAGAAACTGAGATCCAGAGAGGTATGTGTAGGCCCTGGGTTGCACACGAGCAGTGGAAGGACAGGGATTCAGTGCAGGCCTTCTGGTCCAGGAGCCTGCTGCACCCATGGCACTACAGTGCTGCCACATAAACATGCCTCGTTAGTCTACTCGACTGTGAGGTCCTGGAATGTGGCCCGAGGATACCTGGCCCAGGGCCCAGCGGGGCTGCTGCATTACCAAGCCTTGCACTGAGCACCTGCATCCCAGAGGCCCTAAGCCTGGTTTTCCTGAAGACAGCATGGCGATGAGTGGATGGGGGCAGCCCTGGGAACCAGGATACATCCACAACTCCTCTCCATCCACATGAGTAGGTCTGGAGCGTGGAGGGAGGGCTCAAAATATCCATTAAATGAATGCCCTCGGCCTTCTGTTATACTCATGCCACGAACAGCCACCTTCTTCACTGACAACCATCAGCTCAATCGAGGGAGCTCCACCTATGGGGGGCCACCTACAACATTAGGCACAGTGGGAACACACAGACGAACCAGACCAGGCCTCACCCGTGCAGCGCTCACAGGACAAGGCGAATATTCCTGTGTTCCCGACTCCCTCTAAACCATTGGCTTGCTGAAGGCCGGCCTCCTGTTTTATTTCCATCTTTTCTGTGCAGGACTTGGGCTCACTAGGAGGCAGTGTAGCCCACTGCATAATGGCAGGGCTCTGAAGCCAAACCACCTGGACTCAAATGCTGGTTCAACCACTTACTAGCCATGCAGAAAAGTTCACGTGTCCGGCCCAAGACCGCTACTGTCGATCAGTTATCACAGAACACTTGGTATAGTTTTGTTGTTTTCATGTGTACATAATAATACTGCTGACAACCAGTGATGACGTTTGAGCACCTACAAAACGCCATGCAATATGCTGAGTGCTTTGTATGTGTTGATTAATTTACCTCGATGCCCACCTGATGATGTAGACGCTATCCTTATTCCTATTTTACATTTGAGGAAACAGGTCCAGAGAGGTCCGTCACAGGCCCTAGGTCACATACAATCAGTGGGAGGACAGGGTGCTGACCAGAGAGGTCCGTCACAGGCCCTAGGTCACATACAATCAGTGGGCGGACAGGGTGCTGACCACGTGAGCAGCCTTTAATAAAAACGCTGGGCACAGAGGCCCCAGTGAGTTGCCCTAGTAGACAACATTCTACATGTTCTGTCCTAACTCACTGCCAGGGGAATTAAGTGCACCCTGGGTGACTTCACTGGGAAAGAACTCTTGGAAGTGTGCAGTGGTTTTCTCCACACTTGGCCCCATGCATCTTTCCCCTGTGCTGATTTCACTTTGCACCCTTCACTGTAATGAAATCACAGTTGTGGGTACAACTACACATAAGTCCTGCAAGTCACCGTAGAGAATCATCAAACCAGGGTGTGATCTTCGGGACTCCAGACACACCAGCGTGTGACCTTGGGCCATCTACTTAACTTTAGTGTGCCCTGGTTCACATCTATGAAATGAGAGTGATTTAAAAATAGAATCTAAGGCCGGCCTCGTGGCCTAATGGTTAAAGGGAGTCAAATCCCACCTAGCCCACTGGTTTGATCCCAGCTCTGGTGGTTTGAAAAACACACTGGGCACGTATGTATGCATGCCCAAGTCCCTACAAGATGGAAAAATGGAGAAGAGATTGTGGCATGACCATGCCCCTTTAATGGATGCTTTCTCCCTCTCCCTCCTTCCTTCTCTGACTGTCTCTGACAAGTACATGTACCCTCTGGCAAAATTAGAAAACAGGATAAAAACAGAACCTATCTCACAATATTGTGGTGAAGACCACATGATTTAGCATCTGTAAATTGCTTAGAATGCCTGGCACTCAGGAGCTGCTTAAGAAATGTGAAGTGGCAGGACTAGCAGATGGCATACTGGTTACATCATTGGACTTCCATATGGTCAGCCACAGTTCGAGTCCCAGACCCGGCTGCTTAAGACTCACGCCAGGCACGTGTGAGTGCAAGCCCAAAATCCCGAAAGGATAATGGAGGAGAAGAGATTGTGGTATGGCCATCCCCTTGGGAAGTGATTTCTCACTTCCTGTCCCTCTGTCTCTCTCTGTCTGTCCGGCAAGCACATGTACCCAATAGCAAAAATCTCTCTAAAACAAAAAAAAAGTGAAGTGGGGCCAGATAGTGGTATATCAGTTAAACAACACTCTGAGAGGCAGACCCACATGGGAAGGTTCCAGGTTCACATCTGGAGACCTGTGTGAACGTGCTCATATGCACATGCTCCAAATCCAGGGAGGCTGAGGCTGGGGGTGGACTGCAGCATGAAGCCCCACTGAGGTGACATCTTATTTTCATGCAATAAATAAGTAAAGAGAATGTGAAGTATTGTATTGTTACATAGTAACTTACCACAGGAGAGATGCAGGCATGAGTGAATGTGTGAGCTCTGAGTGAGCAAATTGATTTACAAAACAGGAGAGTATTAATGGTGAAGAGGAGAAGCAGGATACCTGCCCACCAATGGCAACATTCTGCTAAGATCTAGAAGAAACCCTTCACCAACCCCTGGACCTGGCAGTGAACGCTAGGGGTGGGTAGGAACTCGATAAACAGCATCTCAGTTGGGCAGGTAGAGCCTCAGCCGGTCCAGGAAGTGGCCAGTTTGTCTTGTCCAGATGGAAGGGTCACCTGGGGAAACTAGCCACACAGCCTCAGGCCACACCAGGGGAACCTGGGAGAGTGCATAGTCCCTGCATCAACAGGTGTCTAAGGTACCCAGGCCTGTGGCTGGCCCTCCTCTTGGCTCTGAGAACAAGCAATGGATCAGTGCATGACAGGCATCAAAAAACACACAGGCAGGGGCCAGCAGGTGGCATGGTGGTTAAGGCGCTAGACTCCCATATGGCCGAATGGCTGATTGCAATTCAAGTCTGGAACTCAGCAGCTTGAAAATTATGCCAGGCACATGTGTGTGCATGCAAAAATAAAATAAAATAAAACAAAACCAAAAGGTGGAGTTGGGTGTTCAGGTCATACATGATCTCTTACCATTACTTTTTCTTCTGTTGTTATGGTAAAAAGGGCTTTCAGCTGTGTTCTGTTCTAGAAAAAGAAAAACAAAACAAACAAACAGAAAAACACTTTGGTCAACCACTTTTGAAGCCTGAGGCATGGGGTAACATTTGGTGTTATTTCCAACCCAGGATCCCTGGAACTACACCTGGCCCCTGACTGTTGAGCGAGCTGGAGCTTGCAAGTCCTAAAGTCCCTCAAGAGGAAATGGTCTGTGGGTTTATGACCTCTCCTCCTCTACTGGAGGCTTATGTGAAATCCAGGCACCATCTCCTTGATAGCCCAGAAAGCCGTGGCAGCAGAATGCCCTTGAGGCGAAATGCTGGGACGGGGGTCAGGTTAGCTGGGGTTGAGCGCTAACTCCACAGCTTGCCAGCCCCATGACCCAGGGCAGATCACGGCCAGCCCTGTGACTGGCAGTGTCTGAGCATCTGCTTCCTTCACAGGAGAAAAGTGTATAGACAAATGGGCTCTGACAGACACCACTCACCCCCCATCCCCGACTCTAATGCACTTAAGCCCTAACTCGGCATGAGTTCATTCTTAGTGCCTTCTAATGTTCCCTTCACCTAGGACAGTCCCAGTTGCCCTTTGAGCTGCATTTTCCTATCTCTTGAAAAGGGACTCTCTCTCCAAGGCTGAAGGCAGAATAAAATGAAAAAAGGACCCAGGGGATCATGAGCGTCTTGAGGACAGGACCTCCTCTCCTCCAGCCTGTGCCTGAGGGGGGCAGCATCTGCCCAGGACGGGCCCCTGCCAGCCCTCACTGTGGGAGTGGACTCACCAATCGGCAAGTGGGAAACGGAGACTAGCAGTGAGGATGTTATGGGCTATTACACCCACTATAATTCATGAGGTGAAGTCCTAACTCCCAGGAGTTAGGACTCCAGAATGTATATGTGGAGGAGGGTCTTTAAAGAGGTGTTAAGGTCAAATGAGGTCGCCAGGATCGACTCTAACCCAGTATGCCTGATGTTCTTATAAGGAGGTGATTAGGACACAGAGGGAAAAGCATGAGGGCACACAGGGTCAAGAGGGCAGCCATGAGCCAAGGAGAGAGGCCTCAGAGGAAACCGACCGTGCTGACACCTTGACCTTGGACTTCCAGCCTCCAGAATTGTAAAAAGGTACGTGTTGTGGTTTTGAGCCACCCAGTTTGTGATACTCTGTTGTGCAGCTCTAGGAAAATAATAGTGTCCTGCAGCCCTAGGAAAATAATAGTAACAATAACTACTGGTGAAGTCTTACCATGTGCAAGACAGTGATGAGAAACTGACATCTTTGATTACTTAGCCCTATAATAACCTTGTGTGAGACCCCAAGAGGGGTTAAAAAACTTACGTTAGGTCACACTTGTGTTCATAGCAACATGTGTCAGACTCCAGGGACCATCCCTTACCCTGGTATCACCAAATGCATGAAACAATGAACTGATGGATTTATGTCCTAAATGTCAATGTTGCTAAAACAACTGCATGCCATAGTGCAAGACAGAAATCAAAGTGACAAAGAAAATACCAGTGATAAGCTCTGAAAGGTGAGCTGGGCAGGAAGCATGAGGCTGTCCCCATTCCTGATGTCTCCATCTCTGGTCTGGAGCGAGGCAGTGTAGCTGACCAGGTAGAAGTCCCCAACTGTGCAGAGAGAAGCAAGTTTGAGTAAAGATGGGTCCTTGGCCACACTCCTGCCTGCCCTTGACATTTCCAAGCTTGGCCTAGCATCTTGCTTCAGAAGTTCAAAGGGAGGCCAGCATCTCAGCATCTGCAGCAAGGAAGCCTTTGGATTTCACATACTCGGTGGGGTTGGGAGGTTAAATTTGAGTGGCACATTGGGGAGAGTGAGCTGGACATACTTGGTTTTGGACTCCCACCCTGAAGTTTCCATCTGAGAGTTGGGCCCCTACCTTAAACACGGCTAGCCTCTCCTGCTGCTATGTTATACCTCCTCTGTGCCACTCTGTCCACCCACTGTGAGAGCGAGCTGCCAGCAGAAAGCAGGACCAATCAGCTCCTCCAGGACTCGGGGCCTGCCCAGCATGGTCGGTGGTTGGCAAACTGTGTCTACTCTGCTGGTCATTGTTCTTCCTAAGCTTGCCTTCCAATCTTGCCTTTATCCAAAACAGGTTACATTTTAACCTTGTGCTTCATTTCTCAACTTTTGAGACCTTAAAAAAAATCATAAAAAACAGCATTGATCCTTAGAATCATTGGATATTGTGTTTTAAAAGTCCTCAACATTTTTTTATTTTATTTTTTTATTGCAAGAGGGCCTGTGTGCTCACCAGAGAGGAAAACAAAAGAGAGAGAGAGAGAGAAAGGAGCCAGCAGGTGGTACAGTGGTTAAGGTGCTGGACTCTCAGCGTGGTCAACTGCGGTTCAAGTCCTGGACCCAGTGGCTTGAAACTCATGCCTGGCACGTGTGCATGCATGCCCAAAATTCCAGGAAGAGAATTAAGGCGAAGGGACAGTGGTGTGGCTATCCACTCTTGGGGGTGATTTCTTGCTTTCTGTCTCTCCGACAAGTGCACATGCCCTACAGCAAAAATCTCTAAAATAAAAGAAGGAAAGTACCTCTCCATGAGGTGTGGTCATGCCACGATCCCTTTCCTCCACTTCCTCCATCCTGTCAGGATTAGAGGCACGTACATGAGCCCCGTGTGTTTTTCACGCTGTCAAGGCCAGAATTTGAACTGTAGTTAGCCATGTGGGATTCAGTTCCCCATGCACAGGGCTTATCTCACTGCACTGGGCCGGCCCTCGCTTTACTTTTCTATAAGGATAAAAGCTAAGATAATGAAGATAAGGTGACAAAGAAATAAAAATCAGGAAAATGGTAAAGGAAAAGGCAACCATAGTCAGATCCTCCCCTGGCATAGTCGTTTCATTTCTCCATTTTTTTTTTTTTCTTTTGGAGAGGTTTTTCACTATAGGGCGCATGCGCTCCCCAGACAGACAGAGAGAGACATAGAGACAGAAAGCGAGAAATTACCCCCCAGAGGGGATGATCATGCCGCAATCCCTTCTCCTCCATTCTCCTCTCGGGATCTTGGGCACGCACACACACACGCCCAGCGTGAGTTTTAAGCCACTGGGTCCAGGACGCGAACTGCAGTCGGCTACATGGGAGTCCAGTGACATAGCCATTACGCTAACTGCTGGTTCCCTCATTTCTCCATATTAACCCAGCGGATCCACAAATAGTGGTGTGAAGAGGATTAATTCTGCAATATGAGAGAGAAGAAAATGAGGCCACGAGAGGCTCAGGACCATCTTGTTAGTAAGTAGGAAGCCATTGAACCCTCTCAATCCTGACTTCTTTTCCCTAAATGCATTGGCTCTAGTAGGAGAAGAGCGT
>NW_006201352.1:2573807-2581854 GCF_000334495.1 Tupaia belangeri chinensis
CGTCAAATAACAAGAATAATGTCGAAAGTCTCAATGAACTGGGGGCTGAACGGTCATTTGATTTTTTATTTTATTTTGTGTTGTATATCATGATATATACCATTTTTATCATCAGTTATCCCTGAATAAAGATGTCAAAATTAGTTTCTTTCTTGCTAAATTTTACTTTATAATTTCTTATTTAATGTAAAACTTTGCTTATTGATTTATTTTTGTTAGAGGGTGTGTTCACTTGCTAGAGGGAGACACAGAGAGAGAGGGAGAGAAGAGAGTACGCCCTGTGGGGAGTGATCACATCATAACCCCGTCTCCTCCATTGCTTTCAGGATTTGGGGTATGTATCCTCATGTGCCTGGCATACTTCTCAAGCCACCAGGTCCAGGACCTGGACTGCAAGGTCAGCCATGTGAGATCTTGCTGCCTTAGCTACCTAGCCGTGGAGTCGGCATGCTCACTTTATTTTATCTACTTCTTTGAGTAAAAAAGTCGCCTTTTCTTTATGTTTTGACATCTCTTGGCATAGTAGTGAGTTCACAGATAAATATGATTCAGGAATGTAGATGTGGCCTTGGGGAATATAGAGCCTCATAGACAGCTAAGGCATGGGTATAAATAGCAGGAGTAAACCTGCTCACACCAGGAGCACTTCCCACGAGCCAGCATGCTACAGTGCTTTTCAGGAGTTAGCTCTCTTATCCTCACAACAGCCTCATGAGATAGGTTTAACTATCATGCTCAGGGCAAGGACGCAGAGCCGAGGTTCAGAGATGTGTCCATGGGCCACAGCAGAACCAAGCATTCACATGTGCAAAGGGCTTAGAATGGTAGGCAGTGCTAGAGGGTGAGGGCAGGAAAGACAGGGATGTTTCTAGGAGTTTGGAGGCAGGAGGGTGACTTTCGAATGGGGGATTAGGAAAGTCTTCCTAGAAAAGGTGACACGGATCAGGCTCCAAAGAAGGTAAAGCTTTTGTATATTCAGAGTTGGAGGAACATGAAGATAAGAGTGTGAGCAGATGCTGCGTGGTGGGGAAGACTTGGTCTGGCAGGACTTGGATCCGCAGGCTAAGTCTGGGGAAGGATGAGAGAGGGGGTGGTGTAGGACCATGTGGGAGGGCACTGGAAGGGAACCGAACCCACACCTCCAGAGTAACAGGTCACATGATCTCATCAGTTCCATCTCCACAAAGACTCTGGGATACACATGTGACACCCAGGGTTCAAAGCAATTCAGTAAATTTTCAGGGGCCTTGCAGCTGCTAAGGAGTCAGGCTAGGAGTCAACCCAGGCTCGTCTGAGACTGAGTCTGGGTTCTCCTCGGTGCCCTTCTCTGAACACAAGCTTAAAAACTGGGGAATTTATTTTAATATTATATTTATATTTTGTATCATTGAAGGAAAGAAAGCACTGAAGATTGCTTATGATGGGACATATGACAACACTCTTCATGACATCCACGGCCAGCAAAGAGGCCACTGTTTTTGAGGAAGCTCCCCTTGTAGCTTCTGTCAGCAGTGTCCTGTTAAAGAGGATTCTGAAGCCACGTCTAAGATTAGAGGAAAACGGCTTCATGACCAGTAAGCAATGTGGGCCATGCGTGTGGAAGCATAAAGGCCAGTAAGAATTTCAGGCATGGGGCCAGCAGGGGATGTGGTGGTCAAGGTACTGCACTCCTACATGTCCGACCACGGTTCTAGTCTTGGACCTGGCGGCTTGCTTCCTCACTTTCCCTCTGACGCTTTGTCTCTCTCTATTGAGCACATGTGCCCTATAGCAAATTAAATAATAATAATAAAAAATAAAATTTAAAGGGAAAAATGAGGTCCAGGCATGTGAAAAAGAGGTCCAGAGTGGAGGTTATCATGGTGGATAGGGGAGCTAGGTGGCTTGAGTTTAAATCGCAGACTTGACTTCCAGCCTAGTGGATTTTGGAAAGTTTTTCAACCACTTTAGTCCCAATCTTTTCAACTGTAAATGAGGTACCTACTGGGAATAACAGAACTTTCCATACTTGTAGGGAAATTGAGTTCTGAAGTCATGGTAACAACTGGATCCATGAATTGGTTTTAAACTTGCTTAATTAACCAATGACAATTCATTTCAGTGAACATACCTCCAAGAGCCAACCAGAGATCGTGGCTCACTCTTCAAGCCAGCCAATCAGCAGTGGGGTTACCCCAGTGAACACACTTGATATGCTTGAACACTGCTGAACATGTCATGGTCAGTCCAGCACAACCCAAAGCAAACTCTTCATCTCACCATGCAATGGTAATTTGGGCCATCTAGGTGAGGAATAGTCCATGGTTGACTGTAAACTATCTTTGTGCATCTTTAAAATTTTCCATGGGCCAGCCACATGGCCTACTGGTTAAGGGAGCTGATCCCAAATGGCTAAGGCTCGAATCCCAGGCCCAGCAGATTGAAAACACGTTTTCCATGTTTCTCTATCCTGAAAAGATGGAGAAGGGATTGCAATGTGACCATGCCCCACTAGAGGTGCTCTCTCCTTTTCTCTCTCTATTTCTCTTTCTCTCTTCTCTCTCTGTCACACGCACATATTTTCTGGCAATTAAAAATTTTTCATAAATAAGAACTGAATATGTATTTTTGAAAATCATATGACTCGGGACCAGCAGTTAGCATAATGGCTATGTCGCTGGACTCCCACATAGTTGACCGCAGTTCAAGTCCCGACCCGGTGGCTTAAATTCACACCGGGCGCGTGTGCGTGCGTGCCCAAGATCCCAAGAGGAGAATGGAGGAGAAGGGATTGTGGTGTGACCATCCCCCCTAGGGGGTGATTTCTCGCTTTCTGTCTCTCTGTCTCTCTCTGTCTGTCTGGTGAGCGCACGTGCCCTGTAGTAGAAAAAAAAACCTCTCCAAAAAAAGAAAAAAAAAAACAAAACAAAACACATACGACTCTCGACTCTCCCCGAATGCTATGTCTTTCCAACATAAGTAAGAAATTTGATGTTTTGGTGGCAGATATGAAGTGGTGATCTCCATAGCTAAGCTGACAGGAAGATCTGTTGTGAGGATAGGTGGGGCAAACACATGCGAGGCATTTAAGAACATGCCGGACACACAGCATGTTAACGGACACGTGTGTCTGAGTATCTTCATTGTTTCCTCCCTGCTATTACCTTGCAGAAACTTCTTCCTAAAGGTCTGGAGTCCTTCTGAGGTCTTGTTTCCGACTGACGCCCTGATCGTGAGGCCAGTGATGTTGTCGAGCAGGAGCAGATCTGAGAGGTTGGCAGACAGGGGTGTCTTGGTGTTATTGACGAGAAGCTGTACATGTGCTGTCTGTGATGCACTCTGCCCAGACACCTAGGACAGGAGACGAAATGTGGACAGGGCTGCTGACAAGTCCAGCTTCTTAAATGAGGCACAAACCTGCCTCGTGTGCATTAGGTCTCCAGAAAGAGGGAGGGTACCACAGTCTCACAGAGGTTCTGAGAATTTATCAGGCTCCGTCTGACTTCAAAGGCCCCAGGAGTTCTGCCCCACATTTGCTGAGCTGTTGCTTGGAGACAGTTTCAAAGAAATCGGGCCCATGAAATGCAGTGAAATCATCCCTGCAGAGAAACTCAGAAGAAATAGATCCAAGTGCAGAACCACAGTCTGCTTAGGGAGAGTGTGACCATTGGTGTCATCAAGAAGAGCAAACAATGGCTCCTTTGTATTTATTTATTTATTTATCTGGCCAGAAGGCACACGTACTCACTGGAGAGAGAGAGAGAAAGAGTGAGAACTCACTCCTCAAGTGAGGGTGGCCATGCTGTAATCCCTTACCCTCCATTCTCCTCTTGGGGTTTTGGGCATGCATGCACATGCATCTGGTGTGATTTTCAAGCTGCCAGTTCTGGGACTTGAACCATGGCTGGCATGTGGGAACCCAGTGCCTTAACCACTATGCCACTTGCTGGTCCTGAATTCAGTTATTTTGAAGATCAAGACCCAGACCCAGACCCAAGAGTCTCTGATGGCCTTCTGATCTCCAGGAACAACTTAAGCTGGTCATCTGGCCCCTGGCTGGTCTCCATCTAGGCTCTGCCCAGCTGTAAAAGGACCCAGGTGGTCCATGTGGAAGGACCACCACCTGAGCCCTGCTCTCCTTTCTCTGACCTGATCTCCCGCCACCTTTGTATCCTCTTCTCCCCAGCTCTGCTGAAACAGATGCAGGAGCTAGAGAAAGGAGAAAGAAATGAGGTATGTTCTGAGATGAGCATGACTCAGAATAAGTGAAAAAGCAAGCTTCATAACTACTGGCAGTCATGTAAAAGGGGGGGTATATATGTATATGTGCATGTGTCCTTACACATACAACACACACACACACTCATAATTGTATATGTGTTGCATGTCTCTAGAAGGACACACGAAAAACCAGTCACACTGATGGTATTCTGGAAAGCAAGTAGGCAGCCAATGGCGGGGAGAAAATGCAGCCTGTGCAGTAAAGGGTTAACTTAGTATGTTACTGCTGTCCAAACCCTATACATTCTGGAGAAAGGAGTAACTCATAACCAGCTCCTGGGAGATAACCTGTAATATCCTCCTTGATAAGAGTGCTCTGTGATGACCACGGTTTGAGTCCTGGCCCTGACGGCTTGCTTTCTCACTCTTTCTCTCTCTCTGGTGAGTACACATGCCCTAGAGCATATTTAGAAAACAAATAATAATATTAACATGTGCGTAAGTGCCCAAAATCACTTTTTTTTTTTAATCCCTCTCTGTCTCTCTCTCCAGCAAGTGCATGTGCTGTATGGCAAACAAACAAAGAGTGTTTTGGAAAACCGTGGCCTTGCTAGGTAGCTGCCAGGTAGCAGATGGCAGCAGTGTGATTACTAGTAGGTACTATGGGTTACATCAGTGTGCCCTCTGGAGGGGTTAGAGAATGAGTAACTGAGGTCAGGCTCAAGGGTGCTCCATGGCTATGAGACTGAATCCTGAATACAATCCCAAATGCCAAAGCTCGGGCTAGCTTCGCTGACTAATAATCATCCATATCTGTCACTCATTGTTGCTGGGAGAATTAGACACTGTCCACAGAACTCCACTGGGAAGAGCTACTGGAAGTTCCTATCTGGTCTCTCCTGGGCTCTTCCACATGTGCCTTTTTCATTTGCTGACTTTAATTTGTAACCTTCATTGTGAGTATAAGGGCTTTTTTGAGTTCTGTAAGTCCTAAGAGCAAACCCAGAATCGAAAGAAGGCGTTGGGCACCCCAAACACAAGGATAATGTGAAACTTTAAGTAAGATAGAGACCTTGAAAACATTCAACATGGTTTTTAAACTCTTATTTTTTAAAAAGAGTTTATAATTATTATTGCTTATAATCTGAAATAAAACATAACATACTTTCTTTCCCATTCTAAATCATCACTCTAGATTTTTGCTAACAGTAATTTGTTACCAAAAAATTCTCAATCCTAGTGTTACCATACAAGATAGCAGATCTTTTGATATTTACTTCAACACTTATGTATCTAGACAGGGGCAGGTAAGCCCTCAATTTGCTAGTTATTAAATACAAGATTCTACTAACATGATTCGGGCAATTACCAATTACTTCTTGTTCAACTATTAGCCACCAATGGAAACTTACCAGGGCACATTTCTGAAAAATCACTCCATTCTCAGAAGTCCCTCGAAGTTCTCTTGAAATGTCTCCATACTAAAATAAAATATAAAAATTATTGGAGCATGACAACTATTTTATGCTACACGTATTTAATAAAAGTACAAGATGATGAGCTTTTTTTAAGAAAGAGATTTTTCCTATAGGGTGCATGTGCTCACTGGAGAAACAGAGAGACAGAAAGCAAGAAATCACTCCCGCGGGGGAGGGGGTTGGTCAGGCTGCAATCCCTTCTCCTCTATACTCCTCTCAGGATTTTGTGCATGCATGTACACATGCCCAGCTTGAGTCTGAGACTGCCGATCAGGGACTTGAACTGTAGTCAATTACATGGGAGCCCAGTGATGTAACCATTATGCCATTTGCTGGTCCCAAGATGCTACACTTTTTTTTTTTTTCAATTTTAGTTTACACTTAAAGATATTTATCTTTACAGGGTACCACATTGCTTTTTCCAGCATGAATACCATGCATATTAGTCAAGACAAAAACATTACTACATACATTATCATCAGCAAACAGCTTTTCATTTTTTGTCAATTAAACATACTTTTATTCTTCTCCCGTTGCCGTTAACCCCTCCATGACCCAACCCCATAACACCCTATCCTTACTATCTCTAGTGTCTACAGTTGTCCTTTCTGCTACTATCCCTTCCAAACTTTCAGCTTCTGCTACAGAGCACAGACAATCGGCATATATTGAGGGCACATACAAACTTTGTCTTTAATAGTCTGCTTGCTTCACTTAACATTAAGTCTTCCATATTCGTCCACTTTGTATCTGATAACAGGGTCACATTGTTTTTGATGGCTGAGCAATATTCCATAGAGTATATATGCCACATTTTTTCAATCCAGTCATCTATTTTTGGACGTTTGGGATGATTCCATGTCCTAGCAAATAAACATGGATGTGCATTTTTCTGACTGAGGGTTTTTCCATCCTTTGAGTAAATACCTAATAGAATTATTGGGTCATATAAGAGTTCTCATTGTAAGTTTCTGAGGACTCTCCATATCGTTCTCCAAAGTGTTTGTATTAATTTGCATTTCCACCAACAGTGAAGGAGAGCTCTCTTTCACCAAAGTCTCACCAGCACTGATCATTAACTTTTTTTTTTTTTCTTTTTAATTTTAGCCATTCTGACTGGGGCTAAGTGGAATCTCCTTGTGGTTTTAATTTGCATCTCCCTTATGACAAGAGATGTCGAGCACATTTTTATATGCTTTTGGGCCATTCATATGTCTTTGGAGAATTGTCTGTTCAGTTCATTTTCCCTTTTAATTGGATTATTATTATTATTATCATTATTATTATTTTGCATAAGCTGCTTGAGTTCCCTATATATTCTGAGGTATAGTTCCCTTATCTGAGGCATAGTTTGCAAATATGTTTTCCCACTCTAAGGGCTGTCTTCTCACTCTATTTGTTTCTCTTTCTGTGCAGAAGCTTCTCAGCCTAATATAGTTCCATTTGTCTATTTTTGGGACTATTGCCTGTGCTCTGAAGGTCTTCTTTAAAAAAAAAAAAATATTTCTTTTTATTTGACCAGAGAAAGACAGAAACACAGAGAGAAAAAAAGTAAAAAAGCAAGCCACCAGATCTGGGACTCAAACTGTGGTTGGCAATGTGGAAGTGTCCAGTGCCTTAACTACTATGCCACCTGCTGGCCCTGGAGGTCTTAAGAAGTCTTTGCCTACTCTAAGGTCTCCTAGAGTTTTTCCTGTGCTTTCCACTAGTATTTTTATAGTTTGAGGTTTTATGTTTAGACCTTCAATCCATTTTGAGTTAATTTTTGTAAGTGGTAAGAGATAAGTATCCAGTTCCATTTTTCTGCAGGTGGATATTCAGTTCTCCCAGCACCATTTGCTGAAGAGATTTTCTTTTTCTCACTGGATTGTCTTGTGCCCTTTGTCAAGGATCAGTTGGTTCTATGTTTTGGGGATCATTTGGGGGTTCTTAATTCTGTTCCATTGGTCTACCTGTTTTTGTGCCCATACCATGCTGTTTTACTTATCACAGCTTTGTAATATGTGTTGGGGGTTGGGAAGTGAGATGCCTCCTACTTTATTCCCCTTGCAAAGTATTGCTTCTATGATAAGAGGCCTTGTATGCTTCCAGACACATTTTTTTGACTTTTTTTTCTATTTCTGTGTGGAATATCTCTGATAGTTTAATTGGGATGGCATTAAATTTCTAGATTTATTTGGGAAGGACTGACATTCTGATTATATTAATTCTTCCAATCCAGGAACATGGGACGTTTTTCAACGTTTTTGAATCACTTTAAATTTCCTTTTCTAGTATTTCAAAGATTTCCTTGTAGACATCTTTGGTAAGGTTTATTCCTAGATATCTTATTGGTTTTGTGGCTATTGTAAATGAGATTTCTTTCTTCA
>NW_006201352.1:2582034-2613682 GCF_000334495.1 Tupaia belangeri chinensis
CTTCTTCGTTCCCTATTTGGAGGCCTTTTATTTGACTCTCGTCTAACTGCATTGGCTAAAACCTCCAGTATTATGTTAAAAAGGAATGGAGAAAGCATACAGCCTTGTCTTGTTCCAGTTTTCAGCTTTCCCCATTCAGTATAATGTTAGCTATGAGTTTTTCATAGATGGCTTTTATTGTTTTGAGGAATGTTCCTTCAATACCAAATTTGCTGGGAGTCTTAATCATGAAGGGATGCTGTATTTTGTCAAACGCTTTTTCTGTATTGATTGATACGATGATACGGTTTTTATCTTTTCTTTTGTTAATGTGATGTATCACATTTATTGTTATGCATATGTCGAACCATCCTTACATCCCTGGAATAAAACCTACTTGCTCATAATGTATAATCTTTTTAATATGTCATTGCTAATATCTTGCTGAGAATTTTTGCATCTGTATTAATCAGGGATATGGGCCTGAAGGTTCTTTTTTTTGTCATGTCCTTGTCTGGTTTTGGAATTGAGATGATGAAAGCTTTATAGAAAGAATTCAGGAGGGTTCCTTCCTTTCAAATTTTTAGAAATAGTTTAAGGAGAATTTGGGGTTAGTTCTTCTTTAAAGGTTTTGTAGAATTCAGTAGTAAAGCCATCGGGACCCGGACTCTCCCTTGTTGGGAGACTTTTTATTACTGATTCAATTTCATTGCTTGTTATGGGTCTATTCAGACTTTCTATTTCTTCCTGATTCAATCTTGGTAAACTACACATGTCTAGACATTTGTCCATCTTGTCTAGGTTTTCTTGTTTGTGGGTGTATAATCCCTCATATGATGATGTTTTGTATTCCTGTTATGTCCATTGCAATATTGCCTGTGTAGTAATAATGCCTGTTTCCTTGCTGATTTGATTTATCTGGTTCAGTTCTCTGTTCTTCTTGATTAATCTAGCTAACAGTGTGTCAACTTTGCTTATCTTCTCAAAGAACCAGCTTTTGGTTTCATTTATCTTTTGTATAGTTCTTTTATTCTCTATCTCATTTTATTTCTACTTAAATCTTTATTATTTCTTTTCTCCTGGAATTTTTTTTTCTGTCTTTCCAGTTCCCTGAGTTGTGTCATTAGGCTATTTACTTGCCACCTTTCTGGTTTTTGGGTTTTTGTTTGTTTGTTTGTTTGTTTGTTTGTTTTATGGGCACTAATTGCTATGACAGCTTTTGCTGTATCCCATAGGTTATACACACTTGTTTGTTCATTATCATTGGTTTCCATGAACCTTTTCTTAACCTTTCAGTCTTAATTTCTTCTATAGTTTGAAAGTCATTCAGAAGTAGGTTGTTTAGTTTCCATGTGTTTGTGAATTTTCAAGGACTCTTTCTGTAGTTGATTTCAAGTTTGATTCCATCGTGGTTGGAAAAAATGCTATAGTTTCTATATCTTTGAATTTGTAAAGGCTTGTTTTGTGTTCTATCATGTGGTCAGTCTTAAAAAATGTTTCATGTAGGGGTGAGAAAAATGTATATTTTGTGGTAGTAGAGCCAAATACTCTGTAGAGGTCTGTCAAACCCATTTCATGTATGGTATCATTTAGCTCTTGTATCTGTTTATTTTTTGTCTAGAGGAGTCAGTGGGGTGTTGAGATGTCTTACAATTACTGTGTTGCTGTCCATCTCTCCCTAGATCTAACAGCCTCTCTTTGATGTATTTAGGTTTTCTAGGGTTGGGTGCATGGATATTTCCAAGCGTTCTATTTTCTTAGTGAGCAAGTCCTTGTAGTCCTGTATAAGGTCCTTCTTTTTCTCTTTTTACACCTTTCATCTTAAAGTCTATATTGTCTGATTCCAATATTGCTACGCTAGCCTTTTTTGTTGTTGCTGTTTCCATTTACACGGAATATCTTTGTCTAGCCCTTCACTTTCAGTTTATGTATGTTCATATCAGTGAGGTGTGTTTCTTGTAAGCAGCATATAGTTGGCTTCTGTTTTTGTATCCATTCAGCCAGTCTGTTTCTTTTAATGGAAATATTTAATCTATTAACATTCAATGTTATTGATTTCTGCAGATTCATCCCTGTCATTTTTGTGAACCAGTTTCTCAGTTGTTTTTTGTTCTCCTGTTTCTGTTTGTCTCTCTTTAGTTATCCTGATGTAACACTCCCCTCCGTACTTCCTATAGACTTGGTCTATTATTGGCGAATTCTTTCAGTTTTTTGTTTATCTGAGAATACTTTTATTTGTTCTTCCCATTTGAAAGATAATCTTGATATAGTATTCTTGGTTAAAATTGTTTTTCTTTTAATGTATTGAATATATTTTCCCATTCTTTCCTTGCCTGCATTGTCTTGGTCAAGAGGTCTGACTTTAGCCTAACAGGATAGCCTTTATAAGTAACTTGACATTTCTCCCTTGCCATTTTTTTAAAGAAATAGTTTTAACTTTATTTATTTACTTATTTTAATTTGACCAGCGAGGGTCAGAATGAGAGAGAGAGAAAGTGAGAAAGCAATCTGCCAGGTCAAGGACTCAAACTGCAGTTGGCCATGTTGGAGTCCAGAGCCCTCAACTACCATGTCACCTGACGACCCTCTCCCTTGCCATTTTAAGAATAATGTCTTTGTCTTTAACTTTTTACCAATCTGGCTATGTTGTGCCTGGGGAAGGATCTTCTCATGTTGACTCTATTTTGGGGTTTATTTCTTGGGTCTGAATTTCTCCATGTCTCTCTATATTTGGAAATTTTTCAGATAGTATTGAATGAAAGAGGTTTTTCATGCCTTTAGCATATTCTTCATCTTCTGGAATACCCATTATATAGATATTTGGATGTTTCATGGTGTCTCAAATCTCCCGTATGTTGCACTTATTTATTTTTGTTGTTGTTTTTCTTTCTTTTTGATGATTTAGTCTATGTTGGAGACTTTGTCTTCCAGGTCAGAAATTCTTTCTTCTGCATGGCCCAACCTGCTGTTAATGCTTTCTAGGGAGACTTTAATTTCTTGTATTGTATTCTTCATTTCCAGAAGTTCTGTTTGATTCTTTTTTAGGGTATCTAATTCTTTTTTTCTTCTTCTTCTTCTTTTGGAGAGGATTTTGTTATAGGGAGCGTGCGCTCACCAGACAGAGACAGATAGATAGAAAGCAAGAAATCACCTCCCCAGGGGGAATGGCCACGTCGCAATCCCTTCTCCTCCATTCTCCTCTCGGGTTCTTGGGCACGCACGCACACGCGCCCGGCGTGAGTTTAAGCCACCGGGTCTGGGACTCGAACCGCAGTTGACTACGTGGGAGTCCAGTGACATAGCCATTACACTAACTGCTGGTCCCTTCTTTGCAGAATTCTTATTTCATGTCCTGAAATGATACTCACTTTCTGTAACTGTCTGTTTTCTCCTGCATCTCACTAAGTTTTATCACTAAGAATATTTGGAATCCTTTTTCTGACATTTCTGTGTATTTCTCTGGGCTATCCACTGTTGGTGAGGAGCTACTCTGCTCACCTGGGGGAGAGTTACCACCTTTTTTCTCATGTTTTTTTGAGATCTGTGCTGATTTGTAGTTAGTATTCACTGTTCTTTATTTATTGGAGTAGATTCTGTAGTACTGGTAGAGGAAATTACACACTTAGTTCCCAGGTGTGGGAAGGGCTCTGTCTCCCAGGTTAAAACAATTAGGGGTAACTTCAAATGCTTGGGTCCTCTGCCAAATGTTCAGGTCTAGATGAGGTGGTAGCAAGCTAAAAAGATATAACTTAGTGAAGAGGGTCAAGTTCTGCCCTACAGGTTGGTGTATCGGAAGTCCCAACATAACTCCCCAGTTCCGAGCACAGGCTCACTCAAGGAGGCCGGCCCGGACCAGGTGTAAGTATTCTGGCTGCCAGGCAAGCTCAGGCTACTGGAGTGGTGGGCAATGGTGTGCAGAAAGTCTCAAAGTTGCTCCCAAGCACCAAGTGCCGGCTTATTTCAATGCTACTCTTTTAAAAGAAGGATACGGGGATCCCTTCTGCTAATCCCTGTTTCAAGTAATCTTATTTTTTTGTTTGTTTGTTTGTTTGTTTTCCATAGAACATTAAAGGACTGGAAATTAAAATCTATGAGAAAAGAATAATGTGCATGTGAGATTACCCTGTAGCTTAGTCCTGGTCTGGGGGTACATGTGAAGGACACCGTTGTCACAGGGAACTAGCACACCAAGGATGACATGCCAGCAAGAGAGCTATGGGAATGAGGGCAGAGCAGGTCCTGGTGCCTCGGGTGTATGGCCAACAGCCCCAGGCACCCTTGGCGGGGTCTGAATGGAACAAGTGGCATGGCGGTGTGATGGCCTCTCCTTCCAGGAGCTGGATTCATCAGCATAGACATCCCCTGGGTTTGGCCTCCTCTGCCCTGCCACCCTAGGGCTCCCTTGGAAAAGGAGCCAAAAGAAAGTCAGGGCTCATCTATCAAATGCTGCCTCCCAAGGTCTGGAAACCCCAGGTTTCAGTTCCCCTCATAATTGCAACCAGTATCTGTTCACCTCCATCCCCACTAGTCCCCTTGACCCCAGTGTCCTGGATCCTGTGAAGTGGCTCCCTTTAGAATTTGCTGTATGTCAATGTTAATACACAGTATCTACACTGCACTGGACATTTCTGTGTATTTCTCTGGGCTATCCACTGTTGGTGAGGAGCTACTCTGCTCACCTGGGGGAGAGTTACCACCTTTTTTCTCATGTTTTTTTGAGATCTGTGCTGATTTGTAGTTAGTATTCACTGTTCTTTATTTATTGGAGTAGATTCTGTAGTACTGGTAGAGGAAATTACACACTTAGTTCCCAGGTGTGGGAAGGGCTCTGTCTCCCAGGTTAAAACAATTAGGGGTAACTTCAAATGCTTGGGTCCTCTGCCAAATGTTCAGGTCTAGATGAGGTGGTAGCAAGCTAAAAAGATATAACTTAGTGAAGAGGGTCAAGTTCTGCCCTACAGGTTGGTGTATCGGAAGTCCCAACATAACTCCCCAGTTCCGAGCACAGGCTCACTCAAGGAGGCCGGCCCGGACCAGGTGTAAGTATTCTGGCTGCCAGGCAAGCTCAGGCTACTGGAGTGGTGGGCAATGGTGTGCAGAAAGTCTCAAAGTTGCTCCCAAGCACCAAGTGCCGGCTTATTTCAATGCTACTCTTTTAAAAGAAGGATACGGGGATCCCTTCTGCTAATCCCTGTTTCAAGTAATCTTATTTTTTTGTTTGTTTGTTTGTTTGTTTTCCATAGAACATTAAAGGACTGGAAATTAAAATCTATGAGAAAAGAATAATGTGCATGTGAGATTACCCTGTAGCTTAGTCCTGGTCTGGGGGTACATGTGAAGGACACCGTTGTCACAGGGAACTAGCACACCAAGGATGACATGCCAGCAAGAGAGCTATGGGAATGAGGGCAGAGCAGGTCCTGGTGCCTCGGGTGTATGGCCAACAGCCCCAGGCACCCTTGGCGGGGTCTGAATGGAACAAGTGGCATGGCGGTGTGATGGCCTCTCCTTCCAGGAGCTGGATTCATCAGCATAGACATCCCCTGGGTTTGGCCTCCTCTGCCCTGCCACCCTAGGGCTCCCTTGGAAAAGGAGCCAAAAGAAAGTCAGGGCTCATCTATCAAATGCTGCCTCCCAAGGTCTGGAAACCCCAGGTTTCAGTTCCCCTCATAATTGCAACCAGTATCTGTTCACCTCCATCCCCACTAGTCCCCTTGACCCCAGTGTCCTGGATCCTGTGAAGTGGCTCCCTTTAGAATTTGCTGTATGTCAATGTTAATACACAGTATCTACACTGCACTGGACCCTCCTCTCAGCAAGAATGCTCTGCCTGGCTCCCCTCACTGGGATGACCATGCCTCCTCCACTCTCCGTCTTGCTCCCCTGTCACCCACAGAGAGATAAGCCATATTCTGAGTCCCAGGCGTCACAGCTCTCAGTGGTAATAATCACAGCAATGGCTGCCATGTACCGAGTGCAGGCATTACAGCCGTCACTTTACGTACGAACTTTACCCCACCCGTTCTACAGAGGAGGACGCTAAGGCCCACGGTCCCAGAGACACAAACCTTGGAATTCTACCCTGCATGACTTCAAATTCTGTGATGCTTCCCCAGTGTAGATCACCTCTTCACAGTGTAACCTTCTTATTGTGCATCACATGAGCAAAGATTCAGAGTGGGGAAGAAATTTCCCAAAGAACACACCACAATGTGCAGAAACCTTAGCCAGACTCCACGAGCAGGGACCTGGCTTTGCTTCTGATCCTCATATAGAATCCTGCAAATAACTAATACATAGTTTGTCGAGCAAATAAATGCAGGGGAGGTGACTGAGCACAGAGGGTACTGCTATGTGGGGTAACGAATCCTATGACTCAAGGGACTGTAAAGAACAAAGACCAGTATGGTGGGTGAAATGATGTCCTCCTCCCAAAGACATACCCATATCCTGCCTCTGGAATCTGTGACTGTGGCCATATTTGAAAAAGGGATCTTTTCAGGTGTAATAAAGCTAAGGATCTCAGGATAAACTCACTCTGGATTGACTAGGTGTGCCATACATGTAACAAATGTAAGTGACACACTGAGAAGATAGACACGGACCAGAAGGCCAAGAGCAAATGGAGACAGAGACTGGCGTGATGCCGTCACAAGCTCTGATACGAACCTCCTGCTCATCTAAATACTATAGGCCATACAGCAGAAAACGCACTTTGCAAAGATAAATGACTTTGCTGCCCCGTGATAACTATATCCAGTGAAAGAGAAGAACAAAAACCTTTGGCTTTTTATACACAGATGGCTCAAAATTGGTTTCTTTACAACTTCTGATATTGTTGTCAATGTTTACTAAACTGGTTACTTACCAGGTGCTGGGTTGCAGGAGACTCTCTTTTAAACAAGGTCTTCTTGGGCCATGAGGGTATAAAGGCAAATAAGGAATGAGTCCACAATCCACTGGATGCTGCCGAAGTTGGGAGTGGGTTAAAGACCTCAATTTCCTTGTTGAATTGCGTTCCAAGTGATGCCTCCACTGCAAAACAGCAATAGATCTTCATTGTATAGTGAAGACAGACAGTGAGATACAGTGGTTAAATTCTGGAGGCAATGGGCTGGACAGTGGAGCAGCAGCACAACCCAAGGCTCTGTGAGGCTGACCCACATGAGAAGGTTCCAGGTTCACACCTGGAGGACTCCCTGAGTACACTGGCCATGCACCTGCCCATGAAGGGCTGGCAGTGGTAGGGATGCATTCTGGTATCAAGACCCTATTGAGGTATTCTCTCTCTCTGTCTCACATGTGGAATAAATAAATAAATAACTTTAGAGTCAGACTACATGATGGAAGTCACCTGGGAAATGTTTGCAGAACAAGTGAATACACTAATGAATCCATGAATGACTTATGTCTTTGCCAGGAAAATAAGGCATGCTCATTGGAAAGCTATGGGTTTCCTTATACGGGTGTGTGCCACAGCACACATTCCTGGGCCCCACACAGGAATCAGAACCACTAGGCAAGGTGGTACCTTGGGTGATTCTTACATAGTATCACTCAGCCTTAGTTTCCAATCTGGCTCTGCCACTTACCAGCTATGAGTCCTTGGGCATATCCCTAACCACTGTGTGCCTCAGTTTCCTGAACCTAAAGTAGAAAGAGCAAATCCTACTCCATTGAGTCCTGAGTACCTGCCTGCTGCAGGGTATGCTCTCAGTAAATGTCACTGACTGCTGTTAATGGAGGATCCACACACAGCCCCTGAGTAATCCTACATGGAGAGACTCCATCTAGAGATCACTCAATGCCAATACATCAAGAAATTCAGGAGCACTGTGCATAAATCACAGAAATGTCACTGGAAAGTTACTGGTTGGGCTGTCGGGAGTACCTGAGAGGATGTCGCTCAGTTGCTGATATGTAGGACCCTGAACAGGTCAGCTGAGCTCTCTGAGCCTCAGTTCCCATCACTGGGAAGAATGTCATTAAAACACCAATCAGGGGGCTGGCAGGTGGAATGGTGGTTAAGGGCACTGGACTCCCACATGGCCAACTGTGGTTTGAGTCCTGGATCTGGCAGCTTGCTTTTCTTATTTTCTCTTTCTGTCAATCTCTGGTCAAATTAAAAATAAATAAATAAATAAATAAATAAAGTTAAATAAAATAATTTAAAACAAAACAAACACAAATCAAAACACCAATCAGGCAGGGTGGTCTGAGTTGCTAATTAAATGCTACCCACATAGCAAAGCACTTAGAAGTATCGAACACTTAAGTTAGAAATCTATATTTTTAAATGACCTAGACTGTAGAATTGTGTGCCTTCTTCAGCATTTGCCTTGAGTCCAAATACAAACTATAGTGTGACTCAATTGAATTGTTTCCGTCTTTTTTTATCCAGTACACTGATAGCAAGGTCTTTAGAAGCACTTTTGAAATATTGCATAAAGTTCAAAAGGCATGTACAAAAAAATTAAAATGTTAGGAAAAAGACATGGGACTAGATCCTAGATAAAATTAAAGTCTATTTTCCTTGAATAGTATCTGTGGTTTATTCAGTCATGAGGTTGGGATGGGATAAATGTCCCTCCTGCAAAATTATTCCAAGGAGAACTCAGCATGGAAGAACTGACAGCCTTGACGTGGATACCATGATGTAGGCACCCCACCAGGTCAGCTGCTGGCCCAGAGAGGCAGGGAAGTTTGAAAGCTTCAGGGGGTGCAAGTCAGACTGGACACCCAACACCCTGCCCCCATGTGGTCCTCAGGCTAAGGGACAGATGCTTGTCTGGCAGAGCTGCTGGACACAAGATCTTAAGGCCATACCTATTTTTTTTTTTCTTAAGAGATATTTTTGCTAAAGAGCATGTGTGCTTGCCAGAGAGACAGAGAGATAGAAACCAAGAAATCACTCCCTGGGAAGATGGCCACGCCATAATCCCTTCCATTCTTCTCTCAGGATGTTGGGCATGCACACATTTATGCCCAACATGAATTTCAAGCTTCCTGGTCTTGGACTTGAATGGCGGTTAGCCTTGTGAGAGTCCAGTGATGTAACCATTACACCATCTACTGGTCCCTGGCCATATTTATTCTTTAGGACTACATCTCTGTTATATGTGTTTACACACCACTGGCTTTTCCTGGTCCTAAACTCTAATGAAGACACAAACAAGATCCTTCCCTTCATGGAAGGACCTCTCTCTAGAGGATGCCCAGAGAGGAGAGCAGAGACAAGATGGAAGACCAATGGAGCCTCGAGAACGCCATGCTACTGGACCCAGCAGTTCATGAGCCCTTTTACTTAAGTGACGATTGAATTTCTGTCACTGGATGTGGCAGGCTGAATAACGGCCTTCAAAGATGCCCAGGCCATAATCCCGAAAGCTTGTGAATATTATTTAAGATAATAGGGACTTTGCAGGTGTAATTAAATTAAGGGCCTTGGGATGGAGAGATAACCTAGGTGGTCCAAGAGGGTCCTAAAAGTAATGACAGCTGTCCTTTTAAGGGAAGAAGGAAGAGATCTGAAGCCTGGACTTCACTACTGAAAAATAGTAATGGGAGCTACCTGGAAGTTACTGGTTGGGCTGTCGGGAGTACCTGAGAGGATGTCGCTCAGTTGCTGATATGTAGGACCCTGAACAGGTCAGCTGAGCTCTCTGAGCCTCAGTTCCCATCACTGGGAAGAATGTCATTAAAACACCAATCAGGGGGCTGGCAGGTGGAATGGTGGTTAAGGGCACTGGACTCCCACATGGCCAACTGTGGTTTGAGTCCTGGATCTGGCAGCTTGCTTTTCTTATTTTCTCTTTCTGTCAATCTCTGGTCAAATTAAAAATAAATAAATAAATAAATAAAGTTAAATAAAATAATTTAAAACAAAACAAACACAAATCAAAACACCAATCAGGCAGGGTGGTCTGAGTTGCTAATTAAATGCTACCCACATAGCAAAGCACTTAGAAGTATCGAACACTTAAGTTAGAAATCTATATTTTTAAATGACCTAGACTGTAGAATTGTGTGCCTTCTTCAGCATTTGCCTTGAGTCCAAATACAAACTATAGTGTGACTCAATTGAATTGTTTCCGTCTTTTTTTATCCAGTACACTGATAGCAAGGTCTTTAGAAGCACTTTTGAAATATTGCATAAAGTTCAAAAGGCATGTACAAAAAAATTAAAATGTTAGGAAAAAGACATGGGACTAGATCCTAGATAAAATTAAAGTCTATTTTCCTTGAATAGTATCTGTGGTTTATTCAGTCATGAGGTTGGGATGGGATAAATGTCCCTCCTGCAAAATTATTCCAAGGAGAACTCAGCATGGAAGAACTGACAGCCTTGACGTGGATACCATGATGTAGGCACCCCACCAGGTCAGCTGCTGGCCCAGAGAGGCAGGGAAGTTTGAAAGCTTCAGGGGGTGCAAGTCAGACTGGACACCCAACACCCTGCCCCCATGTGGTCCTCAGGCTAAGGGACAGATGCTTGTCTGGCAGAGCTGCTGGACACAAGATCTTAAGGCCATACCTATTTTTTTTTTTCTTAAGAGATATTTTTGCTAAAGAGCATGTGTGCTTGCCAGAGAGACAGAGAGATAGAAACCAAGAAATCACTCCCTGGGAAGATGGCCACGCCATAATCCCTTCCATTCTTCTCTCAGGATGTTGGGCATGCACACATTTATGCCCAACATGAATTTCAAGCTTCCTGGTCTTGGACTTGAATGGCGGTTAGCCTTGTGAGAGTCCAGTGATGTAACCATTACACCATCTACTGGTCCCTGGCCATATTTATTCTTTAGGACTACATCTCTGTTATATGTGTTTACACACCACTGGCTTTTCCTGGTCCTAAACTCTAATGAAGACACAAACAAGATCCTTCCCTTCATGGAAGGACCTCTCTCTAGAGGATGCCCAGAGAGGAGAGCAGAGACAAGATGGAAGACCAATGGAGCCTCGAGAACGCCATGCTACTGGACCCAGCAGTTCATGAGCCCTTTTACTTAAGTGACGATTGAATTTCTGTCACTGGATGTGGCAGGCTGAATAACGGCCTTCAAAGATGCCCAGGCCATAATCCCGAAAGCTTGTGAATATTATTTAAGATAATAGGGACTTTGCAGGTGTAATTAAATTAAGGGCCTTGGGATGGAGAGATAACCTAGGTGGTCCAAGAGGGTCCTAAAAGTAATGACAGCTGTCCTTTTAAGGGAAGAAGGAAGAGATCTGAAGCCTGGACTTCACTACTGAAAAATAGTAATGGGAGCTACCTGGCCATGTGACCACAGAAGCAAGCCTTAAGAGATATTTTTGCTAAAGAGCATGTGTGCTTGCCAGAGAGACAGAGAGATAGAAACCAAGAAATCACTCCCTGGGAAGATGGCCACGCCATAATCCCTTCCATTCTTCTCTCAGGATGTTGGGCATGCACACATTTATGCCCAACATGAATTTCAAGCTTCCTGGTCTTGGACTTGAATGGCGGTTAGCCTTGTGAGAGTCCAGTGATGTAACCATTACACCATCTACTGGTCCCTGGCCATATTTATTCTTTAGGACTACATCTCTGTTATATGTGTTTACACACCACTGGCTTTTCCTGGTCCTAAACTCTAATGAAGACACAAACAAGATCCTTCCCTTCATGGAAGGACCTCTCTCTAGAGGATGCCCAGAGAGGAGAGCAGAGACAAGATGGAAGACCAATGGAGCCTCGAGAACGCCATGCTACTGGACCCAGCAGTTCATGAGCCCTTTTACTTAAGTGACGATTGAATTTCTGTCACTGGATGTGGCAGGCTGAATAACGGCCTTCAAAGATGCCCAGGCCATAATCCCGAAAGCTTGTGAATATTATTTAAGATAATAGGGACTTTGCAGGTGTAATTAAATTAAGGGCCTTGGGATGGAGAGATAACCTAGGTGGTCCAAGAGGGTCCTAAAAGTAATGACAGCTGTCCTTTTAAGGGAAGAAGGAAGAGATCTGAAGCCTGGACTTCACTACTGAAAAATAGTAATGGGAGCTACCTGGCCATGTGACCACAGAAGCAAGCTGTTGTGCTGCTGGTTCTGACGATAGAGAAAGGGGCAGCAGCTAAGGACTGTAGTTAACACAGCTGGAGAATCTGAAAAGGCAAGGAAATAGACTCTTCACTGGAGTGAGAACACGGCTGTCCTGACCCTTTGCCTTTGGCTCACTTAGATGAATTTTGGACTTTTGCCCTCCAGAACTATAAGAGAATACACTCGTGTTGTTTTAAGCCACTAAGTTTGTGAAAATTTGTTAACATAACCACAGGGAACTGACATGCACTCTGAGTTTTATTCATCAGACTCCTTCAAGGAAGACTCTCTGTCTTAAGCCCTACACCATGCACAAAAGCTCCAGCCAGCTACTGGAGGGAATCCCTCTGCTCTAGCTCTGTAAGGTAAGGAATAACCTATCTGACCAAGGTAGAGCAATACTGAGAAGATCAACAGCGTGTGAGGGAGGTGAAACGAAGAGAGCTTTAGGGTTCTGATTCCCATTCAGGGTCAAACCAATGAAAACCAACCAGGAGAACACTTACCCACAGTCGTCAAGTGAGAGCTTTCCCTATTGGGCCAAATCATATACAGCAAGTCCTAAAACGATTCAAAAGGCACAAAGTTATTAACTGACAAACATAAAGTATATGAAAGATGAACAAACAGATGGTGTGGTGGTTAAGGTGCTGGGTCCCACATGGCTGACTCTGTGGTTCAAGTCCTAGAACTGGTGGCTTGAAAAACTGGACACGTGTGTGCATGCCCAAAATCCTAAGAGGAGAATGGAGAAGGCATGGCCATCCTCTCTGGGGGTGATTTCTCACTTTCCCTCTCTCTCTTTGTCTCTCTACAAGAGAGAATAAAATAAGGATGAAAGTAATTTTCACAGATGGCTTATACAAAGGTGAGGTGTACATTTATCCAGAAGTCATCAGCCCGCTCCACTGTTTGAGTACCAGATTACCTTCTCTTTCTTTCACAGATCACCAGCTCAGCGATAAATGCATTTCTGTGGGTTCTCAAGAGAGGCAACCCTATGTGGCTGAAATTTCACATAGTCAGACAGACCTGGATCTGAATTCCTACTCTGCTTTTCATGAACCCTGAGACCTTGGGTAGGTGGTGTGGTAGTTAAGGCACTGGAATTCCCACATGGCCAACCGCGCTTTGAGTCCTATCAAAACTCATGTGAAAAAAAAAAATAATAATAATAAATAATTCTTTAAAAAAAATAGCCTCAAGCCTCTGAATTCCTAAGATTCTGCAAGTTTTCACAGTATGACAGATAAAACACTAGGCAAGAAGTTGGAAGAATTGGCTTCTAGCAGAAACTAATTACTTACTGTGTTCCTTTGCTAATTCTCAGCCTCTTTGAGCCTCAGATTCCTTTTCTGCAAAGTGAGAACCTCGAAGTTTCCTCCCAGCTTGCTTAGCCTCATTTGGTGATAAAAAGTCATCCAATCTGCGCCCACTCCACTTTGTGAAATAATAGGCCCTAAAACGGCCTAGACTTCTCTACTGAAGAACAGTAATGGTAGCTGCCTGGATCGAGCCCTCGTAATGTGCCAGGTCCCATGCTGTGCACCCCAAGTGAGTTGCACGAGTATGTGTACCTTATGATAACCCACTGAAGTATTATTCTCATTTTCCAGTAGCCTCTCCAGACTCATGACAACTAGATGACTCACTAGGTAATTCGTGCAGTCATAAAGTGAGAGCTTTCTTCCCTATTGGGCCAAATCATATACGGCAAGTCCTATAAAGACTCAAAAAGCACAAAGTCATTAGCTGAAAAACACACTCATAAAAAGTGTATGAAAATGAGCTAACAGATGGCACGGTGGTTAAGGCATTGGATCCCACATGGCTGACTCTGTGACTCAAGTCCTGGACCTGGTGGCTTGAAAAACACGGGACACGTGTGTGCAGCCTGGCCCTGGATGTGCACTCACCTTGTCTGCACTAGCTATGCCCTTGCTGGCTTCTGTATCGTGGAAGCAGAAAGAATGCGCAAAGGCAGCTAAGACCATGAGAGGTGAGCGGGACACTCGGGCCTACGTCAGAGTCCAGTTCCAATGGCCTCATGCAGGCTGAGGTCTAGTGGCTTTTTTTGCCGCTAAAAAATAACTCGACCTGCGCAATGTAACAAAATACCTGCACTGGGTAATTTACAAAGATCATACACTGGTACTGGGAGTAGGGTGTTGCTATAACGAATCCTCGAAATGTGAAAGTAACGTTGGAACTGGGTGGAGGAAAGAGTAGAGGTCAGACCATAACGGGCTATTCTGGTGAGGGCTCAGAAGAGGAGAGCTGCAGAGAAAGCCTGAGTCTTCGCAGAAATTACTTAAGTGGTCATGATCAGATGTTGGCGGAAATAGGGTGTCAGCCCAGCAGTGCTGTTGGCCTGCTTTCCCAGCTGCATGGAGAAGGCTCATCCACAGGAAAAATCGTCATCCACTATGCAGGCACACAGGTAAAAAGTCGGAAAATGCTGAGACAGATGGGAAGCTGGGTAAAAGATGAGACTGCAGGAGAACTGATGCAGCTAGATCCATCCAGCCTTACCCCAGACCCCAAATTCTACATTTTTTTTTTTTTTTTGGAGAGGTTTTCGCTATAGGGCACGTGCACTCGCCAGACAGACAGAGAGAGACATAGAGACAGAAAGCGAGAAATCACCCCCCAGGGGGGATGATCACGCTGCAATCCTTTCTCCTCCATTCTCCTCTCGGGATCTTGGGCACGCACGCACACACGCCTGGCGAGAGTTTTAAGCCACCGGGTCTGGGACCCGGGTCTAAAACACACTGGGCGCGTGTGTGTGCATGCCCAGGATCCCGAGAGGAGAATGGAGGAGAAAGGATTGCAGCGTGATCATCCCCCCTGGGGGGTGATTTCTCGCTTTCTGTCTCTATGTCTCTGTCTGTCTGGCAAGGGCACGCGCCCTATAGCAAAAAAAAAAAAAAAAAAAAAACTCTCCAAAAAAAATAGAAAAGCCATTCTGACACAGTCTACAACCTTGGATAACCTTGAAGACGTGATGCCAAGTGAATGAAGCCATTCACAAAAAGATAAGCACTGCGTGATTCCACTTACATGAGGTACCTGGAGTAGCCAAATCCACAAGAGACAGAGAGTCTCATGGTGTGGGGCCAGCAGGTGGCATGGTGGTTGAGAGCACTGAACTCCCACATGGTGGACTGTGGTTCGAGTCCCAGGCCTGGTGACTTGCTTTCTCATTTTCTCTCTCTCTCTCTCTCTCTGTCCCTCTCTGGTCAAATTAAAATGAATAAATAAATACATAAATAAATAAAGCTAAGTAAAATAATTTTTTTAAAAAGAAAGTAGCATGGTGTTTTCCAGGGGCTGCGAAGAATGGATAATGAAGATTTAGTAAGTACAGTTTCAGTTTTGCAAGATGAAAAGAGTTACAGAGATGGTTTGTACAACAATGTAAATGTCCTTAGTACTTCTGCCTTGTACACTTAAAAATGATTAAAAAGGCAAATTTTATGTTAGGCATATTTTATTACAATTAAAAATAAAAATAAGGCCAATCCTGTGGCCTAGGGTTAAGGGAGCTGGATCCCACAAAGCTAACTGTGTGGTTCAAATTGCAGGCCCTGGGCTCGAAAAAGATCCCGGGCTCATGTGCCCAGAATCCTAACAGCACAGAGAAACAGAGAAGGAATTGTGCCGTGACCGTGACCCACTGGGGGGCGGTTTCTCTTTCTCCCTCTCTCTTTTGCCTCTCAGTCTCTTCAGGCAAGTCCACATGCCCTCTACCAAAAATAAATAAATAAATAAAAAGTAGATAAATAGATAAAGCAGATCTATGTGTACTTAGAAATCTAAGACAAATCTGGCAAAATCAGCAATACACAAAATTATGAACAATATAAAAATGGAACCTTACTATATTTAATATATTAATACATGTTAAATATTAATAAAGCATTAATATAATTATTTTGTATATTTTACACTTTTAATTATACAAATTTATACATTTATAGATTTGACTTAATAGAATATATATTTAATAGGATAGTAGTATATATTTAATAATATATTCAATATTAGCATTTTAATATTTAATAGATACAAATCAAATTACATGTATGTAAGTATAAATGTATATTTAAGATATCATATAATATATACAGTTTTACTTTTCTTTTTAAAGTTTTTTGCCATGGGGCACATGTGTTTGCCACAGAGACAGAGAGAAAGTGAGGGGGAAAGTGAGAAATCACCCCCAGGGGGACGGCCATGACACAATCCCTTCTCCTCCATTCTGCTCAAAGGATTTTGGGCATGCACGCACACGCATGCCTGACCTGTTTTGAGCCATCAGATTGGGGACTCAAACTGCAGTAAGTCATGTGAGAGTTCAGAGTCTTAACCATCATGCCACCTATTGGCCCCCAATATGTACAACATTTTTTTTTGAGAGGTTTTTGCTATAGGACATGTGCGCTCACCAGAAAGACAGAGAGAGACAGAGAGACAGAAAGTGAGAAATCACCCCCCAGAGGGGATGGCCATGCCACAATCCCTTCTCCTCCATTGTCTTCTCAGGATCTTGGGCACGCACGCACACGCACCTGGCGTGAGTTTAAGTCACTGGGTCTGGGACTCGAACCATGGTTGACTACACAGGAGTCCAGAGACGTAGCCATTACTCCATCTGCTGGCCCCAACAACTTTTAAAAGTCTAGAAATAGATTTACTAAAGTGTTAACAGCAATTACTTACAGGAGATGACTGGGATGAGTGGATGCAGTAATGAGACTTTTTTCATGGCATTTTTTACAACGAGGCACATATGTCCATGTGTCCTTGCAATAACAGCAATAATGATAGTAATAATAAGAGATTTTGCCATCAGAATCATGCCAGGGGACTATTTTGCAGGCCTGATCTGTTGGGGTTTTGGTTTTCAAGGCCCTCATAATTCATATGAAAACTGTCCTTAGAATTCTTCTTGGACAGATGCATGTCCCCAGGACAAATGCCTTCCACAAGGTTGAGAAAAGCATCCTCTACTCAAGAGAATATATTCATCTGTCACAAATGTCTGTAATATACTCAGGTTGATGGAGTCTTTACTGCCACCTGGCAGAAAAAATTATGATGAAAACACACATCCATGCCTAGTGGCTTCCTTCCAGTAAACACCATATAGAGAAGAGGGAAGGGTGATTTCACAGGAGAAAGCTGACAGACACCACCCCAGGGGCTGGTTGAGGTCAGCACCAACAGTGGTGGGGTGCCAGTGTGTGCTCAGACAAATCTCAAGGGTGGAGCATCTACAAATCCCTAACCAGCTCTCTTCAGAAGTGTGCAGGACATGGAAAACGAGAAAACCTGAAGGACTATGAGTCACAAAGCAGCCCAAGGAGCTGGGAGGAATAACGTCACGTGGAATATGAGAGGGGATCCTGGGACAGAATCAGAGCATAAGGTAGAAAGTGAAAAATGTGAATAAAGTGTGGCCTTTAATAATAATAGATTGATGGGACCAGTTAGCGTAATGGCTATGTCGCTGGACTCCCATGTAGTCGACCGTGGTTCAAGTCCCAGACCCAGCAGCTTAAAACTCACGCTGGGCATGTGTGCGTGGGTACCCAAGATCCCAAGAGGAGAATGGAGGAGAAGGGATTGCGGCATGGCCATCCCCCCCCCCGGGGGGTGATTTCTCACTTTCTGTCTCTCTATCTCTCTCTATCTGTCTGGCGAGCGCACACGCCCTATAGCAAAAACCTCTCCCCCCCAAAAATAATAATAATAATAATAATAGATTGATGTCAGTTTATTAACTATTACAAACATACCATACTATTAGAGTAATTAGTGTGAATAGACAACTCTCAGAATAGGAGAGAATTTTTGTTAACTGTGCCTCAGATAAGGGACTGATAACCGGAATACACAGGGAACTCAAGCAGCTTACCTGGAAGAAAATGATTAACCCAATTAAAAGATGGAAAATGAGCTGAATAAACAAGTCTCTAAGGAAGATATACGACAACCAGAGAACATGTGAAAAAATGCTCAACATCCCTCATTGTAAGGGAGAGGCAGATCAAAACCACAATGAGATACCACCTAACCCCAGTCAGAATGGTAAAGACTTAAAAAACAAATAATGATAATTGCTGGAGAGAATGTGATGAAAGGGGGATACTCCTACACTGTTGGTGGGAATGTAAATTGGTCCAGCCACTGTGGAGAACGATATGGAGTTCCACAAAGACCTTCAAATAGAGCTACCATATGATCCAGCAATTCCACATAGTTCATATTATAATAGGAGGAACTGTGTGCTGGGTAGGGGCAGTGTACATGAACTTTCTGTACTGTGTGCTGTGTTTAATTTTTCAATAATTCTTCATCCACTGGAAAAACTGGGTATCCACCTGCAGAAAGATGAAACTGAACCCCCATCTTTCACCATTAACAACAGTCAACTCAAAATGGATCAAAGATCTGAACCTAAGACCACAGACAATAAAACTACTTGTGGAAAATGCTGGGGAAACTCTGGGAGACATTGGAGTAGGCAAAGACTTCTTAAATAAGACTCCCAAAGCACAGGCAATAATCCCTAAAATAGACAAGTGGGACTATATTAGACTAAGAAGTTTCTGCACAGCAAAGGACACAGTAACAAGTGTGAACCGACAACCCTCAGAATGGGAAAATATTTTTGTTAAATATGCCTCAGACAAGGGACTGATAACGAGAATACATAGGGAACTCAAGTGCCTTATGCGAAAAAAAATGATTAACCCGATTAAAAGATGGGAAAGTGAGCTGAACAAAAGTCTCTCTAAGGAAGACATACGAACAGCCAAAAAGCATATGAGGAAATGCTCGACATCCCTCATCATAAGGGAAATGCAGATAAAAACCACAATGAGATACCACCTAACCCCTGTCAGAATGGCAAAGATTAAGAATATAAAAAGTGATAAGTGTTGGCGGGGATGTGGTGAAAAGGGAACCCTCCTACACTGTTGGTGGGAATGTAAACTAGTTCAACCACTGTGGAGAACAATATGGAGGTTCCTCAAAGATCTACAAATAGAACTACCATTTGATCCAGCAATCCCACTTCTGGGTATTTACCCAAAAGACAGGAGAACGCTCAGTCAGAAAAGTGCTTGCACATCCATGTTTATTGCAGCATTATTCACAATTGCCAAGACATGGAACCAACCTAAATGTCCACAAACTGATGAATGGATTGGAAAAGTGTGGTATATATACTCTATGGAATACTACTCAGCCATAAAAAATAACAAGACCCTGGAATTTGATAGAAAATGGTCAGATATGGAGGATCTATTGCTGAGTGAAGTAAGCCAGGCTATGAAAGAAAGATATTGTATGTATCCACTCAATATATACCGACTATCCGCACTCTATAATAGAGAGCAAAAATTCGGAGGACATAAACACAGTGAAGGTACTTAATGAGAATAGGACAGTGTGGAATGGGGTAAGTGAAGAGAAGAGGATAGAGAAAGATAGCAAGTGAACAATAGAGAGACAGGACGTTAGTGAGAAACAGATAGGGGTTATTAACTGTTGATGATGACATGTATAGTATTCTCATTCCCTTTTGAAAAAAACAATGTAATACACTGTAAAGTTATATGTAATCTAATGTAATATAAAGAAGATTATGATGATAATAAAAAATAAAAATAAAAATAAATAAATAAAAAATAAATAATTCATCCAAAACTGCTCTAAAAAATAAATTCTAGTCATTTAAAAGCATGTTTCCATGAGGTCTCTGGCATGAGTAGTGGCCCTGTATGTGGCCACGGTGCAGCCAACACCACTCTAATGTAGGTTTGGAGGATCCCTGTGCCCTGGGACACTCTGGCCACTCTCCCATTTGCCATTGGTTGCATGCCAGGCACTGCCCTGGGCATTGCATGTCGACCAAGGTGGACCTTGAGCCTAATCCCACGTGGGGATGAGGTCTCTTTACCAACAGACTTGGGAGGAAGGGGTAGGTCCAGGGGAGCTGACCTCCGTCAGCAAGCCCTTGGACAGCCCCAGACCAGGAACACTAGGCTGCAGCTCCCAGAGCAGCTCACTGGTTTCTGAGCAGCTCCCATCCTTGTCCTCATTGCAGTCACCATCCTGGGGGAGGTACCTCTCTAGGGGCTCTCTGGCCACTCTGAGCCTGCTCTCACAAGGACATGCCAGGTGGCAGCTGACACTGCCTTCAAATGCCTGGTCTTCCCCTCCCTCGTTTTCCCTCAGTGACACAGCTCCTGTCAAGGTCACCATGGACACTCTAAGTTCCCATCCTTCTCATTGCATACAACTTACTGGCAGCATTTCCTATGTGCATGTTGTAGGTTCCTCTAGTTGCCGTAACAAACTACCACACATAAAGTGGCTTAAAATAACACATTTATTCTCTGAGAGTTCTCAAAGTTGAATGTCTGACACAAGTCTCAATGGACTGAAATCAGGGCGTCTGCAGCAGTGTGCTCTTCTCTGGAAGCTGTAGAGGGAGCCCACTTCTTTGCCTTCAGCGGTATCTAGAGGCTGCCTGCATCCCTCAGCTTCTAGCCCCTTCCTCTATCTTCACAGCCAGCAGCAGCAGGTCGAATCCTTTTCGTGCTGTATGTCCATGACCTTCTCCTGATATCTGACTCTCCTGCTTCCCTCTTCTACCTCCAAGGACCCTTACGATCCTACTGGGTCCCGAATTCCATGTACAACACTCATTCTCCAGTGCCACGTAACCTGATGCCTTCACAGTTCTGGCTTTCAGGGTGTGGACATCTTTGAAGGCCCTTATTCTGCCTGTCATGCAAGTCCCTTCTCTTTCCCAAGACTTTGTTTTTTTTTGTTGTTTTTTTTTTTTTTTAAGAGGTTTTTGCTATAGGGCGCGTGCGCTCGCCAGACAGACAGACAGAGAGACAGAAAGCGAGAAATCACCCCCCAGGCCATGCTGCAATCCCTTCTCCTCCATTCTCCTCTCGGGATCTTGGGCGTGAGTTTAAGCCACCGGGTCTGGGACTCGAACCACCGTCGACTACATGGGAGCCCAGCGACATAGCTATTACGCTAACTGCTGGTCCCTTTCCCAAGACTTTCTTCTCTTGACCTTTGGGTCGTGGTCCTAGTTCTCTTCCTGCCACACCGGCACAGGTTCTCCACCTCCCTGTGGGATGCATTTTTCTTCCTGGCTGCTCTCTTGGGCTCACCCAGGAGACCCCTCTTTCCAGTCGAGGAGAGCTCACCCAGATTCCCTGGAGTAAAGGCCATTTATACACTGACCATTTTCCAGTGTAAATTCCTGGTTCGCTTTTCTCCCCTGGAATCCAGATGTACTCACCCAACACTGCACTGTACGTTTCTGCTTGGGTGCTTGGCAGGCATGTCAAACTCAACGAGACCAATACAGAATTGTCAGGTTCCTCCCAGAGGCCTCTGCATATTAGCTAACAGTATTTCTATTCTTCCAGTTGCTCAGGCCCAAATCCTTATCTTTGTCTTTAACTTCTTTCTTTCTTCCTCTCTTTCAACCCACAGCCAATCATGGTCAATGCCATGGGCTCTAATTTCAAAACACACCCCAAACTCATCAAATTCTCAGCAGTCCACCATCAATCATCTGATGCAGTTCACGTCCATCAGCTGCCTGGTCTCTACCCACCTTGTAAGTGATTTTTATGACTATACCTCTGCCCTGTCTTCTATGCTCACGTCTGCCATGGGATGCTTTGACAAGGTAAGTGAAGCCTGTCACGTTCCTGCTCATAGCTGGCTTTTTATCTCTGATAGTTAATTGGGGCATCAGCTTGACGGGATTGAAGGATGGGTAAATGGCTGCACAAACATTGTGTCCAGTCATGTCTGTTAAAGTGTTGCCAGACAAAGATTGGCATGGGTCAGTGAGCTGAAAGAGGAAGACCTGCCTTCAATATAGATGAGTACCAACCAGTTGCCTGGGAGCATGAGAGGAAGAGGAAATGGGGTTCTGTTTTTTTCTCTCTCTCCCTCTCTCCCCACCCTTCTTCTTTTCAGACCATGTTTTGTGTTCCATATCTACACAGCTGCCCACTCCACTCTGCTCCCCCACTGGCCCCTCTATGTTCTTTAACCTCTGGACTCTGGACTCCTACCTAAGGCCTCCTGAGGGCCCCCTTCAGGCCTCAGACCAGAATTGCACCAGCTTCCCAGCTCGAGTCTTCTAGCTGCTTCTCCAGCTTGTAGACAGCTCACTGTGGGCCTTCTGTACCTTGCGATCAGTGAGAGAACTTGTATAATAAGGTCCTTCTATTACACATATATTTATCCTGTCAGTTCTGCCCCTCTGGAGAACTCTGACCAAATATGATCAAAAGCAGCTGGAGTCCAGTCCAGAAACCCTTCTCTCAGACACACCCTTGCCCCTCTCTCATTGCATTCAGGCCTCTGCTCAGATGACCACCCTGGCTAGTGAGCACCAGGTCACCCTGACCACCCTGTCCCCTGTCTAACTAGTGAGCACCAGGTCATTCTGACCACCCTGTCCCCTGTCTAACTAGTGAGTACCAGGTCACCCTGACCACCCTGTTCCCTTTCTAACTAGTGAGCACCAGGCAACCCTGATCACCCTGTCCCCTGTCTAACTAGTGAGCACCAGGCCACCCTGACTACCCTGCTAACTACTGACCACCTGACCACCCTGACCGCCCTGTCTCGCTAGTGAACACCATGTCTCTCAGTCCACTGTACCCACTGTATGTAGCACCATAGCACAAACTACCAACTGCTACACTAGTACTAATGTGATTATTTATTGCCTTTCTCCTGCTCCAAGAACGAAGGTTCATTTTTGTGTTTGTTTTTCAGGTTTTACCATAGGGTTCATGCATTCACCAGAGAGAAAGTGAGATGAAAAGTGAGAAATCACCCTCTGGGAGGATGGCCATGCTACAATCCCTTCTCCATTCTTCTCCTGGGATTTTGGGCATGCACACACATGTGCCTGGCATGATTTTCAAGCTACCAAGTCTGGGATTCAAACTGTGGTCGATCATGTGGGAGTCCATTGCCTTAACCACCATGTACCTACTCGCCCTGCAGTTTCACTTTTTTTTTTTTTTTTTTTTGAATGGTTTTTGCTATTGGGCACATGCACTAGCCAGAAAGGCAAAGAGACAGAGAGACAGAAAGAAATCCCCCCCCAGGGGGGATGGCCACACCACAGTCCCTTCTCCTCCATTCTCCTCTCGGGATCTTGGACATGCACGCACATGTGCCCAGCATGAGTTTAAGTCACTGGGTCTGGGACTTGAACCATAGTTAACTAAATGGGAGTCCAACTACATAGCTATTACACCAACTGCTGGACCCACTGCAGGTTCACTTTTTAAGAGCAGTTATTTGTCTTAGTCTTTCTTGTTCTGTATCTCAAACTCCTCAGAGTGCGGCCCCAAGAAGCCCCCCAGCCAAAACCCACTGTTGATTAATGGCTGACTCCAAGGCCTCATACCCACTCTATTATTCACTGCTTCCTCACCTCCGATGACTTTCAACAGAACTTTCTGGAGTGAAAGGAATGTTCTATAATCTGGGCTGTCTGACACAGGGCCACTGAGCATGTAAATTTTGTACATTTGAGAAGTCCCATAGCCAATGGCTGCTGTAGTTGACAGCATTATTTTTGACGATCTGGGAAGTGGTTATAACCCACCAGTTCACCCTTTGTAGGAGGGAGAGAAACTAAGTTAGCATTGCACATGTAGAGATGAGTCACTGAGAGCAAATACTTTGGGCTGAACAGACGTGAGTGGGCATACTTACCCTCCTAAAATCACTCTGACCTCAGTTCTTTCATCCATAAAATGGGGATGTTCTACCTGCCCCACAAGGATATCTTTTAAAGAATTAGACTAAATAATATATATAAAACATTTAGCATAGCTCCCAAAACATAGTTAATGTCAGAAAATAATTGAGGGATATTCCAAAGTTCATGAGAATGATTGGTATGAAAAAACCATGTGTGGGGAACCAGCAGTTAGCGTAATGGCTATGTTGCTGGACTCCCATGTAGTTGACTATGGTTCGCGTCCCAGACCTGGTGGCTTGAAACTCACGATGGGCACATGTGCATGTGTGCCCAAGATCTCGAGAGGAGAACGAAGGAGAAGGAATTGCGGCATGGCCATCCCTCCTGGGGGGTGATTTCTCGCTTTCTATCTCTCTGTCTCTCTCTGTCTGGAAAGCACACATGCCCTATAGCAAAAACCTCTAAAAAAAAAAAAAAAAATGTGTGGACTTCAAGAATTTTTCACCAAAATGAACTCATACCATAATTTCATTTTTCTATGGAACAAAACAGTCCACTCATGACTACTATTAGTCATGAGTTACTATTATTCCTATTAGTATCATACATGACTATGTTTGTTGTATATTCCTGTAACTGCTATTGTTATCTCTGGTATTACAGTAGCATTACTACCATGATTATGAGCATGTCTGCAATAATACTGAGAAGTAACTAAACATCAGAGCTGTACTGAGTCCAGCTTTAGGAGTGCTTAGACTCGGTCTTGTTCACTACACCCCCAGGAGCTGCCCTGGAAGCATGAAAGGTACCAACGTCCAACGTCCAGTGCTGGCAATGAGAGGGCCGAGACTAGGACTCTGTTCCAGACGTCCAGGCCAGGTTTCCACCCCTCGGCCACTGCCTCTCACTCCCCACTGATCTCAGTCTTCACTTTTGCTGTTGTTTCTTTGTTATTAGAGAGATTTTTGCTATAGGGCACATGTGCTCACCAAAAAGACAGAGAGACGGAAAGAGACGGACAGAAAGCAAGAGATCACCCCCCAGGGGGATGGCCACGCTACAATCCTTTTTCCTTCATTAACCTCTCAGGATCTAGGACACCCTTGCACACGCACCAGGTGAAAGTTTTAAGCCACTGGGTCTAGGACTTGAACCACAGTCAATTATGTGGTAGTCCAGCAATATAACCATTATGCCATCTGCTGGTCCAACCTTAGTCTTCACTTTCATTTATTCATTCAGCATCCATTTTTCGATCATCTTCTATGTGCTGTTTTGAAAATGGAGATATATCACCAAACCATACATGAAAATGGCCTACTTTCAAGATTCTTTTTAGGACATTAAAAACAAAATTAAAAGAAAGTGTATACATGATAAACCAAATAACAAAATACCATAAATAGTATATTAGAAGGTGATAAATGTTAGAGAAAAATTAAAAAATGAAAGGAGAACAGAGAGTAATGAGATTCACAACTTTGAACAGTGACATGAACAAGCCCTACTGAGAAGGTGTCATATGTGCAAATGCCTGAAGGAGGTGAGGGGGACCACGGGGATAGCAAGGGGAGGGGCATTCAGGCAAAGGGAAGAGAGAAGGTGCAAAGGCTGAGATGGGAGGTGTCCAGAGTGCTCGAAGAACAGTACGGAGGTCAGGGTGCTGGAGCAGAGTGAGTGAGTGAGTGGCCAGAAACAGGAAATGAAGTCACAGTGGTAACAGGGCGATGTAGGGACTCTGAGGTCACACTGGGAGCTATGGTTTCTGCTGTGAGGACAACAGGAAGCCACTGGCAAGCTACCCCTTGAGGACTGGCATGAGGTGGCTACATTATATTAGCTACTCTGGCTACTATTAAGAATAGAGACCCTCCTCGGAACTCTCAGGTGTGTTCACTATGACTTGGAGGAGCCCATCTTGCCCGCATATGCGCACCATCAGGACATCTGCCCCGGAAGACATTGCTACACGGTGAGCCATCTGTGGCTGGGAGGGTGGCTGTAGAGCATGGCTCATCCCCTCCCCCACACCCCTTGGAACTCTCAGGTGTGTTCACTATGACTTGGAGAAACCCATGTTGCCCAGGCCCCAGCGCCATTGGGACATCCACCCCAGCGATGGGCACAGCTGCACGAAGCAGCAGGGATACTGAGCTGCAGAGAGACCGTGGTTCATCCCCTGCCACACACCTTTGAATTCTCAGACTTCAGCATTTCCTGAAGCATGGGGCATGCAACATAAGTGGCAGGACCCCTTCTCTCTTCCTCAATTGAAGTGCAGCAGCTCAGCCCCAGGTGCACTTGTTTTCTAGAAACTGGAAGGATGTTAAATTATCCAGGGTCAGAGACCACAGTGCAAGTTGCTGGGTGAGCATCAGGGAGGTTGAGCAGAAGAGAGAATGCCAATCACCCCCTCCTGCTCACCTTTGAACACTCAGAATTAATTTGAAGAATTTAAGGAGAAATGTATAATTCCCCCGATGACTAGAAACCATTGCAGAAGCACAAGAAATGTGAGAAATCAAGAAAATATCTCTCCCTCAGGGGAAACATCAATTCCTCATCATCCACAGACAATACTATGGAACTCATGAAAATGTCAGATACACAATTCAGAATATTTATGGTGAGAAAACTAAATGAGATACGAGAGAAAAGAGACAGTGAACACCAGGAGATAAGAAAGTCCTTTCGCACTTTGAAAGGTGTAATAGGTACCATAAAAAAGAATCAAGAATTATTTTTTTTTAAATCTAAATTGTTATAGATAAAGACTGTAGTACAGGAAATCAAAACCTCCCTCTAAAGTATTAAAAGCAGATTATATCATGCAGCAGAAGATTGAATCTCGAATGTAGAAGACAAAACCTCTGACCTAGAAAAATTATCAAAAAGACTGAGAAACTAATCAAGAAGAATGAGGACAATATATAAGAAATACTAGATACCATTAAGTGCTCGACCATCTGGATAATTGGTATCCCAGAAAATGAAGAAAATAATAAGGGCATTGATAATCTATTCAATGAAATCCTGGAAGAAAACTTTCCAAACCTTGCGAGGCACTAAAAAATCCAGACCCAAGAATTACAAAGGACCTCAAATAGAATCAACGCAAGAAGATCTCCAAGGCACATCATAGCCAAACTGGCCAAAACCACAGACAAAGACATCATACTAAAATTGTCAAGAAAGAAACATCAAGTTACTTACAAAGGTTATCCCATCAGATTAACTTTGAATCTCTCATCAGAAACAATGCAGGCAAGGGGAACCAGCAGTTTGCGTAATGGCTATGTTGCTGGACTCCCATGTAGTCGACCGCGGTTCGCGTCCCAGACCCGGTGGCTTAAAACTCACGCCGGGCGCATGTGCGTGAGTGCCCAAGATCCCGAGGGGAGAATGGAGGAGAAGGGATTGCGGCATGACCATCCCCCCTGAGGGGGGGGGGTGATTTATCGCTTTCTGTCTCTATGTTTCTCTCTGTCTGGCGAGCACACACGCCCTATAGCGAATACCTCTCCAAAAAAATTAAAAATTAAAAATTTAAAAATTTAAAAAAAGAACAAAGAGAAGAAACAATGCAGGCAAGGAAAGAATGGGGAAATATAGTCAAAGTGTTAAATGAAAAACAATGTCAACCAAGGTTACTATATCTAACCAGATTATACTTCATATGGGAAGAAAAGATAAAAACATGTTCAGATAAACAAAACTTGAAAGAATTTACCAACTGTGGGCCAGTTCTTCAAGAAGTCCTGAAAAGAGTGCTATACCAGGAAAACTAAAGTCAGACATACAAAAACAAGAGGGAGAAAAAAAAAAGAAAAGAAAATGACTAACTCAATGATAGGAATTAGTCTAGATATATCAATAATAACATTGAACTTAATAGGTTAAATTTTCTAATCAAGTAACATAGACTGGCTGAATGGATAAAAAATACAGAAACCCTCTAACTGTTGCCTACAAGGAATGCATCTCATAGATAAAGACATATATAGACTAAAAGTGAAGGGCTGAAAAAAGATATTCTATGCAAATAGAAATCAAAAAAGGGCTAGAGATACTAACTTCAGACAGCATAGGCTTTAAGACAAAAATAATGAGAAGAGACAAAAAAAGGGCATGATATAGTAGTAAAACAGCTAGTTCATCATGAAGACGTAACACTTATATATATGGACTCAACTCAGGAGCCCCAAATAGATGAAGGAACGACTGCTAGCTCTAAAAAGAGAGAGAGATGCAACACTACAATGGTCGGGGATGTCAGCACCCCAATATCTCATTTAGACAGATCTTCTAGACAAAGAATAAGCAAAGAAATACAGAAATTAAACAATACCATAGATCAAATAAACTTGACAGAAATCTATAGAACTTTCCACACAAAAACAACAAACTATACATGTTTCTCACCCCTGTATGGAACCTTTTCGAAGATTGATCATATGATAAGGCATAAATCAAGCCTTTAGATTCAAAGGCATAGAAACTATATCTAGCATCTTCTCTGACTATGATGGAATTAAACTTGATATTAATTTCAGGAAAGATCATCATAAACACACAAACACATGGAAACTAAACGACCTACTTCTGAATGACTGCTCAACTATCAAAACAAGACGGAAATAAAAAGATTTATGGAAACAAATGAAATTAAGTGAACAAGTTTTCATAATTTATGGGACACTGCAAAAGCAGTCATAAGAGTGGGATTAATAGCAATTAGTGAGCATAAGAAAAAAGATGGAAAGGTGGTAAATAGACAACCTAACATCAAGCCTTAGGGAATTGAAAAAACAATAACAACAACAAAAATCCAAAAAATGCCAGGAGGAAAGAAATAATAAAGATTTGAGCAGAAATAAATAAAATAGAAAAATAAACTATACAAAAAATAAATTAAAGCAAAAGCTGGTTCTTTGAAAAGATGAACAAGATCAAAACACCGTTAGTTGGGACCAACAGTTAGCATAATGGCTATGTCGCTGAACTCCCATGTAGCTGACCGCGGTTCAAGTCCCGGACCTGGTGGCTTAAACTCACACCAGATGCATGTGTGTGCGTGCCCAAGATCCCGAGAGGAGAATGAAAGAGAAGGGATTGCGGCATGGCCATCCCCCCTGGGGGGTGATTTCTTGCTTTCTGTCTCTCTGTCTCTCTCTGTCTTTCTGGCGAGCACACACGCCCTATAGCAAAAACCTCTCAAAAAAAAAAAGAAAAAAAAAAAAAACACCATTAGTTAGACTGATTAAGAGTAAGAGAGAAAGGAGCCAGATTAATCAAATTCGCAATGAAACAGACAATAGTACAACAGACACGATAGAAATACAAAACATTGATGCTGTCAAAAGGCGTGGTGGTTAAGGATGCTGGACTCCCACATGGCTTACCATGTTTCGAGTCCCAGATCTGGTGGCTTGCTCTCTCACTTTCAATCTCTCTCTCTCTCTCTCTCTCTCTGGTAAAATCCTCTCTGGTAAAATCGAAATGAATGGAGACCAGCAGCTGGTGTAATGCCAATGTTGCTGGACTCCCATGTAATCGACTGTGGTCGGAGTCCCGGACCCGGTGGCTTAAACTCACGCCGGGCGCATGTGCGTGCACGCCCAAGATCCCGAGAGGAGAATGGAGGAGAAGGGATTGAGGCATGACCATCCCCCCGGGGGGTGATTTCTCGCTTTCTGTCTCTATGTCTCTCTCTGTCTGTCTGGCGAGTGCACGTGCCCTATAGCAAAAACCTCTCCAAAAAAAAAGAAGTGAATAAATGAATAAAGTTAAATTTAAAAAATAATTATTTAAAAAAGAAACACAAAACATCATTAGAGGATACTATGAATGACTATATGACAGCAAACAAGAGAACCTGGATGACATGGACAAATTCTTGGGCACACATAATCTAGCAAGATTGAATAAGGAGGACATAGAGAGCCTGAATAGACACATAACAATCAGTAATAAATAACCTCCCAACAAAGAAAAGCCCAGGTCCTCATGGCTTCACTTCTGAACTCCACAAAACTTTTAAAGAGTTAACCCTTATTCTACTCAACTATTTCTAAAGATTCGCAAGGAAGGAATCCTCCCAAACTCATTTTATGAAGCCTTCATCATACTCATCCCCAAACAAATAAAAACATGACAAAAAATGAAAACTACAGATCAATATCTCTGATACTACAGAAGCAAAAATTCTCAACAAGATATTTGCAAATTGTGTCCAACAACATAGAAAAAAGATTATTCATCATGACCAGGTAGGCTTTATTACAGGAATGCAAAGGGTGGTTCAACATAGGCAAAAACCATAATACACTATATTAACAGAAAGAATGATTTAAAAACCATATATTCATTTCAATTGATGCAGAAAAAGTATTCAATAGAATACAACCTTCCTTCGTGATTAAGATACTTAGCAAAATTGGCATAGAAGGGTCATTTATCAACACATATAAAAGCCATTTATGAAAAACTTATAGCTAACATTATACTGAATGGGGAAAATCTCAGCTTTTCCACTAAAAACTGGTACTAGACAAAGCTTTCTTCACTCCTTTTCAATATAGTGCTGAAGTCTTAGCCAAAGCAATCAGAAAGAGGGTAATATAAAAGGCATTCAAATAGGCAAAGAAGAGTTAAAAATATCTTTATTTGCAGATGACATGATGGTATACATGAAAAAACTTCTTGAAGTAATACACGAATACAGTAAAGTGGCAGGATACAAAATCAACATCCAAAAATCAATAGCATTTTTTATATATAAACAACAAGCTGACCGAGTAGAACTGAAGAAAAATCCCTTTGACCATGGCTACAAAATGTATAAGATACATAAGGATAAACCTAACCAAGGAAGTCAAAGAACTTTATAAGGAAAATTATAAAAATCATTAAAAAGACATTAAAAATGACACAAAAAAGTGGAAAGGACATCCCATATTCCTGGATTTGAAGAATTAATATAATCAAAATGGCAATTCTACCAAAATTAATCTACATATTTAACACGATTCCAATAAAATTACCAGAGACATTCTTTACAGATCTAGAAAAGACAATCATAGAATTTGTCTAGAATCATAAAAGATCCCATATTGCAAAAGCAATACTGTGCAAGAAGAGTGGAGTGGGCAACATCTCACTACCTGGCCCCAAAATAAATTATAAAGCTGTGGTAATAAAAACAGCATGGTACTGGCACTAAAACAGACTGGTGGACCAACGGAACAGAATAGAGACTCTAGAAAAAAACCCAAAGCATACAGTCAGCTGATTTTTAACAAAGGATATCAGTGAATACAGTGGGAAAAGGAAAACCTCTTTAGAAAATGGTACTGGAGGGGGCAAGCAGGTGGCATGGTGGTTAGGGGTACTGGACTCTCACATGGCCGACCACGATTCGAGTCCCAGACCTGGCGGCTTGCTTTCTCTCTCTCACTCTCTCTCACTCACTCTGTCCCTCTCTGGTCAAATTAAAATAAATAAATAGATTTTTTTTAAAAAAAAATGGGAAATGGTACCGGAAAAACTGGGCAGAAAGATGAAACCAGGTACCCATCTTTCACCATTAACAAAAATTAACTCAAAATGGATCAAAGATCTAAATCTAAGATCTCAAAGTATGAAATTACTGGTGGAAAACACTGAAGAAACTCTGGGAGACACTGGGATAGGCAAAGACTTTTTAAATAAGGCCCCCAAAGCACAGCAATAATCCCCAAAATAGATAAGGGGGACTACATCAGATTAAGAAGTTTCTGCACAGAAAAAGAAATAGTAACTAGTGTGAAT
>NW_006201352.1:2615752-2621592 GCF_000334495.1 Tupaia belangeri chinensis
AAGCAGGAGAAAAAAAAATGCACATTTGATGACTGAAGAGAGTTGTATGGACACAACTGGGGTCTACTTTATAATATGTTCATTCTACTCCCTGGGGTTTATGCCTAGGATCAGATTTGGATACATGTGTAAGGATATGTCAGCTGTGCTAGCTAGTGGATATACTTAGACTAATTGAGTTCATTGGTAGAACAATTGAATGGGGGGGGCGGAAGGCATTGAGGGCAATCATGAATGTCAGGGACAATGGAGGAGGAAGATGGGACATGGCAGAGGGTGGGGATGGGGAACCTAGGATGGCAAAACAAAAGGCAAGGTATGCAGGACACAAAAATTGGGAAATCATTTGCTGAGAACATATATGTTGATGTGCTTGATTGAGCCAATGCACAGTGTATTTTGGATGGAAAATTCATATGTGTGTTGGGATGAGAAAAAAAAAATTTATAATAAAAAACAAAGTATAAAAAAAAAAAAAAGGAGAGAGAAGAGGATAAAGACAGCAGTGAACAATAGAGAGGCAGGATGTTAATGAGAAATAGATATGGTTTATTACCTGTTGATGATGACAATCCTTTTAGCTTGTTTGCATTGGCATCAGAACATCAGTTCCTCTCTATTCGATGTCCCAAACCAATCTCCTATCCAGCCCATTTCCAAGAGGAGGGAGAGAGCAGACTTTACTTTTCAATGGAGGAATGGCATGATTGCTTAGGAGAACAATTAGTGGCAGCTTCCTGGAAATAAGCGACCACAAAGATCATTCTTCATACAGTTTGTGAATGAACTGTTGTAACACTTTAGGGGACATAGTCCATCACACCGTACAACCTGTCTTTTGCAGGTGTTTACATGTTTCCTGATGGGTGATCTCCTTGGAGGGTATGGATTCTATAACTCAATTTTCCTGTGTATTGAAAAACAAAAAAATCCACTTTGCAAGGTTGGGGGGGGGTTGGTAAATGGATGCAAAAAGATTTTGAATAAACTTAAATCACTTTAACAACTTCGAGGTTGTAACTGATTTTTGTTTATTACACTTTTCAATGAAAGTAACTTCCTCAGATTATATTATCTACTGGTGTTAATTTCATTAATGAAATATTACCATAGTTCTAAAATTAACTCCTTAAACTTCTTATGAAAACTATGGATGTTTGAACACAAGATTTTAGAGATTAATGCCCTTACAATGTTTTGAAATTTATACACAGTCAAAAAACATATCGAAGAAATGCTCAACATCTCTCATCATAAGGGAGATGCAGATTAAAACCACAATGAGATATTACCTAACCCCAGTCAGAATGGCAAAGATTAAAAAAAAAAATGATAAGTGCTGGAGGAGATGGGGGGAAAGGGGAACACTCCTATATTGTTGGTGGGAATGTAAACTGGTTAAGCCTCTGTGGAGAACAATATAGAGGTTGCTCAAAGACCTACAAATAGAACTACCATATGATCCATTAATTCCACTTGTAGGTATCTAGCCAAAGAACATGAGAATGCTCAGTTGGAAAAGTGCTTGCACATCTATGTTTATTGTGGCATTATTCAAGATTGCTAAGACATGGAACCAAACCAAATGTCCACAAACAAATGAGTGGATTGAAAAGGTGGGGCACATGTACTCCATGAAATACTATTCAGTAATAAAAAAAATAAGATTTTGGCATTTAATAGAAAGGGGATGAATATGGAAGATTTATTACTGAGTGAAAGAACTCAGACTATAAGAGAGACACTGTATGTCTCCACTCACATATACCAACTGTGTGCACTCTATGGTAGAGACTGAAAGATTGGAGGGCACATAAGCATTAAAAATAGTTATGGACATTTGAGACAGCGTGGAAGGAGGGTGGGAGAGGGAAAGAATATAGGGAAGGAAATCAGAGAGAAATATAGAGAAGTAAGACATTAATGGGATATAGAAATTGTTTATTACTTGATGAGAATGTGTATAGTATTCTCAACTAGACTGGTCTGAGGCGTATTTCATGGTGGGTGAATTCTCTCTACAAGTTAAATGATGTACAGCAATTGAATGTATAAAAAAAAAATAAAATATAATAAAAAGAGTAGAGACCATAGACAAGGGGAGAAGCAGAGATTCGGTCAGCAGGTTCTGCAAACCTCCAGGAGAGAGGATGGTAATTTCAACCAAGATGGTGGTTGTAAAGGGAATGAAAAATGTGTTGATTCTGTAAACGTTTTGAAAACAGAACCCACAGGATTTGCTGACTGATTCAATATGGGGTATAAAAGGAGAAGATGAGGATGGTGCCAAGATATCTGAGACCAGGAAAAGGAAAGCTCAAGAAGTCACTAGCAGAAAAGGAAGAAAGGACAGGATTTACACTCTGTTGAATTCTGGGGTGCCTGTGAGCCTGCAGAGGTGATGTTAGGTAGGCAGGCAGAACTATGCTGAAGCTTAGGGAAGGCCTTAGTTGTGAACTGAAATCTGGGAGCTCTCCGTGGGTAGACCACCAAGAGTAGAGTGTCAATAGAGGAGAGAAGACAGCTGAACACTGAGTCCTGAGTGCTCCAGGCATTAAAATCAAGAGGGAGGCGAAACTGCAGAGGTGTACACTCGTAGACACTGCTACTCTGGAGACCAAGGCCGTCAGAACACCCAGGTTCCATTTCCAGCTGACCCTAGAAGCCAGGCATGATGGTGCATACCTGTAGTCTCAGTCACTTGAGAGACTGTGGCAGAAGTATTGTGACATAGTGAGACCCTGCTTTTAAAAAATCAAGGTGGCGGGAATCAGCAGTTAGCGTAATGGCTATGTCGCTGGACTCCCACGTAGTCGACCGCGGCTCGCATCCCGGACCCAGTGGCTTAAAACTCATGCCAGGCGCGTGTGCGTGCGTGCCCAAGATCCCAAGAGGAGAATGGAGGAGAAGGGATTGCAGTGTGACCATCCCCCTTGGGGGGTGATTTTTCGCTTTCAGTCTCTATGTCTCTCTCTGTCTGTCTGGCGAGTGCACGCACCCTATAGCAAAAATCTCTCTCAAAAAAAAAAAAAAAAATCAAGGTGGCATGGTGGTTAAGGCGGCTGGATTCTCACCAGACCTGGTGCCTTAAGGATAACCATGTGTGCCCAAATTCATGCATGCATGCCCAAACTCCCGAGAATGGAGGAGAAGGAATGGGATGAGGCCATCCCCCCTGGGTGGGGGTGATTTCTCACTTTCCTTTTCTCTCTCTCTCCTCTCAGGCTATCGTACAAGCAAAATCCTGGAAAAAAAAAAAAAAGGCAGAGAAACTCCCAAAGACCCCAATTTTTCCTGACCAAGTTCTCATGAAACTCATGAATTATTTAAGGGTTGGTTCCTGTATGTGAAAATTGAAAAGCTATAATTTTCAAGCTATGATAAATATATCTGTTACTGTTACATTATACCTGGGTGTAGTTTTTGGGTCATTTTTTACAAATTCATCCAATTTGGAACATACTCAAAATACTGAATTTTACGTTGGCGCCAATCTGAATTACTGTTGTTTAGTGTTTCTAGTAAAATAACAAAATTATACTATTAATAGAATGAGATGATGAAAATCATGAAAGATCTGTTGCTGAGTGATGCAAATAAAGCTATGAAAAAGAGACATTGTATGCCTCCACTTAACATATACCAACTCTCTGCACTCTACTATGGTAGAGTCTGAAAGTCTGGAAAACCATAAAAGCATTAAAAATTGTTATGGACACAAAGTGGAAGGAAAGTGTGGGAGGGGAAGAGCAAAGGAAAGGAAAATTGGGGAAAAAATACAGAGATAAGACATTTGTGGGACACAGACATAGTTTATTATCTGTTGATGAGGATATGTATAGTATTCTCAACTGGACTGAACTGAGTTATTTATCATGCTGCGTAAAGTCTCTTTAAATCTAAATGATGTATAGCGATTGAATGTATAAATAATAATATTAAAGAAAAAAAGAAATTAAAAAAAAAAGAAAGTCATGAGAGAACCCCATTCTGAAATATATATTTATCTTTCAAAGGGGGGGTGGGGGCATAGTTTCTTCTCTAAATCCAGCAGGGCGAGCAGGTAGCATAGTGGTTGGGCCACTAGACTCCCACGTGGCTGACCACAGTTCGAGTCCCAGACCTGGTGGCTTGCTTTCTTACTTTCTCTCCTTCTCCCTCTAACTCTCCCTCTCCCTCTCCAGTCAGGTTAAAATAAATAAGTGAAATAAAATAATTTTAAAAAAAGAAAAAGTTTCCAGGGCACACATTAAATTGCTATAGAGCAAAGATTCTTAAATTTATTGGCCTGAAGATATCTTTACATGCTGAACAATTAAGGACTCCAAAGAGCTACAATTGTATGAATTATATTTATCAATATTTACTTAAATAGGACAGACGCAGCTGCAGGCCTTTGGCCAGCCAGGGGTACTGAGGCAGGGACATTGCTGCCCCCTAGCTGCACCTCCAGCCCAAGCCCCCGCCCTCTAGGTAGGTAGCTAGTATTTTCCGCTTTTGATTTTTCTGTGCCTCTTCATTCTCTTGTTAATTTCCTGGTCTTCCTCCTCCCACTGTCCTTTCCCCAGCAGCAGGCAACAGGCACAGCTGCAGGCCTTTGGCAAAACCGCGTGCCGCGCATTAGCACGGCATGCGACTTTTTCTTTATTTCTCTGTGTTGTGTTTTTTTTTCTTTTTTTCACCTATTATCCTCTCCTCTTCATCTTCCACCCTGCTAGAGGGACTAGACAGTTCTATAATCAGATATCTCATATCCCCCAGTAATATAACTTTCTCTGGGATCCTCCCTTGTACGGATCCTTCTGAGAAAAAGGAGATATTGCTTTTCAGACACCTCAGCAGAGTATCCCTCTTGAGACCACATTGGTAAAAACAACAGAAGAGAGACTTCAGCAAACATTAATTTGCAGCAAAAGGGAAACTCACTCCTAGTCTGAGAAACTTTCCCATAAGAAGTATTCACAGTGAATACCTCTTCCAATGGCTAGAAGTAGAAGAAAAGCCTCAGGTCTGAATAAACAAGGAAATATGTCTCTACCAAAGGAAAATGGTAACTCCCCTCCATCTCCGTAAGTATGGAGGACATTACCAAAATGTCAGACAAATAATTTCAAACATTCAGGGTTACCAAATTCTATGAGTTGGAACAGAAAAGAGTCAAGGAACTACAGGAGATTAGAAATTCCTTCCAGGACATGAAAGAAGAAATGGACACACTGAGAAAGAATCAGGTGGAACTATTAGGGAAAAATCTGTAATACAGGAAATCAAAAATTCTCTTGAAAGTATTAAAAGTTGATTGATTAAACCATGCTGAAGACCGAATCTCTGATGTAGAAGATAAAACCTCTGACCTAGAAAATAAACACCAAAAAGATCGAGAAAATAACAAAAAAACACGAGGATAATATACGAGAAATACTAGACTCCATTAGACACCCAAATATCAGAATAATTGGCATCCCAGAAGGTGAAGAAACGAATAACGACATGGAAAATCTATTCCATAAAATCCTGGAAGAAAATTTCCCAAGTCTAGAGAGGCACTCAACCATCCAGACCCAAGAAATACAAAGGACCCCAAATAGAATCTATCCCAGAAGATCTTCCCCAAGGCACATCCTAGCCAGACTGTCCAAGACCACAGATAAAGACATGATACTAAAACTGGAAAGAGAGAAATGAGAAGTGATGTACAAAGGACATCCCATCAGGTTAACACTGGACCTCTCAACAGAAACAATGCAAACAAGGAAAGAATGTATTGAAAGTTTTAAGAGAGAAACTATTTTAACCAAGACTATTATATCCTGCAAGATTATCCTTCATAAGGGAAAAAA
>NW_006201352.1:2622061-2622857 GCF_000334495.1 Tupaia belangeri chinensis
ATTAAATGCTCTATAGATCAAGAAGATATAACGCTTATAAATATCTATGCACCTAATACAGGAGCACCCAAATATGTGAAGGAAAGACTGTTAGAGCTAAAAGGGGAGATAGACTGCAACACAATAATTGTTGGAGATCTCAACACTGCACTTTCCCCTCTGGACAAATCATCTAGGCAAAAAATATGTAGAGAGATCAAGGATCTAAACAATACCATAAATCAAATGGACTTAACAGACATCTATAGAACTTTCCTTCCAAAAACCACGAAATATACTTTTTCTCACCCCGACATGGAACCTTTTCGAAGATTGACCATATCATAGGGCACAAAGCAAGCCTCTACAGATTCAGAGGCATAGAAACTATATCCAGCATCTTCTCTGACCATGATGGAATTAAACTTAATTTCAAGAGAAATCCTTAAAAATACCCAAATACATGGAAACTAAATAACCTACTCCCCTACTACCGAAGAAATATAGACTGAAATCAAAAGATTCATGGAAGCTAACGACAATGAGGACATGAGTTTTCATAATCTCTGGGACACTGCAAAAGCAGTCATAAGAGGGAAGTTCATAGCAATTAATGCACATAAGAAGACAGAAAGAAGGCTAATGGATCACCTAACATCATGCCTCAAAGAACTGGAAAAGCAACAGCAAAATAATCAAAAACAAAACAAAACAAAACAAAACAAAACTCCAGGAGAAAGGGAATAATAAAGATCCGAGCAGAAATAAATGAAATAGAAAATAAACATACTATACAGAAAATAAATGAAAGTAAAAG
>NW_006201352.1:2622950-2623274 GCF_000334495.1 Tupaia belangeri chinensis
GCTGGTAACATAACAACAGACATAGTAGAAATTCAAAACATCATTAGAGGATACTTTGAACAACTGTATGCTAAAAAACAAGACAACCTGGATGAGATGGAAAATTCCTGGACAAATATAATCTACCAACTATGAGCCAGGAGGATATAGAAAGTCTGAATAGGCCCATACCAAGCTAGAAGATTGAATCAATAATAAATAATCTCCCAACAAAGAACAGTCCTGGCCCTAAGGGATTTACCTCTGAATTCTACAAAACTTTCAAAGAAGAGTTAACCCCCATTCTGCTCAAGTTATTTCTGAAGATCCAAAAGGGTGAATCTC
>NW_006201352.1:2623674-2624652 GCF_000334495.1 Tupaia belangeri chinensis
TATCATTCTCAATGGAAAAAAGCTGAAAGCTTTCCCACTAAACACAGGAACAAGACAAGGATGCCCACTTTCTCCACTCCTTTTTAATATAGTACTGGAAGTCCCCGCCAATGCAATCAGAAAAGAGGAAAAAATAAAAGGCTATTGAATAGGAAAAGAAGAGATGACATGATTGTACACATAGAAGGCCCAATGGTCTCCATGGGAAAATTACTGGAAGTAATACATGATTACAATAAAGTTGCAGGATATATAATCAATATACAGAAATCGATAGCATTTCTATATATAAATAACAGGCAGACTGAGATAGAACTGAAAAAAGTTATTCCATTTACCATAGCCACCAATAGTATACAATATTTAGGAATAAATCTAACCAAAGAAGTTAAAGACCTCCAGAAGGAAAACTATGAGAAGATAAAAAAAGAAATTGAAAATGACATAAAAAAGTGGAAGGTCACCCCATGTTCATGGATTGGAAGAATTAATATAATCAAAATGGCAATTCTACCCAAATTAATCTACCTATTTAATGCAATGCCAATCAAAGTACCAGACACATTCTTCACAGATCTAAAAAAGACAATCAAAGACAATCATAAAATTTGTCTGGATTCATAAAAGACCCCGTATTGCCAAAGCAATTCTACACACAAAGAGTGGAGTGGGCACCATCTCACTACTTGACCCCAAAATATACTACAAAGCTGTGGTAATCAAAACAGCATGGTACTGGCACAGAAACAGACACATGGACCATTAGAACCAAATAGAGTCTCCAGAAATAAATTCCCAAACATACAGCCAACTGATTTTTGACAAGGGGTACCAGTCAATTCAGTGGGAAAAGGAAAAACCTCTTCAGCAAATGGTGCTGGAAAAACTGGATTTCCACTTGCAGAAAGATGAATCTGAACCCTTACCTCTCACCTTTGACAAAAATCAAGTCAAGGTGGATCAAGGATCTAAACCTAA
>NW_006201352.1:2624773-2633651 GCF_000334495.1 Tupaia belangeri chinensis
AGACAAGTGGGATTACATCAGACTAAGAAGTTTCTGCATGGCAAAAGATACAGTAATTAGTGTGAATCGACAGCCCTCAGAATGGGAAAATATTTTTGTAAATTATGCATCATATAATGGACTGATAACCAGAATACACAAGGAACTAAAGAAGCTGTTTGGAAAAAAGATGATCAACCCTATTAAAAGACGGTAGATGGAGTTGAAAAAAACACTCTCTAAAGATGACATACGAATGGCCAAAAGGCACATGAAAAAATGTTCAACATCCCTCATCGTAAGGGAAATGCAGATCAAAACAACAATGAGGTACCACCTAACCCCAGTCAGAATGTCTAAGATAAAAAAAAAAAGATAAGTGTTGGCAGGCGTGTGGTGAAGGGGGAACTCTTTTACACTGCTGATGGGAATGTAAATTGGTCCAGCCACTGTGGAGAACAATTTGGAGATTCCTCAAAAATCTACAAATAGATCTACCATATGATCCAGCAATCCCACTCCTTGGTATCTACCCAAAGGATAGAAGAATTCTTAATTGGAAAAGGCTTGCACATCGATGTTTATTGCAGCACTATTCACGACCGCTAAGAAATGGAACCAACCCGAATGCCTCCGTATAAATGAATGGATTGAAAAACTGTGGCACATATACTCTGTGGAATACTATTCAGCCATAAAAACCAACAAAACCCTGGCTTTTGACAGAAAGTGAAAGAATATGGAAGATTTACTGCTGAGTGAAGCAAGCCAGGCTATGAAGGAGAGACACTGCATGTCCCCACTTAATATATATCGAGTATCTGCACTCTACGACAAAAACTGATTGACTGAAAGATATACAAACACAAAAGATGGGTGTGAATGTCAGATGTGGTGTGTGTGGAGGAGAGGGGCCTAGGGAAGGATATTTGGAAGAGGGATACAGAGACAGAGCATCGATGGGACGGAGAGGTGTGGTGTAATGTGCTGAAGATATTTTGATCAACTGAATTGGGGAGAAATGTTTACATATTGAAATCTTCACTTCATAAGCTAAACAATGCCATTGAATTTATATAAAAATAAATAAATTCATAAAAGAAAGAAACAGAAAGTAAATTAGATTGACAGGAGGTGAGGTATGTATGTGATAATGGTGGGGGAAGTTATTGTTTAATGGATACAGATTTTCTTTTGGAGTGGTGAGATTTAGAACTAGATACTGGTGAGGATTGCACAACATTGTGAATGCAATTAATGCCAATGAATTATATGCTTAAAAATGGCTAATATGGAAAATTACAGTTATGCATATAATTTAAAATAAAACATTTTAAAGATTAAAAAATTTACTTAAATAAAAATTAAGTTACTTTTACATATCTATTAATTAGTTTTTAATAAGAATGACAATCCCATTGCATATTAACATACTAAGTATATTTTATGAAAAGTAACTATTTTCTAAAAATAAAAATAGAAGAATGGTATTGTTTAGTAGTTTTATAAACATCATCTATGTCTGAACTACTTCAATAAACTGAATTCCCAGTTTCTTAAATCTGCAATACTCATCTTGTGTCCCTGCTGCAAAATCCATCGTGCACTCCTTAGAATTTACCAGATCTCCAAGAAGTTCTCAAGGGAGTGCTATATCAGGAAAATTAAATACAGACACACAGACATAAGAGTTCAAAAACTAAGAGAGTGACCAACTTAATCGTAGGGAGAAGTCTGGAGTTGAATATTATATCTCAGAATTTAATAGAGAAAAATTGAACTACAACAGGAGATAAAGTACATGAGAATGAATTGGTGAAGTATAATTTTATGACTTTTGACTAAAATATTGCTGATTTTCTTGTAGACTTTGTTATTTGGTTGTAAGGATTTGTGTCCTGTCTTGAGATATGGATAGGTTCATGCACCTATCATTTGATGGGAATCCTAACCTGTTTCCTGGCTTTAAGCAAAGTTCCTTAGCATTTCTTTAAGTTAAATCTGGTTTTCTTAATAGTATCAAGTGAACTTGCTATTGAAAGTAGTTAGATTATTTAAGAAATTGTGTTATCGATACAATGTGGGTGGGAAAGGAATAGAAGACAATTGTAGACTCCAGAGATAGTGTGAGAAGAGGATGGGAAAGGACAGAGGATCAGAAATAGGGGTTTAAAAAAAAATTTCTAGAAACTAGACATGGAAAATTTGTAATAATAATATGCATGATTAAGCCACTATGCAGTATATTCTGGATGGGAAATCACATTTTGTATGCTGTGACGATGCTTAGGGAAAGGATGTAAATTAAGTTGAAAAAAAGTTTCAGGAAAAAAAATACCTATTCGATGACTGCAGTATAATATATAGCCTCAGCTAGGTGCTACTTTATAGGATGTTCATTCTACTCATTGAGGCTTATGCCTAAAGTTGGACTTGTGTTCATGGAAATGTATATATCAGCTGTGCTTGCTGGGAAAACATTTAGATTAATTAAGATCTTTAGTGACTCAATAAAGTGTGGGGGAAAACAGTAGAGAAAGCAAACATAGATACCAGAGACAGTATGGGAGGAGAGTGGGAGATGGCAGAGGGTAAGAAATAGGGAATCAAGGACAAGGAAAAAAAAAGCAAAACATATAGAAAACAAGAAATGGAAAATTGTTGACAATAACATGTATGCTGATGTGCTTGATTGAGCCAATATATAGTGTACTCTGGATGGAAAATCATTTTGTATGTTGTCATGATGTACAATGAATGAATGTAAATAAATAAATTTAAATTAAAAAAAAGAAATAGGAGTGGGAAAACAATAACATCTTTGTATTACTAAGAAAACAGCTCTGACTTTGTGGACCCCTGAAATGTTTCAGCAATTGCCTAGTAGACTAGTGGACCCCCCTTGGAGAGTCACTGGGAAATACGAGGTGTTCTCAGTGAACATCAAATGAAGAAATGAAAAGAAGCAGAAACTCTACTCCACAGGAACACACAGTACAAAAAGAAGCCAAGGAACCCAAACGATGTTGATATATATATATAGAGAGAGAGATATATAGATACAGATAGATAGATAGATAGATAGACAGACAGAGATAGAGATAGAGGGGTTTTTTTTGGTTGTTTGTTTGTTTTGTCTTTTTTTGGAGAGGTTTTTTCGCTATAGGGTGCGTGCGCTCGCCAGACAGACAGAGACATAGAGACAGAAAGCGAGAAATCAGCCCCCAGGGGGGATGGTCACGCTGCAATCCCTTCTCCTCCATTCTCCTCTGGGATCTTGGGCACGCACGCACACACACCCGGCGTGAGTTTTAAGCCACCGGGTCCGGGACGCAAACCACGGTCGACTACGTGGGAGTCCAGCGACATAGCCATTACGCTAACTGCTAGTTCCCCCCAGAGACAGAGACATATTTTAAGGTTCTTGCTATAGGGCACATGCATTCACGAGAGAGAGAGAAGGAAAGTATGAAATCATCCCCTGGGAGGATTGCCACACCGCAGTCTTTTCTCCTTCAGTCTCCTCCTGGGATTTTGGGCACACATGCACACATGCCTGGCATAATTTTCAAGCCCTTGGGTCCTGGACTGCAACTGTGCAGCCAGCCATGTGGGATCCAGCTGCCTTAACCTTCACACTATCTGCTGTTCCCAGGATATGGTAAATTTTTAATCAAGGAATGACCCAGCATCATGGGGCCAGTCTGTGCGTATGCCATAGACTCTGCCACCTGGGGGCACCCACAACATTCTGTCCACCTGAGATGTCCTCTCTTCACACTTTTTCTAGCTAAACATAATCATCCTTGAAGTCTCAACTGAATTATCATCCTCTCACTTCCCAAACAAAATGGGCTTTCTACCTACCCTCCCTCATAGCTCCCCACCTTCTTCATAATACTAAACCACTTTGTGCAATTAAGAATTTGTCTCCCAGCCCCCTGCACACAAGCTTAGTACTTAGCAAAGGGGCAATAAGTATATGCAGTAAATGAACGGATAAATGAGTGGAGGGAAACACGACAGAAGGGCTCAAATAAGCACAACAGGAACAACTATCAGATGCCACCTGAAATTGTGCTGGGGAAAGAGATGCCATATACTGTTACTCAGAAGAACAAGCTGAGGTCCTGAGGAGGGACAGGTAGCACGGCCTGAGATAGGCCCAGAGGATAAAGGAGGGCTGGCCTCGTGGTCCGCAGAGGAGCTGGGCAGGGCCAGGACCCAGGTGAGGCACTGGAAGCACTGAGGACCCCTCGGTACAGGGGATTGTTCTCCTCTCAGGCTCCTGCAACGGCAGGGGCAGTCCCTGAGCATAAGGTGCTGGACTTACTCTAGGCCTGGGTGGTTGCAAGTCCTTCCCAGAGACCACCCTCGACACTGCTACGTGATAAAGGCAAATGTTCACCAGGATATTCCAGCATTGGCCTCCCAGGAGGAAGGGCATGTGCAAAGCAGATGAGGCCACGTGAGCAGGTTCTGAATGTGGGGCCAGGGAGAAAGCATGGCTCCCTGGGCCTTGGTTTTCTCATCTGTAAAATGGACCAGATATTTCTTTTTTTGTGGGGGCGGGGGGCAGGGAGTTTTTGCTATACGGCGCGTGCGCTCACCAGAAAGACAGAGAAAGACAGAGAGACAGAAAGCGAGATATCACCCCCCAGGAGGGATGGCCACACCACAATCCCTTCTCCCTCATTCTCCTCTCCGGATCTTGGGCACGCATGCACACCTGCCCAGCGTGAGTTTAAGCCACTGGGTCCGGGACTCGAACCGCAGTAGACTACATGGGAGTCCAGCGGCATAGCCATTACACCAACTGCTAGTCCCCCTAGACCAGATACTTCTATCTCATCTGGCAGGAGCAGGTGAAAAGCCCCTAAAAAATTGTCCTGTTGTTAAACGTTTTTCTTAGAGGTTTTTGCTATAGGGCGCATGCACTCGCCAGAAAGAGAAAGACAGAAAGCGAGAAATCACCCCCAGGGGGGATGGCCACCCCACAATCCCTTCTCCATTCTCTTCTCGGGATCTTCGGCATGCACGCACACGCACCTGGCGTGAGTTTAAGCCACCGGGTCTGGGACTCCTACCACAGTCGACTACATGGGAGTCCAGTGACATAGCCATTACGCTAACTGCTGGTCCCCTGATGTTAAACTCTTTAAAGTTCATGGCATTGATAAAGTATTTCTAGTGAAAACCTAAGAAAATGCAGGATAGAACAGGAACAAAATTCCCTTAAGAGACCTGAACCTCTACTGCAAGTGCGCCACCTGTCCTGTATGTGCAGGTGGAAAACTCAGGAGGATGGGCCAGCCATGTCCTGGGGAAGCCTGTGCAGATTCCCAGTGTCCATGGGCAAAACTCCTGGCCAGGCATCCCTGGGAATGGAAGCCTGGGTTTGCTGCCAAGAGCAACCAGGTAAGAGAGGGGAGAGTGTAACAGGAGGGAAAGTGGTAGGATGGATTCCTGGCACAAACCACCCTATATGTCTGACAGGAACAATAGGAAAGAGCCCCAGTTAGGGGAGAGCCAGGGGAAAGGGTCAGGGAGCATCAGAGGTGCAGTGGGCGTGGTAAGCTGGCAGTGGGGACCAGGAGAGACAGACAGAGGAGCTGACTAAGAGGGAAAGGTGTGCTAGGACTGAAGCCCAGTTTTACTGGAGGAAGAGGGGACATCCGGGTGACACCCAGGGCTCTCAGCTATTCCAAGTATGGGGCCACAGAAGAGGGCCAGGGTGAGGCGGGGAGTGGCTAAGTTCATCAGACAGCGTGCAGTAACATCAGTCAATCCCCCCAACTCCTCTTTTAACAGTCACTGCCCTCTGGTCTAGTGCCTGCCCATGCCAAAAGTTCTGCAGCCATGAAACTGGTCTAACTCACATCACCCTCTGGGGTAGACGCTGCAGTGAACCCGCTTTACAGGTCGGGAAACAGAGAAACAAGAAGTGAAGTGACTTGCCCTCGGTCACGGAGCTGTAAGGATGCAGAGTGGGAGGAGAAGCAGGCAGGTGGTAGAGGCCAAGCCGTGGCCGTCACTCCCGCTGTCACCACTCTCCTACAAGTTTTCCGCCGGCCTCCAGCGGGATGCCCCGAAGGAACACCACGAGGCATCCTATTTAGTCCCTGCCCCTCCTTCCAAATGTTTTGTCCAACACTAAGTAACCTCCTGAGGTTGGTGTAGACTGAAGCCCAGCCGCCCAGGTCAGACTTGAAATTGCGGGGCGGTCCTTCTTACCTGCCGGGTTCTCTTGGGCCGTGTTCTGCTCAGTCTGGGAGGGGTGTCCAGGCCTGGCGGGTCCCCGGCAGCCGAGAGGGGATCTGAAGAAGGTTGCGCATGGAGGGGACACTGCAGCGGACCCCGGCTCGCGGAGGACCAGCATCGGCACCCGAGCGCCAGGGCTGAGGCCAGGAGACCCCAGAACAGCACCCACGTAGCGCGCCCCCAGGCGCCTGGGGGGCTCATCGTCTGTCTGAGACGGTCCACCCTAAAGGGGCGGGTGTGACGGAGTCACTGGAGCTTCCGGACCCCAGGCCCGCCCAGCAGCCGAGCATGCTCAGTGCGAGTCACTGCGGAAAGTTTTTCTGAAACACCCGCATCTGGCGCTTGGCGAGCAAGGAGGCGCCTGGCTGGCCCAGAGGCGCCCGACACCGCGGGAGGGAGGGAGGGAGAGAGGGAGTGAGGCTGGCCCCGCGGCCACGCTTTGGTTTGCCCACACCGTACCCGCGGCCTGGGCGCCACCCAAATCAGATCAGGTCACTGTCCTGCTCTCAGAGATTCCCAGGGTCATGGACCCCTGCACTAAGACCTGCCGGGTTCTCAACTCAGACTCACTTCGTCCAGGAAGTCTTCCCTGGCATACAAAGCAGGCAGAATTGGACGCATTTGGAGAGGCAGGCCCCTGTGCCCGGAGAGCCCAGAGGAGACAGGACAGAACACAGATGGGCAGGGAAGAGGACTGGAAGCTCAGGAGAGAGGAAAAGGCCACCCTGGTTCTCTGTTGGATTTGGTTCAGTCTAGTCGATACCTACTGCCTGAGCCCTTGCTGCGGATTAGCCGCGGGACCAGCTCCGTGTGGGAAGACGGTGTCTAGAGCCAGGCAGCTGTTCGGGGCAAGGTTTGCTTTGCCATGAAGGCAGGAGAAGGAGGAGATGGGGAAACAAGTAGGGACCAGTCTCGCAGTTTCTCAGCTTCCTCATCCCTTCCTGGAGCCTAATGACTGCTCACACCTGCTCACAGGGGACAGGGCTCCCATCCCCCGACAGCCTTCCTGCTGGGCAGCTTGTCAGGTCTGCAGCCTCAGGCCAGGAAGCCTGGCACCTGGCAGCCTCCTTCTATCCCACCCCTCCAGGGGCCTGGCATGGATAGGTGATGGGATTTGGGGGTTTGAGAATTTATCAGTCAAGCTCCACACACCTGGTTACTGTCCTTGGGGTGAGACAAGGCCGAAGACTAATCAATGTTATTTGATGGTGAATAAGTTAAAGGGTAATTTTAATATCCAAACTCCTTTATCACAAAGCAAAATGCAAAGAACATCATATATTTCAAGTTAAAGCCTGAGCATCCAAAAACTGCCAGTGTAAAGCAAAAACTTTAGGTTATTGTCCCATAGTCATTCCCAGGAGCCTGGAGATGCTTCTAAGGAAACATTTAAGAGGATTTCCACGGCAGAGAGTGTGGGCCTGAGGCTGGACAGACACAGGTGTGACTATATTCTGTCCCCACGTCTTAGACGCAAGACTTGACATTTGAATGTACCATCTTTAATCTCTGGCTGTCTTTTTATCCATTTATAATAAGGATGAAGAATCTGGGTAATATTAATAATTCCCATCTAACCCGTAGAAGGGCTGATGTGGACATGATGAGACAAATGAAACTTGAGCTGGGCATCAGGATGAAAGGAACAAAGACCCTTCTCCTTGAACAGATCCCCGTGGTACTGCTCTCATAGAGAACTGGGCTCCAAAGGCTAGACGCGGCCATGTGTGCTGCATCTGTGTTTTTGGCCGCACCCCCAGCACCCAGGAGCCTCTAGTAGCTAGCTGCTTGGTAAGTGTTTGCTTGAAGAAAGAGCAGGCCATGGTCTCGTACAAGCCACGGAGCCTCAGTGCCTAGGCCTTTTCTAGTCCATCTTGGCCTGGCCCCTGCCCAGTGGGTTCTAAGCAAATGCTGAGTGAATGGAGAGTGACCCCGTCTCCATCCCGGTGGGGGCTGAGTAGAGCAATCTCTCTGCACATCGACAGAGAAAACCACTGACCATCCCTAGGAGAAAATGAAATTAAAACAAGAGTCTCCTGGTGAAAAAGTTGGGAGGCAGTGGGAAGGCATTTGGTCACTTAACAGCTCTGTCCATGGCTTTCCTCTTCAGGAGGACGAGTGGATAGTAGCACCCGTCACAGAGGGTTGTTGAAAAGGTGAATGAGGTCAGTAGGCTAAAAGTTTCGCACATCTTAAGAGCTCAATAAACACTAGCAACGCATTTCTCTTTCTTCAGTGGTCGGAGTGGGGGGTCCTTTCTCTGGTTGTCCGGGATGCCTGGTGTAAGAGAAGACTCCTAAGGGTCCTCCTAGCTGGGAGAAGTACCGCCTCTCGCCGAGCATGCTCAGTGCACGCGCGGGATGGGGGCCCCGGAGTGGCTCCAAGTTTTGGGCAGACAATCCAGGCTCCTCCCTCAGGCTCCGCAGAGCTGGGAAGGCGGAGAGGAACCGGAGGAAGGAGTCAGCCCAGGCCGAAAAGCCAGCAGGGCGTGTTGCGCCCCTGGTCCCCCGGGCTGGAAGTCCGACCTGGCGGGTTCGGTGCATGAGAACGTGGGCAGTGAGCCGCGGCGGACGGGATGCGGCCGGCGGGCCGCCTGATTGCCCCGGATGACCCGCGCGACGGCGACCTGCGCGAGCGA
>NW_006201352.1:2634042-2652282 GCF_000334495.1 Tupaia belangeri chinensis
CCCGGCTAGGCCGCCTGCGCCCGCGGCACCAGGTGGGTCCGCCGAGGTGGCAGCTGCGGGGCGGGGCATGCGCGGCCCATTCTCGGTCCTGGAGTTTGAGCCCGGGTTCTGCGTCCGCCTGAGAGCGATGGCGGGTCGTTCGCAACCGCTCCGGGAAGGAGCCAGACTCTGATTTCAGAGGGAGGCGGGCGGCGTCACCCAGAAGTGCTTGCACCGCTGTGTGAATTTAGCCACCAAACTCCTCCCGGCCTCAGTCTCATCAATCTGTATCCCCAAGGGTTTGACTCTGCCCAAGCAGATTCGCCCAGCTCCGCGTGGTGGACGGAGGGGCGGTATCCAGGCCTGCTGCCGCTGCTTCCGTCGGTGCTGTGTGCATTACCTAGCTTCTGTAGTCCCAGCTGCTCCATTGCCATTCACTCATTCGTTCATTCACTCCATCCACACAGTAAATGTTTGCTGAACACTTCGGGCCAGTGACTGGCCTAGGGGCTTAGATGCCACAGGACAGATCCTGCCCTTGCTAGGTTGAAGTGCACAGCTGAAAGACTCGCCCGCACGGACTAGCAGTGAACATCCGACTACCCAGCCTGCAGGTCCTGTGATGAAGTGACAGTGCCAGTGTGCACTGAACGCTGACCATGCCAGGCACTGAGGTGGGCCCTCTGCTTGAGTTATCCCGTTAGACTCCCACCACGGCTTTGAGTAGATCCCATAAAGGCCCCTGTTTTGCAAATGAGGAAACGGAGGCACAGCTAAAGTAACTTGCCAGGTGACTTGACCGACATGCGTCTGGCCCCCAAGCCACTGTATTCTACACAGATGAAAGTCAGGGTGGGAGCTGTCACTAGCAATCAGAAGCTCATGGACACGCCTGGCATATAGCAGGCGTTGGGGCAAGTGTGATCACAACGTGAGGCCCTTCCAGCTTCAGCCTCTTTGAGGAATGAGTCTGGTAGTGTCGGAGATAAGGCAGCTGGTCTTGTTCCACCCGTTCCTGGCCCGTCTGAAGCTAAGACAGATCTAGTTGATGTAAGTGAGGGCTCTTTCGCACTGCCCCTGACTTCCAAAGTGTTGTACTGCAAATGGGGTGATAGAGGCTGGAGCTGAAATACTGCAAGAGTCTTGCAGGTAAGTCGGATGGTCAGACCCTGCCCGTGATTAAGGGACACTAAGAGATGCTGGTTTCTCTGTGAGGAGGGTTGAGGGAGAAATACACAGAGACTGTGCCTGATGCCAGGCCCCATGCGCAGTGTTGAGGGTGTTTGGTTCTTTGTCTTCACTCCAAACCTACTAGGTGGGTTAGCCTCATTTTATAAGTGAAGTGGTCAAAACTCTGCAAGGTCTTTATTTGTCCAAGGTCACACCATGAATAAACAGGGGAGCTGGCTTTGAATCCTGGTCTGTCTGAATCCAGTGCCAGGCCTGGGGGTGTTAGTATATCATTTGGCAGCTGGTAAGCTGAGGTTCACAGGGGTTAACCAAGCTGTCATAGTGGGCAATGGTTGCACGGGTCCAGCTGAAGGTGATGGTGGCTCAGACCAGGGCAGCTGCTGTGGAGGGGGCTCTGGCTCAAGGGTAGGGTGAAAGAGCTAAAGGGGCTGGTTATGTTATGGTTTGGATGTGGCCTTTGGAACAACTTTCTTTCTTTTTTCTTTTTGCCATAGGGCACGTGCATTCACCTGAGAGAGATAGAGAGAGAAATCAGCCCCTCAGGGGGAAATGGCCATGCCTCAATCCTTTCTCCTCCATTCTTTTGGGATTTGGGGCTTGCTCACATGTGCCTGAAGTGATTTTCAAGCTGCTGGATCCAGGGCTTGATCCATGACCCAGTGGGAGTCCATTGCCTTAACTTCTACGCCACCTGGTGACCCAACTTCCTTTCTTTATTTTTAAGTTATTTATTTAATTTTGTTTATTATTATTATCATTTTTCAATTTCAGTTTGACCAGGGAGTCACAGAGAGAGGAGAGAGAGAAGGAAAGTGAGAAAGTAAGCCACCAGGTCCGGGACTCAAACCGCGGTCGGCCATATGGGAGTCCAGTACTTTAATCACCACGCCACCTGCTACCCTCCCCTGCCCCGCACACATCTTCCTTTGGCTTAGTTCCTTGTTTGGGTGGAGCACATTCTAAAGTATCTTTCTGAGAAAGGGATGGATGTGACTCTTTTGAGAACTTCCGGTCGTTTTCAAGTGAGAAACCAAAATCCAATGCTTCTCCCCTATCCCCTGTGGGATTGATAGGGTATTTCTTCAGGGATCTTTACTGTAAGTTTTGCTTTTCTGACTGGATTCTTCCTTGCAAAAAAACCTGTACAGTTGCTACAGAAAGAACCCCCAAATCTCTGGCCACATCATCTACCCCTCTCTACCCAAAGGCCCACCCAGCTACAGAACTTTTCTTGACCTAACAAGCCTGTGCCTACCTCATGGCCTTTGCACGTACTGCTTCCTCTCCCTGGAAGTGACCCATTCCTTCACTTCTCTTTTCTTTTCTCCAAGAGATCTTCCGCTCCTACCACTCTCCATTCCCCTCGACCCTCCATTATTTTTTTTTTTCATAATGCTTTTCACCCCAACGTGCTATATTTGTTTGTTTGTATCTTTCTTCTCTCTCGCCCGAATGTAAGCACTGTGAAGGCAGAGGCTTTGGGTATTTTGTTCATTACTCTATTCCCGGTGCCTAGAACAGTCTCGAGCCATGTAAATGTGCCATTATGGTTACTAACTAATTCATGGCAAACTGGTGCTATTTTTTCATTTCAAGGATTATATCCATGAATAGCTAATGGCCAAAGAAAAAGCAGATTAATGTCTCTGGCATGACAGAATTCGAAATACAGTCTGCTCTCCTTACTCATGGTAGCTATGTTCTGAGAATTGCTGACCACACTGACTGAATACCGAACCATCGTTCCTAGAGGAAATGCAAGTGAGGTTCCTGCCAAGCACTGGCACATTTCTGTATGGTCATCAGGAATATTGGGTTTTGTGTTTGTGTTTAAAGACAACTTCTTTAATATATATTTATTGTCAGTTATTGCCCTGGAGGTCACAGAGCACGGCCCTGTCACTCATGCCTGAGTGAAGCTTCTGTAACACAGGTTTCCTCCGTACAGCACGCCCCGCATAGCCCTCACGTGCCTGGGAACACTTGTCAGCACCTCTGCGCCGTGCTGCGGGGATTGTAAAGGGGAAAATCCCCAAGTGAAAGGACAAAGTACATAAAAACATGGCACTAGATAGACTGCAGAAAGGACACTCGTTGACAGTGAGAGAGCCGAAACCAGAAGGCAGAGGGTCAGCTCCTTCGCCCTCAGCTGGGAACGTGCACCTGGGGCGATTCTGATTTCCTGTGTCCGGGAGTGACTGGGAAAGTTCCACAGTGTTAATTTGAGGTTACAGGTAATTTTATTTTTATTATTTTTATCATTTGTTTATTTTTACACTTTCCCACAAACATTTACTTCACATATCAAAACATTTTTGCTCATACTCCATTGTTCTTGACAGTTAATAAACAACTTTCAAAATTTCAAAAAACTAAGTTTTTAGTGAATAGGTGCAATTGCAAATGCAGAATTTACAAATAATGATTTCTACTATAGTTCACAGCAGAAATCACTTTATAATTTTTTGAGAGATTTTTTTCTATAGAGTATATGCTCTCGCCAGAGAGACACAGAGGGACAGAGAGGCAAAAGGCAAGGAATCACCCTCTAGGGGGAATGGCCACACTGCAATCCCTTCTCCTCCATTCTTCTCTCCTCTCTTAATGCACAGGTGCCCAGCATGAATTTCAAACTGTAGAGTCTGGTACTCGAACTGAGACCGACCACATGGGAGTCTAGTGCTTAAGCAGTATGCCACCTGCTGGCCCCAAAATCGCTTTATAATTTAAATTATTCTAAGATGTTTTCCTAAAAGACATCCAGGACAGGACTATAACCTAGTGGTTCAGGGAGCTGGATCTCACATAGCAGTCTGGGCCCTGGCCCCTGTGGCTTGAAAAACACACCTTGAGGACCAGCAGTTAGCGTAATGGGTATGTCGCTGGACTCCCATGTAGCCGACCGTGGTTCGCGTCCCAGACCTGGTGACTTAAAACTCACACCAGGCGCATGTGTGTGTGTGCCCAAGATCCCAAGAGGAGAATGGAGGAGAAGGGATTGCAGCGTGGCCATCAGATGATTTCTCACTTTCTGTCTCTCTGTCTCTCTCTGTCTGTCTGGGGAGCGCACGCGCCCTATAGCAAAAACCTCTCCCCCCCCTAAAAAAAAAGCACACAAAACAAAAAAAACACACCTTGGCAGGTGGCGTGAAGGTTCAGCTGACTGCGTCCCACATGGCAAATGACGTGGTTCTAGCCCTGGGAAATGTTTAGGGGCCAGCAGATGGCATAGTGGTTCCATTGCTGGACTCCCACATGGCTGACCATAGTTCAAGTCTCAGACCCAGTGGCTTGAAACTCACACCTGGTGCATATGCAGAAGCCAGAGGTGAGCAGAAGAGACTGCTGGATGGGGGAGTTGATTGGCTGAAGTAGCAGAGGTGGACTAATCTGACTGACTTCAGCTTCCTGTTTGTACCCCTGCACCACCTCCCTCCAGTCTTTGGGTTTTAGAAAGAAAACACTCAAGGTGTGCCCAAGAATTTGGAGTCTAATGTACAGACTCCCTCTGAGGTTGAATGGAGGAGAAGGGACTGTGGTGTGGCCATCTTTCTCACTTTCCCTCTCACTGTCTCTGTCTCTCTTTTTCTTTGGTGAGCACAAGCATCCTAAGGCAAAAGCCTCTAAACACACACACACACACACACACACCACACACACACACACAGAGCATGTAAGTGTGCCTGAAATAATTTTGATAGGATGAAGGAATGGAGAAGAAATTCCTGTGTGACCACGCCCCATTGGAGATGCTTTCTCCATTCCTATCCTCCCAACGCCTCCATCTCTGAGTGCCTGTGTCCTTTGGCAACCATAGAAAAGAAAAAACGTCCAATGGCATTGAAGCCAGCAGGAAAAGTAATGTTACATGCCATTTCCTGTGCGAAGCTATTACCCTCAAGACCCAGGAGAAAAATGAGAGGAGCTTTGCTTCAGGTCCTGAGGGTGCACTGAGATGGGGTATCTCATGGGCTTTGGGGGGACTTCTCAGGAAGGTGGCAGGACAGCCTTAAAAGACAAGTAGCAGATCCCAGGTGGATATGAGAGGTGGGATGTGCACATGGAGGGCCAGGCATGTGCAGAAGCCAGAGGTGAGCAGAAGTGACTGCTGGGCGGGGGAGCTGGTGGGTTGATGTCACAGAGGTGACTAGCCTGACTGACTTCAATTTCCTGTCTGCACCCTGCACCCTCCTGCCTTTGGGTTTTAGAAGGACGACACTCAAGGTCTGCTCAAGCATTTGGAGTCAAATGTACAGACTCCCTCGGAGACTGGCTCCCCATCGAGGAGGAGGAAGAAAGGAGTGCAGCCGTCCAGGGACGAGGAGGCTGTGGACGTACGTAAACTTCGTGTTCTTGTGTATTTGCCAAGACTCACTTCGGGGGTCCAGTGTCCCACATGAACTTCTGACAGATATATTTTCCCAACAGACTTCTCTGAGGTATAATTCACATACAGTAAAATGCACAGATCTTACGTTTACAGCGTGATGAGTGTGTATACCCTTGAAACTGACAGCCCTGTCGAGAACATTCTCTAGCTCTAGTGCCCTTTCTGGTCAGTTCCATCCCCCTCCGCCCGGAGGCAACCACGGATGTGATTTCCATCACCATGGCTGGCTTCGTTGTTCTAGTACTTTGTAAAACTGGAGTCCTGTGCTTTCTTGCCTGCATTCCCTCTGCGGAGTGCTTTGGAGATGTATCCATTTTGTTGCTTGTATCAATAATCCACCCCTTTCTGTTGCTCAGTAGGCGTCATCGCGTGGATATGCCGCAGGTTACTCATCACGCATGGTTGAGGAACGTCTGCCTGCTGGACAGGCCGTTTTCGTTGTTTGGCTGTTATGAATAAGGCTATGTATGTTTGTGTGTAAGTCTGTGTATATGCAATGTTTGTTTTCATTTTATGTTTTCTTTAGTAAATATCTAGGGGTGGGAGTGATGGACCTCTAGCTAAGATGTGAAAAGATGGATTCTCAAGGCCAGGCAGTGGCACAGTGGTAAAACAGGAAGCTTTGAGAAGCAATCCCAAATGGAAAGGTTCCCAGTTCAAATCTGCAGGCATTCCTAAGTACACTGGGCACGTGTTTGGCATGATTGGGGACTGGCTGAAGGCTGGGGTGAATTGCATCGTCAAGACCCTTTTGGGAGTTCTCTCTCTCTCTCTCTGTCCCTCTCACTCATGGAAGAAATAAAGAAATTCAGGGTTGGCAGGTGGCATGGTGGTTAAGGCCACTGGATTTCCACATGGCCAACCACGGTTCTAGTTCCAGACCTGGTGGCTTGCTTTCTCATCTCCCCCTCCCTTGCTCACTCACTCTGGTCAAACTAAAAGGAGTAAATAAATAAATAAATAAAGTTAAAATAAAATTCTTTCTTTAAAAAAAGAGAAGTAAAGAAACTCTAATAAGTAAGATGAATTCTCCCTGTTCCTTCCTTACTGACACCCTTACTCTGTCCAACCTGTTCTTGCCCACAGAGCATCACTTTCTGGGTGAAGAGGGTGTGTTATTTCTAATCACTTTTCCTGGTCCCTCAGAAAGTGCTGCAGACTTCAGTCTCCAGCCTTAATTGGCTGAAGGCAGGTATGTACATAGGTAGATAGATAATTATGGATATAGCTATTATGGATATATATATATCCTGGAACAGGGGAAGATTAAACTAACTAACTGCTCATGATCTCCTACTGAGTGCCAGGCAGCTTCGCGTGTATCATTTGTGAGCAACGTAAACACTCGTGTGAATGATCTCACGCAGTTCTCTCAGCAGCCCCATGAGGCAGATCCCATTTAGATCCCCATTTTCCAAGTAAGGGAATGGAGGCTCAGGGGCATAGGTGGCTTCTCTGGGTCACATAGCTGGGGAGGGGCTGAGCTAGGTCTCAGCTGTGAAATAAATAGCACAGAAATACGTTAGACTTAGTGTTTCTAAATGAATTTTTTTTAAGAGAGATTGTTTTGCTATAGGGCACATGCCCTCACTGGAAAGACACAGAGATGCAAAGGCAGAAAGGGAAAAATCACCCCCGAGGGGATGGCCACGCTGCAGTCTCTTCTCCACTCTCCTCCCGGGATTTTGGGCATGGATGCACATATGTCCAGTGTGAGTTTTAAACCACTGGGTCCTACACTCTAACTGTGGTCGGCTACATGGGAGTCAAGCAACGTAACCATTATACCATCTGCTGGTCCCTGTTTTAAAATCAATTTTATCAAAGATTTGAAATCAATAGGGGTTAACTTCTAGCTCTGCTGTTTCCCCTGCCAGTACTTCTCAAAGATTCTGGTGATAGAGCACTCCTTGCCCTCGCTGGCAGGACCTTGTGGAAGGAGGAGCTACCCTCCCCAGGGCTGACACCAGAGCCTGTGAGAGGTGGAGAGAGAGCTCTGACTATTTGAGGAGCAGGACTTGTGGGAGGTGAGTCTGCGCTTCCCCGTATGTGCTATGTATCTGTATCTGCCACTCCTGTTTTGCATGTGTGTGTCTATGCATATGCACACATATACACATATGCTATGTATGTAGTATCTATGTATATACATGTCTGTCTGTGTATATACCATGTGTTTGTGTGTGTGTATATACACACACACACACACACACACACATATATATATATATGTGCATCTCTCTAGGTCTGTGTGTCTCTATGTGACAATGTGTGTGTATGTGTCTATGGATGTATGATCTCTCTCTTCTTTGCATCTATCTCTCTCTACCACTCTGCCCTCTCCCTGTTCACAAATGAAAATATATATGCACACGAAAACTTCTACACTAATGTTCATAGCAATACACTCTTCATAATAGTCAAAATGTGGAAGCAACCCAAATGCCCACTGAGTGACAGATGAATAAATAAAATGTGGCATATCCACGCAACGGAAAATTATTGGTCATAAAAAAGGAATGAAGTGGAGCCAATAGGTGGTGGAGTGGTTAAGGTGCTGGACTCCCACATGGCTGACTGTGATTCCTGTCTGGGACCTGATAGCTTCCTTTCTCATTTTCCCTTTCTCTCTCTCTGGTCAAATTAAAAATAATAATAATATTTTTTAAAAAAAATGAATGAAATACTGATACAAGTTGAATCTGGAAATTCAAAATTCAAAATCTAAAACTCCTTTTAACATTAGCATAGGCTACAAGTGGAAAATTCCACACCTGACCTTATGTGACAGTTTATAGTCAAAACCCTGCAGTATACAAATGTCATGAAAAATCATCTTCAGCAGATGGTGTAATGTTTACATCACTGGACTCCCATGTAGTTGATCGCAGTTCAAGTCCCGGATCCGTTGGCTTAAAACTCACACTGGGCACATGTGTGTGCATTCCCAAAATCCTGAGAGGAGAAGGGAGAAGAAGGGATTGTGTGTGACCATCCCCCGCCCCCCGGGGTGGGATGGTTTCTCAATTTCTGTCTCTGTGCCTCACTCTGTCTCTCTGGCAAGTGCACGCTCCCTGTAGCAAAAAATCATCCTCAGCCTATTCATTAAAAGTGTATGTGATGCTTACACTTGGACGCCATTCCCAAGATGTCACATTATATATGCAAAATTCCAAAATCTAAAAAAAATCCAAAATTTGAAAGATTTCTTGTTCCAGTCATTTTGGATAGGTTGGGGAGAATCCTGCACACCCTCCAGTGTGAATGGACCCTGAAGATATTATGCTAAGGGAAAGAAGCCAGTCACAGAACTCCACATATTATAGAATTCCATCCACACACCATGTCCGAAACAGGGAGGTTTGCACAGATAGAAAGTAGCTAAGTGGTTGCGGGAGACTGAGGCAGAGGGAAGGAAGGACTGAGAGCTAAAGAGTTTCTCTTTGGGGAACCAGCAGTTAGCATAATGGCTATGTCATTGGACTCCCACGTAGTCGACTGCGGTTCGAGTCCTGGACCCGGTGGCTTAAAACTCAGACGCCGGGTGCGTGTGCGTGCATGCCCAAGATCCCGAGAGGAGAATGGAGGAGAAGGGATTGCGGCGTGACCATCCCCTCTTGGGGGTGATTTCTCGCTTTCTGTCTCTATATTTCTCTCTGTCTGTCTGGCGAGCACTCGCGCCCTATAGCGAAAACCTCTCAAAAAAAAAAAAAAGTTTCTCTTTGATGTGTTGAAAATGTTCTCACATCGACTGTGGTGATAGCTGTGGAAGCACTGAAAACGGCTAAGCCGTAACTTTCCATGGATGACTTGTATGGCGTGGGAATTATATCTCAATGAAAGCAGGGCCAGCAGGTGCTGTGGTGGTGAAGGCGCTGGATGTACATGTGGCTAACTGCACGGTGGAATTCCGGGACCCAGTGGCTTGAAAAATAAGCCAAGCACTTGTGTGTGCGTGTGCGTGCATGTCCAAAGTCCCAAGAGGGGAATGGAGGAGAAGGGGTTGTGCCGCGGCCATGACATGGCAGGGGGTGGGGGGTGATTTCTCATTTCCCCTCTCTCTCTGTCTCTCTCCATTCCTCTCTGGTGAGTGCAGGTGCCCTACGTCAAAAATCTAAAAAACAAACAAAACCAACCTTGCTCCCATGTTGCATAGCCATCGAGGGGATGAAAACACTAGTTCTGGGATCCAGATTCCAGCACTCAGTCCCAACTCTGCCACGCATTTACTGTGTGATATTGGGCAAGAAACTTAACCTGTCTGAGCCTTAGGTTTCTTCGCTTTCAATGACAGTACTACAGTGTGGTGTCACCCTCTCCCAGGGTCACCCAGGGCTTTTAGCTCATGTGAACATTCCCTCCCGGACCTGGTACCCAACCAATGTTTCCAGGCGCCGCAAGTCTTTCTGCCTACTTTGGAAGTTAACTCACTGTTTCTTGCCTACTAATATTTTACCTATTAACTATTTAGCTCTGTTTAGCAGATGTCCATTTTCAAGCTAATAATTGCCAGGAGTTAAGTTTAAGGCCTGCCTGTTCGGGTGACTGGCTTGTCAGAATGCCGCTGCCTTCTGCAGACTGAACTACCGAGGCATGTGAACAGGACTGTTTTGGGTGAATCAAGATGCGACTCCATTGTCCTCTAGTGCCCGGAAAACCAAGGCACTGGTTTCCGCCGTTCCTTGCATAAACTTTGTTTAATGCACAGCTCATCTCAGCTAAAAACAAACTAAAAATTCCAGAAGGCTCTGAGAACTGCTACTCCACAGCAGAGGAAGAAAGGGCAGAAAGCTTTTAAGGGTGCATTTATTTGTACATTCACAGCAAAGAACACCTTCATGTTGGGGAGTGAAATGGCTTTTCTTTTCCTGTGATTATACTTTAACCAACTTTCTGAATGATTGCATTGCTTCAACTGAAGAGGTTTAACGTTGTGCCTTTGTGCTGCAACCAATTTGCTGAATAATGGTATTGCTTCTTCTGGGGAGACTGTCAGAACTTAGAGGATGCCTGAATGTAATAAAGAGTTCTTTAAACCACTATTAATATAAACAGGCAATTGCGTTCAGGTAGCAGAAGGCTGCTCACTGCTCGATTCCCTGCACCACGTGGTTCGGGCCCTTCATTTCTGCAAATGCCACGACTGTCCCCGAGGCCTGCCCTCCAGGGGTTGACATCTGCATAGATGGAGCCTGAACCCCAGCGGATCTGTGTTCCTCCTGCACCCACACAGGCTCCTGGTCTCAAGGGTAGCTCCTAGAGGGCTCAGGAGGGCTCCTCACTGGCAGCCTTTTCTTACCTGTTTCACACTAAGTGTGATTTTTGTTTTGCTTCTCTCCTCTTGGAAACAGACTCTTGGAAGGCAGAAGCCATGCCTTCCTCTCATTCCCCCTGCTCTTCATGCTGTTCTTTCTTTTCTCCCATTTCTAAGAAGTTTAAAAATATCCAGGGAGGTCCTTTCTGCTTTTGCATCTTTCCCTTGAGTAAATGTGTTCCCCTTGGAAAAGCAGCGAGGGCGAATACCTTCACCTGGTATTACAGGGGTGTAGCCATGTGATCACCCCGCATGCTTTGAAGGGTCCTGTTCTTGGTTGCTGGACTTTGCTATCCCCTTTTTGAAATTCTTGGTCACTTTAAAATAAGAACCTCCCTTTTCATTTTTCTCTGTATCCCACAAATTACATAATCAGTTCTGAATTCAGTCTTTTTCATCTTACTGCCATTCTTGACTTTTGTACCAGTTTACCCAAAAAGCTTCAAGATGAGAGTAGGTTGGGATGCTGGGGGTTGGAGCAGGCTCTGAACCTTCAGATTTCAGGGGAGCCAGGAAGGGCTTTAAGACAAGCAGCAACAGGCATTGCATGTTTAAAAGATCATCTGATTCCCACATGGAGAATGAATTAGAACGTGTCAACCTCTGAGCCTCAGTTTACCCCCCACAAAATGGGCATGATAATAATAGTCCAACCTCCCAAAGCTGACCGTTGTGTGAGAATTAAGTGAGTAAATATGCATAAACTGGCATACTTACATAGTGCCTAGAAGGCCCTTGACACACGGATGGGGAGCCAGGCAGGGGCCATGGCAGCCCCTTAGGGTAAATGTGCTGGTGGTTACACCACAGCTATGGATCCGAGAGAGACTGAGGAAGCTGGGTTGGTGGGATCTGTGCTTGGTTACATGCAGGCGTTGGGGCATGAGGGTGTTGAAGCACATCAGTACCTGACTTGGCTTCCTGGGCATCCTGAAGCTAAGCCTGGGGCATTCTCTACTGAATTGCTCTTATTCTATAACCATCATGGCTCCTCTTCTTGTTCTTATTTGTGGTATGTTTAGGAGCTAACATGGTGTCAGATAGAGGGTGGACCAGAAGCTAGGAAACTTGAGTTCAAAGCCTGGTTCTGGTGTTTGTTAGCTGCATTACCTTGGGTACACAGCTCAACCTCTCTGGGACTCATTTTTCTCATTTGGAAAATGGAGACAGGCACCTTCCTGTCAGGGGCCTTGCAAGCTTAGGAAGGTGGCGCATGTGGGTGACTGCTGCCATTCTTGTCATCTATGTCTGTTTTTGAGAGCATAAAGTTTACGGAGAAGTGACAAGAGCTGAGGTTGTCAACATGGAGCTCCCCTGTCTGCCCTGCTCGCGGGGTCGCATGGCGAGACTCTGGAGATGTATGGAGGCCACATTGCTGGTGGAGTCAGGCACCATTTTAGCACCCCAACTTGTGAGCGGTGATAAATCTATCTGTGCTCTGATAGGTTGTCTTATTCCAAGGTGAACTTTGCTTTGGAATCAATCGTTTGTTATGGAAATCTTTCTTCCTGCTGTGGGAAAGAACTGATGTAGACGTAGAGCAATTTTCATCGTTCACCACGTTTGGAATTGCTTGATCGAGATTCTCACAGTCTGCAGTGCTGGGCTCCTCGCCTGCCTGTCTGCTTGCCTTTATTCACTGGCTGGCTGTTTCCAAAGCCTTTATCCAGCACTGATTCTGCCAAGTGAAGAGGGCCCACCTTAACAGGACATGGATTTGAAGAATGTCCGGATAAAGGGCAGGCCATGAATACGTCCATCCAGCTACAATCAAGGATGGCTTCTCAGGGGAGGTGATTCCTGAACAGTGTTTGAAAGCAGTTTGTTACTATCACTGCATGGCTGCTGTTGCTTAGCGTCTCTGCTCCAGCAACTCAGCTGGGTGCTTTTCTTTGTGGTCTTTGGGGACAGAGATTTACCTATTTACTATGTGGGATGCCAAGACTCAGAGGAGTTAAAAGTTTTGCCTAGCCACTTGTTTTTGATTAAGGATCTACTCCACAACTATGGGTGAATATTGCTGCATGGTTTATACCCCTGATAGTCCTAAGATTCTTCTAGCTGAAGAATTAGAATTAAATGAAGAGAATAAGAATTAAATAAAGAATGTGCCATTCCATTTATCTCTTTCTACGCCTGCCACTCATTTATCCATCCATCCATCCATCTGGCCATCTGGCCACTCATCTGTCTGTCCATATATCCATCCACGCATCCACTCGTCCTTCTACCCACCTATCCACTCAGCCCTTTATCCACCCATCCTCCTAGCAGGTCAGCACTAGCTCTCAGTTATCGATGAAATGCAGCACTTTGGAAACCCCTGGAAGTTTATCTTTCATTTTACAGAAACCTCAGGTGCCATTTGTTTTCTCTCGCCTTCCCAGGAATGTGAGCCGTCTTTCAACAACAACATCACGGCGTTTGCACTGAAGGCTAAAGTCGTCTACCCCATTAATCAGAAGTTCCGGGTGAGAGTTCTGAGCTCTGTCTTAGGAGAGCATTTAATTCATTAATGTACAAGAGGTTGGGGTGGGAGTGGGGGGCTAATTGAGGGTTTTATGGAAAGTCATTTTAAAATGGATGATTTTGAGTCTTTGTAACAGAGCAAAACTTAGAATTAATCCATTTTGTGGCCGTGGTGTCAGGGACAGGCATCCCCGTGGTTTACAAGGTAAGGAGTGACCATAGTCCTTGTATCCCCAAGGATCCCGGGCAACCTAAGAGCAGGGCAGCAACCTGGTAGGATAGTCTCCATCCGGCCCTAATGCAAATACTGACGTCGACACAGTTGCTGGCATTAATCGTCATTTAACACCCCGGACTAATGCCAGCAGCTGGCACTCACTGGATGCTTACTATGGGGCTGGCACGTTGCTAAGTATTTGTCATGCATTAGGCGCTTTAATTTTGCAATATTCCTAGAAGGCAATAATTACTATTTTCACTTTACACATCAGGAAATAGGCCCAGAGAGGCTAATGACCTGCCCGAGGTCACATGGTAGGAAGTGGCACAACGAGACTCCAACTCCCATACCTGGCTACAGATCTTACATCTGCAGCACTGCCTAGCTGTGGCCAGGAGTTTGCAGAGGTGGCTTCATGATGCCTCAAAGAGCCCCAGTTTGCAAGGCATTCTGGGAAGAGGAGTTTCCTGGTCAAATAAGCTGCGGAAAATGCTGCTTGCTGACCTAGTGATCCGGAGGGCAAACTCTGGAGTCACCTTGACTCCATCCTAACTCCTGTCTTAGCCCTTCACTGGGTAGCCATTTCCCAATTGGTCTGTGCCTCAGTTTCTTCATCTGTGAAATAGAGACGATGGTGGGCCCTGCCTCCCCCTGTTGTTCTGAATGTTCAACAGGATGACACCCCTATGGGCTTCAACAGCAACGGCTACGCGTTGGTCCATGTGAGGTTCTTAAAACTGTTTCCCCTTTGAAAGGAGCCAGGCCGTATTGAAGGTTCTGAGATTTCCTGCACCAAAGAAACTATTCTTTGTGTAACGCAGACTTTCCCAACTAACGTTTCCATGGAAGCCTCGCAGTGAACAGTGGTCAGATCACATCAACCATTCCCAGGAACGCACTGGGAGCCATGTCTTTACTTAACGACCTGGTAGGCAGACGAGGAGCATTTACTCATCACCAGCACCCATCACTGGGCAGCCCAGAGGCAGGCCCTGTAGTAGGCCCTAGGAATCGAGGTCCAGTGGACAGCAGAGTATCAGCCCCGCCCCTCGCTGGAGGACCTCACGGGGAGGATTCAGATACATACAAGATTGTGGGGAGGCCAGTAGGGAGCATGGTAGTTAAGGTGCTGGACTCCCACATGGATGACCCCAATGCGATTCCCAGATCCAGCAGCTTGAAGTCATGCCTGGCACATGTGTGTGCATGCATTAGAATTCTGAGAGGAAAATGAAGGAGTGGGGGTTGCAATGAGGCCATCTTCCCTGGGGAAGATGTCTTTCTCTGGCATGTACATGCACCCTAATGGCAAAAACCTAAAAAAATAAGATAAAATAAAATAAAGAGAGAGAGTCCATGGGACAGTGCATGATAGAATAGGCAAGCTAGGAAAGACCAAGGACTTTGGAATCCAACCTGGGATCCAGGATCTGCGCCTGGAGATGGTTCAGCTTAGCAAACAACGAATGAGGGTGTTTCAGGCAGCGAGACCAGAGTTTGGGCAGGCCCAGAAGTCGGAATGATGAGCAGGGTCTGAGCCACAGCCGGTCAGTGCAGCTCATACCTGTGTATCCAGAGCAGCTGGAGGCACAGCTGCCCAGAGGTGGAGGCTGGTGGCTGGGCCTGACATGAACCTATGCGCTCCTATGGCCACAGGGTACAAGGGGCTTGAGTTCCTAGGAGCTGGGGCCTATCAGAGGGCAGTGGGAGCCTTCCTGAAGGAGGAGGTGCAGGTGGAGAAGAGCAGGCCTGGCTCAGCAATGACCATGACGAGGCAGGGCGGGGCAGTGCCCACCATGAAGGAGGTCCGAGCTGGCAGCTGGGCGGGCGGTGCAGGTAGATTTTTGGAAAACAGGTCTAGGATACTAGCTCAGGGACAGGAGCCTGGTGCAGACGGGCCAGCCTCATGGGGACAAGGGAGGGGACAAATGAGCTGAGCGTGGGCATCACCCCAGGACAGAATCTCTGTCATGTGCAGTCGCTCCCCTGACCCAAGTGTTCCCTCCAGCCTTTCCTGCAAGCCCCCATCACATGCCATGACTGGAATCACTCAGACAAACATGTCATGTGCCCTGTGGACTAACGAGGGTGATTTCTCTCCCTCCTCCCCAGCCTTTGGCTGATGGTTCCTCCAACCCGTCTCTGCACGAAAACTTAAGGCAACCTGTTTTGCCGCACCAGCCGGTAGAAGCCTCCCCTTCCAGCAGCCTGGGCAGCCTGAGCCAGGCGGAGAAGGATGACTGCAGCTCCTCGTCCAGTATCCACTCGGCCACTAGCGATGACAGGTTCCTCAGCCGCGCCTTCCTCCGGGTGAACACTTTTCCTGAGGTGCTGGCCTGCGAGAGGTAAGGCAGGGGGCCATGGAGGGTGAGCCCTCTGGTTCTCTCAGAGCGGCTGCTTAGTCGTGTCACTGTGCGAGGAGGAAGCAGAGGCCCAGAGAGGTTAAATGATGTAACTATGGACACCCAGCAATCCACTGTCAAAGCCGGGGCCTCGGATGACCTGTCACTTATCCTGCAGTGTTGGCAAACGTTGGAGTTAGGGTCAGGCTGAGCCCTGGGAGAGATGACCCGGAGACCTCGACTGATGGCAGACAGCCCTGAGCACTACCTAGCAGCTAGCACTGATGAAGTGCCTTCCATGCCCTGGGCTGGGTACCAAGCAGTTTGCAGGGATTAGTTAGCTCATGTTCACTGCTCTGCCCCTAGTGCCTGGTAGGGAGCCTGGACCCGGGTCAGTGATTAAACATGAGTGAATTCCTCCTGTCAACCTCAGGAGGTAGATGCTATCATTTCCCCCATTTTACAAGGAATAAATGAGGCACAGAGAGGTTCAGTGACATGTCCATGGTCACACAGTGGTGAGTGGTGGAGCTGGCTTTGACCCGGCCACCCTGTCTCCAAAGCCCATGCCCTAAGTCAGTAAATTCTCCAGCCCAGAGCAGGGGTTAGCACACGGCAGATGCTCAAACATAGTCTGCTAGGTTCACATTGGTCCTTGGACTCTCTGCTTTGAAGTTCCATGAGAGCAAGGGATAGGAGAAACCGGGCCCTGTCCTAGCTCAGGGCTGCAGAAAGGGTAGGACCAGAGCCTTGAGCTTAGTGTTGACTCTCAAGGTGGCCCAGGGAAGGGGGGAGGGCTCGTTTATTTATTTATTTATTTTTAATTTATTAATTTTAATTTGACCAGTGACAGAGAGAGAGAGAGAGAAGATAAAGATAGAAAGCAAGCCACCAGGTCCAGGATTTGAACCACAGTCCGCCATGTGGGAGTCCAGCAGCTTTAACCACCACGCCATCTGCTGGCCCCCATGGGCTCTTTTTTTTAAAGAGAGATTTTTGCTATAGGGTGCGTGCCCTTGCCAGAGAGACAGAGACAGAGCAACAAAAAGTGAGAAATCACCCTTCAGAGGGGCTGCAATCCCTTTTCCTCCATTCTCCTCTCAGGATCTCGGGCACACATGCACATGCACCTGGAGTGAGTTTTAAGCCGCCGAGTCACGGACTCTTAACTGCAGTCAACTACGTGGGAGTCCGGCTACGTAGCCATTATGCCATCTGGTCCCAGGAAGGAGGGGCTTTATTGAACAGACTTCATCTTACATGAGCCAGCCCTGGCTTAGAATGGCCCTTTTTCAGCATTTGGACTTAGAGAATTCCTGACAGTTTGGGTGCGAGTGCCCGTTACCTAACACGCATTTGTCTATGAGGAAAAGAGGTCAAAGGCCTTCATACACACTCTTCTACCTGCTCCCATGACAGGGCGACTGCCGCTCAGTTTCCCTGGGTCTCTGTTTCCTGAGTCAGTCTCCTCATGTGTAAAACGGCATAAGGAAGTGGCCGTATGGCGTAAGGAAAGATGACGGGTGACAAACGTGAACGTGCTCAAGGACGATCGTTCCTTCACCTTCCCTCGCTTTATACACTTATCTTTGATGTCCCCGATGCTCTGACTCCACTGTTCCCTGCTGGTCTTTAGTGGACTTCAAAAAATAGCTCATCTTACTCCTCTTCCAAACCTCGGTAGGCGTGGGACTCAGCATGCTGCAGAATTCGAGTCTGGGGGCTGGGTGTCTGGGGCTCGTACTGAGCAGGGATGTGCTATTATGCTGTAACCTCCCTGTACATGTCAAATACGCTAAAAGTTCCGTTTGTTTGCTTTTGTTATAGGGTGTCTCTGCTCCATGGAGAGTGACATCACCCCCAACCCCCTAACCCCTGCCCGGCACGTGTGCACACGCACCTGGCATGATTTTCAAGCTACCAGGTCTAGGACTCACACTGCGGAGTCGGCCATGTGAAATTCAATGCCGTAACCGCCACGCCACCTGCTGGCCCAAATACGCTAAAGTATTTTCTGTGTCTCTTGATCTTTCAGTGTAGACGTCGACCTGTGTATCTATTACCTTCACTTGAAAGAGCTGTTGCGACTGGACACAGCACTGAGGCGGGAAAAGCACATGGTAGGTGGGTCTGTTTCCTCCCTTTTTGTGGAGACACAGAGAGGCTCTCTGTGTCCTCTGCATCCCAGAGACTTTGAGAGATGGACATCACTTACAGTGGACAGCCGCAGGGGCAGGGAAGGCAGCAGCATTAGGCACCCAGCACATCAGGAAACGCGATCTGTGCCTACTGCTGGGCCGGGCAGTGCCCTGCAGAGCAGCGGGGGCATCAGCAG
>NW_006201352.1:2652293-2658123 GCF_000334495.1 Tupaia belangeri chinensis
AGGGAGCCCTGCTGATGGGAGCAGAGATAAGCAGTATTTAAAAGGAAACAGCATTTCGAAGGGGATGAGAAGATGATAATAGTGATACTAATATGTATAAGAAAAACAATGTGTGGGCTTACTATGCACTTGGTCCTAGGAGTGTCGTACGGAACCCAGAGAGTAGATGCCATGGTTATTTCCACATTACAGATGAAGCTGAGGCACAGAGAGGCGGCCTTGCCCAGAGCCGTAGCTGTAGGTCTGCAGCGGAGACAGCACCTGTTGACAGGCTTGGTTCTTTATGGAACAAGTAGGGAGGCAGCTGTAGGCATTTAGAAAACAGGATTAGTCCCTGATAGATACACGCGATCTCTGGCTGAACCAGCCCTGGCTCTAAGCAAGGAAAGCCGAGAGAGGAGTCCCACTGTGGCTACAGAACCGTTGATGAGTGTAGCTAGGTGTCGGGACTAGAGGACTTAAACAGAGAAATTATTTTTCTCCCAGGCACATTCTCTGAATTATTGTTTTGGAGAGGTTTTTGCTATAGGGCGCATGCGCTCACCAGACAGACAGAGACAGAGAGACAGAAAGCGAGAAATCACCCCCCAGGGGGGATGGTCACGCCGCAATCCCTTCTCCTTCATCCTAGTCTCGGGTTCTTGGGCACGCATGCACACGCGCCGGCGTGAGATTTAAGCCACCGGGTCCGGGATATGAACCGCGGTTGACTACGTGGGAGTCCAGCGACATAGCCATTACGCTAACTGCTGGTTCCCGGTATTTATATTTTTTTCTTTCTTCTATGAGTGAGAGAAACAGAGACAGAGCATGTGAGCACCCCCAACAGAGTTCACCTTGCAGCCTATCCTGAGCTTCAGCTGGCTCAGAACATAGGCACAGGTGCATCTAGCGTGTTTGTGGAGGGCTCCAGACTAGAACCTGGAACTTTCCCATGTGGGTTAGCCTTGCAGAGCCTTCTTGTGTTACTGTTGCACCACCATCGGGCCCCCACATTCTCTGAATTATTGAATATGGGTGAGACCTATAGAGAGAAAGGGAGAGAGGTTGATGGAGAGAGCGACAGAGAAACAGGGTTACAGACAGATATGCCCACAAGACACTGCTGTTGACCGGAGAAACATGGAAATCAAGCTGGGGATGCACTTACAAGAAATTTTGGCCCCCTTTTTTTTTTCCTTATTGGGCTTGTGCACTTGCCAGAAAGACAGAGAGAGATAGAAAGCGAGAAATCACCCCCCAGAGGGGATGGCCATGCCGCAATCCCTTCTCCTCCATTCTCCTTTCGGGATCTTGGGCATGCATGCACATGTGCCCAGCGTGAGTTTAAGCCACCGGGTCTGGGATTCGAACCGCAGTTGACTACATGGGAGTCCAGCAACATAGCCATTATGCTAACTGCTGGTCCCAAGAATTTTTGGCTCGTTACGAGCTGGACTGGCCTCATAAATACACACTAAGAGTTGAAACTCTTAGATGTATTAGCAGTACAAAAATACAGCCTGCCCCTGCCCTGTACCTACCCCACCCCTTGGAGGTCCTTGGACATGAGGCTCTGACAGGGGCTGCCCTTGGTGGTCATACCTGGCTTCCCTTGAGGGATCACGGCCCTTGCTATTTGGTCGTCAAAAGAGTCATGACGTATTTTTCTATGCAAAAATGCATCATGACTTTTCCCATGACCCAATACTTTCTCAAAAGCTCTGTGCTCTGAAATGATCTGTTGTTTCTATTTTTTTTTAATTAAAAAAAAAAATTTAAATTTGTTTTCTTTATTTTTTTAGTGAGAGTGAGGGCGATAGAGAGAGAAACAGAGAAGTATTTTCGAGAGTTTTGCCATGCTCTGATCCTCCCACCGCCACTCCCAGCTAGCCAGGAATGCAGACACGGATCACTGTGTCTGCGTCTAGGTCTGGGGTCTGAACTCCAGCCTCTGTGCAGCTCCAGCATCACACAGTGACGTTCTACCACATGTGCCCGTGCGGCTGGACCAGCATCAGTGGTTCTGTGCGCACAGCCTCATCCCACTGGCGGGTGAAGTGGTCCTGGCTAGCCTTGCCCCTAGAGCAGCCACTGAGTACCCACAGCAAAGGGCAGCCTACTGTCCAGAAGGGAGCATCCATCCTCACTCACCGCCCAGCACAGCTGTGCAGTCTACCCTACCTTCCAGACTCTGTGTCAGACACCAGTGGCAGCCCTGCCTTTGTGGAGCCCACTGTCTGGGGCTGGAGCGAGGGCGGTAAACAGATACTACGAAGTATACAGTGTGAGCAGCATGGCAGAGCGTGTGGGAGCGTGTAGGGGCACCCGAGCAGGATGGCTGGAGAGACAGGGGCTTCCCCGGGAGAGGCACGTAGGCAAGGGGCCTGGGTTAGGGTTGGAGCATGGGGCTGTATTCTACTCTCTGACTCTTAGAGTCACTCATACCCTATGTGACTTAGGATAAGTCACTTCCCCTCCCTGGGCTACTTTAAGAAAGATTTAAAGATTTGAAAGGTGTAAGAAAGATTTATGCTCTTCCATGTGGAATGACTCGGAGTCCAGCTGAGGCACTTTGAGAAGGTTCTGTGCACAAAGCCTGGGGCTCTGTGTTGGGGCTGTGACCGGCGTCATCATAGCTGCGTAGAATACGAAGAAATATTGGATGTTAGAAAAATCATGACAGGGCTCTGTGTTGGGGCCGTGACCGGCGTCATCATAGCTGCATAGAATAAGAAGAAATATTGGATGTTAGAAAAATCATGACATGTTTTTTTCTATGCAAAAATGCATCATGACTTTTTTGACAACCCAATATTTACAAACTTCATATCTCACAATGATTAGTATCTAGAATATGTTAACTCTCAAAATGCATAGAAAAAAAGGAAACAATTCAGTTAAAAAATAGGCAAAAAATATGAACAGGTATTTTACCAAGGATTTACATATGGCTAGTAAACACGCACGAAAAGGTGTTCGACCTCATTAAGCTATTAGGGAAATGCAGGTTAAAACCACAGTGAGGTATAACTACACCTCTGTCAGAATGACTAAAATTTTTTTGAGAGAGAGATTTTTGCTATAGGGCGCGTGCGCTCACCAGACAGAGAGAGACAGAGAGACAGAAAGCAGGAAATCACCCCCCAGGGGGGATGGCCACGCCGCAATCCCTTCTCCTACATGCTCCCTCGGGATCTTGGGCACGCACGCACACACGCCCAGTGTGAGTTTAAGCCATCGGGTCCAGGACTCGAACCACGGTTGACTACATGGGAGTCCAGCGACATAGCCATTATGCTAACTGCTGGCCCCAGAATGACTAAAATTTAAAAATCGTGCCAACATCCAATGCTGGCCAGGACACTCGCACTTTGCTGGGAGTGTGAAATGGCACAGCCGCTCTGGACAACATCTCAACAATTTCTGATCAAACTAAACACACAGTTACCATAGGACTCAGCAGCTTCACTTAGGGACATTGAACCCAGAAAAACCTACATGCATGTTCATAGTGGCGTTATTTATAAAATACTCAAATTGGAGAAAACCCAGATGTTCCACAGTGGGTGACTGGTTGAGCAATTTCTGGGCAGCAGAACCCTCCTGGTATCTTGCGGGGGGGGGGGCAATTTTTGTTTTTAGGTTCTTGCCATAGGGCACATGTGCTTGCCAGAGAGAGACAAAGAGACAGAGAGAGGGGGAAGTGAGAAATTAACCCCACAGAGGAGATGGCCATGCTGCAATCTCTTTTCCTCCATTTTCTTCATGAGATTTTGGGCACACATGCCCACGCACTGAGCATAACTTTCGAGTTGCCAGGCCCAGGACTCAAACCATAGTCGGCCATGTGGGAGTTCAGTGCCTCAACCACTACACCACCCTCTAACCCCAAGGGAGGACCCTTCTTGGTTTAAAGGACATCTCCATATGAGGCAGGAGATAGTGGACGACATGACATATCCTGGTTCCATGCCACTATTGCTTTGAGTCTTTCTACATGGAAGCAAGTCCCTTGGCCTTTTCATTTTTTTGGGAGGTGGGGGGGTGGGGAGAGGTTTTTGCTATAGGGCATGTGTGCTCGCCAAAAAGACAGAGAGAGAGAGACAGAGAGACAGAAAGCAAGAAACCAGCCCCCAGAGGGGATGGCCATGCCGCAATCCCTTCTCCTCCATTCTCCTCTCGGGATCTTGGGCACACACGCACATGTGCCTGGCGTAAGTTTAAGCCACCAGGTCTGGGACTTGAACCATGGTCGATTACGTGGGAGTCCAGCGACATAGCCATTACACCAACTGCTAGTCCTGATTTTTCTTGACTTATATAAAAAGGGGGAGGGCTTTGCATAGAATATGTTCTAGTCCTTGTGAAATAAATGAATTAAGAAGAAATGAAGTACCCATTCAAAGCATCATGAAAATGTAATACACTATGAGTCATTGTTATGGTTTATAAGCTAGGTCTTTTTCCTAAAGCAAAAGCTGTGTGGGTGGAGAGAGAGAGAGAACAAGGGAGAGAGTGAGGAGAGAGACAGGGAGAGAAAGAGAGACCATTGTTTAAACCTTTCTCTTATGCTTCCTTTTCTGGTAATAGATGTTTATTCAGATTTTTAAAATGTGCCTCCACGATCTTCTTCCTAAAAAGAAATCTGACGATGAATTATACCAGAAGATTATTTCAAAACAAGAAAACGTAAGTCATCAACCTATATTTGAAAGGACTTTTAAAAATTTACTACAATAGATTAAACTTAACACTGTTGTGACATGAAAGCATTTTTGCTTTCATGTATAAAGATAATTTACTACAATATATACTTTTAAACACAATATTATGATATATAAAAACGTGTACCGATATAAAAATAACAGTGTGCATTACTAAATTTTTGAAAAATATTACAGTAGAGAAAATAGAAGAACATTGGTCAAAGACAATCATTGATAATGTTACTTTATGCCCGTTAGGGTTTATTTTAAGATATAATTTGTTTATTGGTTATAGCTACTTATGCTACTTTATATTCTACTCTTCTCAGTCTTTTATAGAAAGCTTATCTTTTTTCATGTACAACAGAGAGTCAGGGCTTAGTCAAACGGGTTCAGATTGGCATCCTGGTTCTATTGTCTACAAGCTCTCAGATCCTGAGTTCCTGTCTTTATGCAGAGGGTTCATTCCGGTCCTGTGGGAGTACAGAAAGGCTAGGAGGGATGTGTATGAAGCAGGTGCCAGAGTAATAGTCTGTGAAATGCCATAACTGCCATCATCCTTACTGCACTGTCACCGCCCTAGTCATCATCCTCATCTTGACCGTCATCATTGCCATCATTTTCATTTTACACCACCACCACCCCTGCTGCCATCCTCATTTGGGTCATCTTATCATTGTCGTTATTGTCACCATCACCACCCTCACCCTTGACACATCTTCCTGCTTGCTCCTGTCATCATGGTGTTCATCATCATTGTTATCCTCATGACCGCCGTCATTGCCCACACCATCATTCTCCTCTTCACCCTCGTTCCTACCATCACAGCTGTCACCTTCATCACTGCTGCCGTCCTCAGGGTTTCCATTACTGTCGTGACCACCGCCATCAGCTTCATCAGCAGTTACCGCCTCTGTGAGCACCACTCTCCTCACCTCCGCGTCACCACCGCCATTGCCATCGTCATCCTCATTACCCTCCTTCACCACCCTCTTCATCGTCCTCATTACCACCGTCACTACTCTCATTTTCCTCATTGTCATCGTGGTCTTTACGGCCTTCGGCACCACCAGCGTCATCTGCATCACTGTCACGATCATCTTTATGACTACTGTACCCTCCTCGTCACCACCGCTCCTCCC
>NW_006201352.1:2658154-2664304 GCF_000334495.1 Tupaia belangeri chinensis
TCCTCATGGCTGCCACCACCATCTTCATCTTCACCATCGCCGTCATCCTTCTTATTACCACCATGAGATTTAGAGGTTGGGGAGGAAAAGTCTCTTCCCCACGTGGGTTTCTGTGGGGAAGGGTTCCTCCCTGAATCCCAGTTAAGGAGGCAGTGTGTCACCATCATTGTCACCCTGAGCACAACCCCAGCCACAGCACCGTCAGGCAGTGTACTCAGCGCTGGCCACACGTTACCCCGTTTCATCTCCCTGCCAGCCCTGTGTGTGGCCATCATTACTGCTTCTTTTACGAACTAAAGAAACTACAACTCAGTGAGTTTAAATAGCCTCCCAATGGTAAAGATAATGATAATGGCGACCAGCAGTGGCCATAATGGCTGTGTCGCTGGACTCCCACGTGGTCGACTGCGGTTCATGTCCTGGACCTGGTGGCTTAAAACTCACGCCGGGCGCGTGTGCATGCGTGCCCAAGATCCTGAGAGGAGAATGGAGGAGAAGGGATTGCGGTGTGACCATCCCCTCCAGGGGATGATTTCTCGCTTTCTGTCTCTCTGTCTCTCTCTGTCTGGCAAGCACATGTGCCCTATAGCAAAAACCTCTCAAAAAAAAATAAATAATGATAACGGGGATTACATTATTTATTATATCATGATTTGTTATTAATAATGTTACTATACAATCATTCATTAGTATTTCATGTAATAATGAAACAATGCAGTATGCCCTGTGGAAAGAAGAGCTTTGCGTTCCACAGGCCTCAGCTCAAATCTTTACCCTCCTCTCTCTCTTACAGAGCTGTTTGACCTTGGGCAAGTATCTACTATTTACTGAGGCAGTCTGACAAATGCTTTAAATGCATAATTGCATTTAACAGCAGCCTCAGAACTTAAGAATGAGGACAAGAAATGCTGACCAATGTCAGCTGCTCTTTGGACAGGACCAATATGATGCATGCAACTGGAAGGCTGGGGACAAGCCTGACATTGCTACTTCCTGCCTGTAGACTTTGAGCAAAATAATCTTAACTTCCCATCTCTCAGGTTCTTTATCTGGAAAAGAGCCATCATTTCTCTCGCAAAGGTGCTATGAGAACTAGAAGTCACACTTGGCCTCTGCTTGGATCACTGGGGTGTAGTGAGTGATCCTTCCTCACAGAAACCAGAAGAGTGGGGAAGAAATATTCCCTCCAACCCCTGGATGTCATGTCATTTTCTAGGACTTCAAAATGATTAAAAGATACCATTTATTTGTTTTTAGTTTTTGATATAGTGTGCATACACTTGCTGGAGAGAGACAGACAGATGGAGAGAGAGAGAGGGAAAGAAATCACCCCAGGGGGATAGCCATACAGCAATCTCTTCACCTCCATTTTCCCCTCAGGATTTTGGGCATGCATACACATGTGCCTGGCATGTTTTTCAAGTCACCAGATCTAGGACTCGGACTTGAACCATGCAGTCAGCCATGTAGGATCTAGTCACTTTAATCTCTATGCTACCTACTGGCTCTATTTCATTGTGTTTTGTTTGTTTGTTTGTTTGTTTGTTTGTTTGTTTGAGGAAGGATGTAGAAGAAAACCCATTACTCCTGAGGAAACATTGTTTCATGAGCTAGAGAGAGCAGAGAAATAGGGAGAGGCAGCAAGTGAGCACCCACAACAGGATTTCACCCCAGCCTCAGCCAGCCCCAGATCGCAGGCCAGTGCGTGGCCAGGGAACTCAGCAAGCCCTCCAGACTTTAACTGCGAATCTTCCCACGTGGGATTACCTCATGGAGTGTCATGTCTTACCATCTGGCTTCAGGCACTATCTGTGTTTAACGAGAAAAATAGATTTTTATCATCCAAACTTAAGTAGGACAATGCCCAGAGCATTTAATTATTATTAAGAAATACAGGGCCAGCATGTGGTGTGGTGGTTAGTGTTGGATCCAACATGGCCAACTCTGCAATTTGAGTCTTGGACCTGGTGGCTTGAAAAACATGTTGAGTATGTGCGCATGTGTGCCCAAAATCCGAGGGGAGAATGGAGAAGGAACTGTGATGTGGTCATCTCTCTGGGGGGGCGATTTTTTACTTTTCCTCTCTGTTTCTATCTTTCTGTCCCTGGTAAACACATGTGCCCTGTGGCAAAAATCTAAAAAGAAATATAGTCACCCCTCTGTACTCCTGAGTTCTACATCCTTGGACTTAATCCAACTATATATTGAAAATATTTAAGAAAAAATAAATTTTGAATAACAATTACAACATTAAAAATTTAAAACCAATACAGTGTAACAACTATTTACATAGCATTTACATTGTATCAGGTTGATAAGTAATCTAAGGATGATGAGGTTGGGGCCAGCAGATGTCATGGTGGTTAAGGTGCTAGATTCCCACATGGCTGACTGGTTCAAGTCCTGGATCTGGCAGCTTGAAAATCACCACAATAAATAAGTAACAAAATATTTTTTAAAAAAGATTGGGACCAGGGAACCAACAGTTAGCGTAGTGGCTATGTCGCTGGACTCCCACGTAGTCGACCGCGGTTCGTGTCCCGGACCCGGTGGCTTAAAACTCACGCCGCGCGCGTGTGCGTGCGTGCCCAAGATCCCGAGAGGAGAATGGAGGAGAAGGGATTGCGGCATGACCATCCCCCCTGGGGGGTGATTTCTCGCTTTCTGTCTCTATGTCTCTCTCTGTCTGTCTGGCGAGCGCACACGCCCTACAGTGAAAATCTCTCCAAAAAAAAAAAAAAAAGATTGGGACCAGTAGGTGGCATGATGTTTGAGGTACGAGACTCCCACATGGCCAACCATGGTTCAAGTCCTGGACCTGGCAGCTCGCTTTCCCACTTTTGCTCTCTGTCTCTCTATGGTATAATTAAAACAAACAAACAAAAATACATGAAATAAAATAAATAATTCTTTAAAAATTAAAAAATGTTAAAAAATAATAAAATACATGGGAGGGCGTATTAGGTTATATGCAAATATTACATCATGTTATAAAAAAGAGACTTGACCATCTGTGGATTGTGGTATCCTGGTGGTGGAGAATAAATCATGAGAATGGGGTGAAAAATACAAGTATTTTTCTATTAAGCTTTATTTGTTTTTCTCCTTTGATTTCTTTTTTCTTCTCCTATACTTTCCCCAGGAGTTGGAGGAATTAGAGAAAGGACTTCAGGTCAGATTGTCAAACACAGAAATGCTGGGCGCTGCTGACTCTGCATATATCACCCTGGCCGACGTGGAAAAGAAGGAGAGAGAATACTCTGAACAGCTAATAGACGATGTACGTGATGGAATTTCTTTCTTGCACAGAAGCCTCGGTTTCTCAGACAGTTAAATTGGCTAGATTAAAGAGATGATACTTAGAAGCAAGTTTAATACTCGAATTCCTTGTTGTGTTCTACCCTGGAGGCAGAGGTCCCGTTTCTGAAGTTAAGCGATAGAGAAGGTATAATTATGGAGCAAAGACTTACAGAGGAACGTTTTTATATACGTGTGTGTGTGTATATATAATGAATTCCCCTCATTTAAATTTTAGATTGATCTTTTTATCATTCAAAGCAAAGATTGCCATAACCCTCAGTGTCATTACTGCCCTGTGGGATAGAGTAGACCTCGCTGCTACCTTCTCAGCCATCACTCATAAAAGCCTATTTTAAATTCAGAGAGGACAGCATCCCTTGGAGTTCTGATTTTTTTTCTTTTGGGTTCACCACTCCTTGTTAACATTATGTATTAAGCTAAGATTTCTTTGGCTTTCTTCACCAGACATTGCACTGGGCACTGGGGATTCAAAATATCTAGACCTGACCCTGCTTGAGAGGTGTCAGGAGAGACCAGCAGGTGGTAACCCCTCACGGAGTTACAGGGGTTGTGACCTGAGGAAGCCCTGGGAAGGCTGAAGCAAGGCCCAGTGGAGGGAGGAGCTGGTTTTATTACATGGTTGGGAAGGTCTCCATGGAAGGAACCATGGAGAGGCCAATGGGAGGAAGTACGGGTACTGGGCAGTGGGTGGACAGAGAAGAGAGGCAGAGAGGACTGCAGAGGGTTTGCTTCTTATGCCAGGGGGGTGGGAGTCTCTGAGGGGTTGAAGTGCAGAGTCAGAAGTAGGGGGCTTGGTCCACCTTCTGTTTTCAGAGTGCTCAGGCTGACTGCTGTGGAGGGTAGTTAAGAGCTTTTGGACTTGTTCTGAAGAACTTCATTGAAGTTGGTGTGTTGTGGGCTACAGGTGGGGAGGGTCAGTGCTGCTGAAATGAGAGTCCCAGAATGAGGACCCAGGGGAAGGGAGGTGTGAGTCTCAGCTTAGACGTGTTGAATGGACAAGCGTACAGATGGAGGGTCTCCATGACAGCAGGTGAAAGGGCAGAAGCGCTCTTGGAACAGGGGGCCAGGATGAAATGGCAGGGGGTGGGCCTTGGCCTGCATTTCAGTGGTCCACGAGCTCCCAATGCTGGGGTGCTTTGTCCAGGCCCGCATTTTTACAGGAGGGAGTTCTTAGTTATTATAAGCTTCTTTAAAGTATTGGTGACTTCCAAAAGTAAGTATGCCTCTGGTCTAGGAGCTTGTAAACAGGGTGAAGAGAAAAGAGCCAAGTCTTGGGTCCTGCTGGCATTAAAGGGAAGAGGAGCTGAGGAAAATCAGGACAAGAAAGAAGGAGTGGAACTGTATGCAGTTCTGAGGAGCCAGGAGAAGATCATGTCATGGCAATAAGGAATCAAGGGGGTTTGGGAAGAATGGGCCGTGTGGGACTTTGTGGTTGATAATCTGCGTTAAAGCAGTTGGAAAGTAGGTCACCTAATGGGGTCAAGGGGCAAGAGCAGATGAGAGCTTGAGGGTGCCGGAGGAGGTCTGAGGTCCCTCCTGGGAAGGTTTGGGTGAGGAGCTGACCAGCAGCTGATATAGGGGGGCCCCCGAGATGAGGTGCCAAACTGTAAAGGAAGTGCCGGCTCATGGTGGGGGAGGGCTTCTTCTGGTGGAGCCCGAAGGACAGCATGTAAGGCCGACAGTGCGGAAATGCCGTGACCTTTAGCTGAAGCAATGAGATCAGCCTGGTGCCTCTCCCCTCCCCACTCCCATACCCTGTCCAGTAAGAAGAGTCCATTTCAGCATCTAGGAGGCCAAGCCGAGATGGAGAAAATGATAGCACAGGTAAATGAGCCTCCTCTCGTCCGCTCCGTGGCCTTAGACAAGAGATCTAACCCATCTGAGCCCATCTGCGCGTCCTGCCAGTCAGTACTTCCTTTTTAAGAGGTTTTTGCTTTGGCGCTTGTGTGCTTGCTAGAGAGAAAGAGAGACAGAAACAGTGAGAGGGAGAGTGAGAAATCACCCCTAGGAGGGATGGCCATGCCATTATTCCTTCTTCATTCTTTTCCCAGGATCTTGGGCACCCAGCTTGTTTTTCAAACCATCTGGTCCGGACTCGAACCTCGGTTGGTGATGTTAGAGTCCGGCAATGTAACCACTACACCATCCTCTGGGTCCCCATCTACCAACACATATTTAGTACCTAGAAATAAAATGATGATGTATTGGTGGTGACTTCCCAAAACCAGGATGCCTCTGATCTGCGAGTATGTAAACAGGGCCTGGCACTGAACCCCTCCCTGCAAGCTACAGAGGGTTGTTCTTAGAGCTCTGACTGGCTCCCATGAAGCACGTTAAGGCAGCATTCTCAGCCACCAGGTGACTGCCGGCTGTGCTGGTAAGATGGTGTGGGGCAGGGTCAGCATTATCTCTGCCTAATTGCTCTGGTACTTTTAGATGGCCATTCATGCCCTTACTTCCAGGACACATTTAATCCTTTTTAAAGACCCCAAAACTTTCCGCACATCCCACGTAGTAATCAGGACCTGCTTGTGAGTCTCAGCTGGATGAGCTCATTGCTTTCCTTCTCAATCAGTAGGACGTTAGCGATCGTTGAAAAGCCATCTCAAAATTGAGGGACCAGCAGTTAGCGTAACGGCTGTGTCGCTGGACTCCCATGTAGTCGACTGCGGTTTGCGTCCTGGACCCGGTGACTTAAAACTCATGCCGGGCACGTGTGTGTGCGTGCCCATGATCCCGAGAGGAGAAGGGAGGAGAAGAGATTGCGGCATGGCCATCCTCCCTGGGGGTGATTTCTCACTTTCTGTCTCTCTGTCTCTGTCTGTCTGG
>NW_006201352.1:2664866-2666028 GCF_000334495.1 Tupaia belangeri chinensis
CGAGCGCACGTGCCCTATAGAAAACACCTCTCAAAAAAAAAAAAAAAAGAAAAGAAAAAGAAAAAGAAAAAAGCCATCTCAAAATTGACAGGTACCTACAGTAGGGGGAGGAGGAGTTTCTCTAGAATGCCGGCATGGCCAAGATAAACGAGATCATTGCCAAGATAAACCATGGGAATTGTAGAGTTGTTTAGAATCTGTGATAAGAAATGAATTGTAATTCTGAGCACAAACCATATAGCTTTCTTAAATAAGTTTTCCCTCCCCACCTCTGAGTCTCATATTCTTTTCACAGATGGAAGCTTTCTGGAAACAGATGGAAAACATCCAGCACTTTCTTGTGGACCAGTTTAAATGTTCCAGCTCCAAAGCCCGACAGCTCATGATGACTTTGACAGAGAGAATGATTGCAGCTGAAGAGCTGTTGCGTGATTCTCAGGATTCGCAGTCTCTGGTAATGCTGGAGCGGGGAGGGAGGGGACATGGAGATATCCACAGTGGAGATGTGCAATGCTGAGCTTAAGCATTTAGAGATTAGTAAATTGAGCACCATCGTGTTGTAAATGGGGATATAGAGCTCCAGAAAACAGCAGCGAATCTGTCCATTCATCCGTGTTTTTCCATCCCGTAAAGTGGAGGTGCAGGACCGCTCGGTATTACTGCAGCATAGAGCCCGGTTCTCAGCCCTGACTGCATGTTGAAATTATTTGGAGAGCTTTAAGAATTACTAATGCAGGGACCAGCAGTTAGCGTAATGGCTATGTCGCTGGACCCCCATGTAGTCGACCACAGTTCTAGTCCCAGATCCGGTGGCTTAAACTCATGCCGGGCACGTGTGCGTACGTGCCCAAGATCCCGAGAGGAAAATGGAGGAGAAGGGATTGTGGCGTGGTCATCCCTCCTGGGGGGTGATTTCTCACTTTCTGTCTCTCTGTCTCTCTCTGTCTTTCTGGCACGCGCACGCGCCCTGTAGCAAAAACCTCTCCAAAAAGAAAAAAAAAAAGAATGACTCATGCAGGCTTGCTGGTGGTGTGGTGGTTAAGGCAGCTGGATCCCACATGGCCAACTACGCAGTTTGAATCCAGACCTGGAGGCTTGAAAAACACACTGGGAGGGGACCAGCAGTTAGTGTAATGGCTATGTCACTGGACTCCCACGTAGT
>NW_006201352.1:2666388-2671156 GCF_000334495.1 Tupaia belangeri chinensis
GGCCTGGTCATCCCCCCTGGGGGGTGATTTCTCACTTTCTGTCTCTCTGTCTCTCTCTGTCTGTCTGGTGAGCGCACGCGCCCTATAGCAAAAACCTCTCCAAAAAAAGAAAAAAAGAAAAACACACTGGGCATGTGTATGTGCATGCCCCAAATCTGGGGAAAATGGAGGAGAAGAGATTATGGCATGGCCGTCTCCCCTGAGGGGTGCTTTCTCACCTTCTCCCTCTCTCACTTTCTGTCTGGTGAGTTCACACACCCTATAGAAAATTGGGAAAAAAATTAACCAAAAAAAAAAAAAAGAAGAAGAAGTAGTAGTACTGATGCTTGATGCCCAAACAAGTCACCAGCCAGCCCAAATTGGCCCAGTCTGGCTCAAACTGGGCTAGGCAGGACCTGGACACTGGAGCTTTCAGATGATGATGAGGGCAAGCAGAGGGTGCCCCCTGGTATAGATCAGTTTGCTCCTTTGACTGCCCTGGCTGTGCCCAAGCTCATCCCGGAGTCTGATCTGATTGGTCTGGAGAGGAGACCTTATACCACGGTTTTTAACTCCCCAAAGTATTCTGATGCATGGCCATAGATGCAAACCACTGGTACAGAGGACCTGAGATCAGCCATGTGACTTAACCTCTCTGAGCTTCTCTTATTCTATGAATAGACGAGTGGTCTTAGCAGCTACAGACAGGGCCTGGTCAGCGCAGTCTCGTAACACTCTAGTCACTGACAGCTTCCCTGTGCAGGCTTTGGGCTGGAAGCCTAGGGAGCATGCCCTTTGGTGGCATTCTGCACCCATCTCCCCACCTTCTGAGCTTGGTGCATGCACCGGTTACATTTCAGACCTGTGCACCAGCCCAGCTGACACCCCAGCTCAGAGCTCCAGCAGCTGCCCCGCCCTCACAGAAACAGCCAGTCAGACCTGTAGAAAAGCCAAGTCCAAGTGGCTCCTGCCACTCCTCATCATTCTGCCTCTCCCAGTGTGGCTTGCGGACCACCAGCACCGCATTGCCCACTCATTCCGGTCAAAGAGTCTGCATTTTAGCAAGATCCCCACATGCACACGGTTGGAGAACTTTAAAAGCTTCTACTCATTATAGACATATGTGATTTTTTTTTTCTCAACACAGCCAAAAATAGACCTAACTTCATGAGTTACCTAGGGCCCCACCCTGTCTGAAGGTATTGCCAGGCCTGGACCCTGAGTTTTCTGGTTTGCTGCCCAAGCCCCTTTAAATTGAATTTTATTTTGACAAGGCTGCCCATTTGTGTAAATGCTCTTCAAAGCAGACAGCCATCATCCTTCTTCCTTTTTCTTTCTTTTTTTCTTTACCTTTTTTTCTGTCAGCAGGATGTTGATGCAAAAAATAAAGTAAAAATCTTTAGCTGACCGTGGCCAAAGTATTCAGCCAGTGATTTCCAAATGAGAAGAAAGGGTGGATTATTTAGTTTGATAGCATGCCTGTCCTTTAGCCAACTTTTAATGAGCACCTACTGTGTGCTGCCTTCTGCTAATGAAAATAGTACTGCAGAGGTTAAGGGTCCCAACTCCTGGAAGAAACCTGAACTATGTGATCTTGGCAGGTTACTTAACCTCTCTGGCACCCAGTTTCATCAACTGTGATATGGAGACCAAATAGCATTTTTTTTTTTTGCCTTTTTTTTTTTATGTTTATTTATTGATTTCTTCCGTGAGAGAAAGACAGATGCCCCAATAGAGTTCCCACACTGCATCATCCTCAGTGTCAGCCGACCTGGGTCACAGGCGTGCACGCACACCCAGTGTGCTTGGGGGAAACCAGGACTCAGGAAGGCCCACTCGTGCTACCACTGTGCCACCATCTGGCCAATACCCCAGTGATCTCACAGGTTGAGTGTCGAGTGGATTACATGTGAAGCTTTTAGCACAGAATCCACACACAGGAAATCCTTAGTATGTGCCCACCATTAGACTCCTGTAGGCCACCTGCCAGCAAGTGAAGCAGACATTAATGAACCACCGTGACGAGGCATGGGAAGGGCGACATTCGGGCTTGCACAAAGAGGGAGGGGTTAGCTCTGCCCCTATCGTATGCACCAAAGAGGAATGCAGCTTCGTAACTCAGAACACATCGTGGATAAATTCCAGAAGAGTTTAAATTTGAGGGGGCGCATCTGAGCAGCTCTGGCCTGGGCAGCTGAACCTGGACTGTGTCACAGAGCATCCCTGAATTTTGAACTGGTAGAGCCTTTAAAACTGTAAAAACAGCTGATGTTCCTGGAGCACCAACTGCGCTGGCCCTCATTCTAAATGCTTTACACATTTCGACTGACTAATCCTCACCCTGACACTGTACATTAGGGATCAGGCGAGGAAGCAGCCCAGGAATGTGCCACTCTGAGGGATGGAGCCATCTGAGCCGAGGCACCTCGAGGACTCTGCTGTTCTCGAGCAGCTGGTGGCCTCAAACTCTCCCCTGCCAGTGTCCACTGCTGCTCTGTAAGATGGGGACCTTAACAGCACCTTTGTACCAAGTTTATGTCTTGATTTCTTCCATGAGTGAGAGAAAGGTGCCCCCCACAGGATCCTCACACTGTGATCACCCTCAATCTCAACTGTGCACCCCTCTCCACCCTGTCTCCCTTGAAGGCAAGCCCCTAGGTGTGCATACATGGACGTCCCTACTGAGCCCCTGGACAGGAGTCTAACGTTTTTGCTGGGCCACAGAAAAGTGGCTGCTGCCCGGCCCCCACCCACCCCCGCACCCAGGCAAGCCCCTAGGTGTGCATACATGGACGTCCCTACTGAGCCCCTGGACAGGAGTCTAACGTTTTTTGCTGGGCCACAGAAAAGTGGCTGCTGCTCGGCCCTCACCACACCCCGCACCTACGGTGAGCCTCTTGCACCCTCTAGGGGTCACAGGCTGCTGATGCTGTCAGGTCCGTAGAGTTGGAGAGGAAGGTTCAAAGCCAGCTGTGAGTCTCCCCTCAGCATAACCTCAGTGTTCTTGTCCATAGCTGAGACATCGCTCTCCTTGCCCAGGGCACATATTAGGACAACCAGCACAGCTCCGCTAATAGGTCTAGTCTGAGCAGCAGGGACACTGGTGACTCAGGCATGACCGTATCTTCAAAGGAATGCCACTCACAATTGGCTCCTTACAGACAGCAGGGTGGGTTCAGTAGAGCACAGAGTAAGGGCCAGTGGTGGTAGAAAAGACTCGGGGAGGGCCACAGAGCCCACAAGGACACATGGGCTAGGCCAGGCTGTGCAGTGAGAGTAGCAGTGCGAGTGTTCCGGGAGGAGGGCTCCATGCATGCAAAGGCCTGGCTCAGCCGGCCCCGTGTGCCAGGCAGCCAGGAGCAGTGAAGTATAGGACCAGGTTCCCGGGGCTTTGCATTGTTCCCAGGAGCTGGGACTTGATCTCAGGGTAGTGCCTGGAGGATTTGGGGCCCAGGATGACAGAGCCACTTCCTCTCTGAACACCCCTCCCTCATCATCTGCAGTGTGGTGGCAGAGCAAGGGGAAGGGATGGGAGGCTAGAAGAGGAGGGATGGACCATATGGACCATGGTGGTGACCCAGACAGAGGTGACATGGGCCTGAGCTGGGTGTGGCTGTGGCCAGAGGGACAGAAGTGGAGAACCTGAGCGGGGAGAGGCAGCACTGACCAGGCGTGCTGGAAGCAGTGGGGTGCCAAGGCCCCTGCCCCTCCTTGCTTTCACCCACCAAGCACGTCTCCAGCGCCAGCTCTCTGAGATGTGCAGGGTCTGTGACAGTCTCTGGCCAACATTTCCTGCCATCTTTTCCAAGAGTCCTACCCTGTGGAATGAGGATGTGGTAGGGCAGGGAGGTGCCTGTAGCCTGGTATTAAAGGAGCCTGGTCCCACGTGGCTGACCACCGTCTGAATCCAGCCCCGGTGGCTTCAGAAACATGCTGGAGTGCATATCCCAAATCCCGAAAGGCTGGAGAAATGGTGAAGTGATTCAGTGTGACCACACCCCATTGAGAGAATGCTTTTTCCCTTTTCTGTCTCTCTCTGGCGAGCAGATGTACTCTCTTACAATTAAAAAGAAAGGAAGGAAGGAAGGAAGGAAGGAAAGAAGGAAGATCCTCCTCTTTATCATATACATATATTGAATTCCTACCCATCAGAGAACCCTTGGCAACCCTCACTAGGCACTAAAGTCTTTGTAGATTTTTAAAATTTTTTCTATTTGTAGGTTTTTGCCATAGGGCACATGTGCTCGCTGGAGAGAGACAGGGAAAGACGATGCAAGGGAAAGTGAGCAATCCCCCCAGGGAGTTGGCCACGCCACAGTCCTGTCTCCTCTATTCTCCTCTCGGGATGTTGGGCATGTGTGCGCAGCTGATTTTTAAGCTACTGGGACTCACACCACAGTCGGCCATGTGGAGTCCAGCACCTCAGCCACTGTGCCGTCTGCTGGCCCTGGTACTAAGGTCAGGGTGGGTCTCCCCACATCCCTGCAAGCCAGTTTACCCCACCTGAGGAGAGACAGGCAAGCCTCGGAGAGTTCATCATCTGTGCTCTGCTGGAGACTGGGGCAGGGCGGGGTGACAGTGGTTGGAGCCTGCTGCCTCCTGCAGAGCTCACGGCCGAGTGCTGACCAGGATGGCCCAGCCAACGGGCCCGTGTGTTTCTCCCCCAGGACACCCTGGAGAGAATAATGGGATGGGCGCACATGGCAAAGGCAGTCGAGTTCCTGAAGCTGCAGATCCAGGAAGAGACCAAATGCCGACTGGCTGCCATATCCCGCGGCCCGGAGGTGGT
>NW_006201352.1:2672147-2676854 GCF_000334495.1 Tupaia belangeri chinensis
GGGAAAGAGACAAACTCGCGCGTGCCTGCCATATCCCGCGGCCTGGAGCTGCTGACCATTGAGGGGAGGCTGTCTGGGCGGCAGAAGGAGGAGCTGCTGACACAGCAGCACAAAGCATTCTGGGAGGAGGCAGAGCACTTCAGCAGGGGTGAGTGGGCAGGGCCAAGGGTGGGGCTGGGTTCCTTCCTAGGGTCAAGGGTTGCCTGCTCTTTTGATCATCAGTCATTCAGGCCTTCTGCAGCAAGGCCATCTGGAACATTCAGAGGGGCAAGAGAGGGTGCTGGGGGTAGAGGAGGGTGTCTCATACCAGAAATCAACAGTGATACCCAGAAGTGACCCACGTCTCTAGCTACAGCCCAGAGTCCTGTCCGAGTCCCATGACCCTGCTCAGCTGCAGGGTGGGTGAGGCTGGGTCATGGTCCAGTGTGTGGAGAGGAACCTGGCATGGCAAGCTGCACCTGTTCCCACGCCTGCTCCTCCCCACCCCAGAGGGACCCAGCACTTACACAGCATCCAGAACTGAGTCATAGTGTGACCAGAGAGAAACGCAGTCTGTCTCCGAGGGAGACACCTCTGCAGCAGGACTAGCCTCTTCAGCCCTTCGCGGAAGAGTCACCGCCTGTCCTGTGGCTTCTTTCACCCCCAGAGTTTGCCCAGCGAGGCAAAGACCTGGCCAAGGCTTCTTTGGCTCACCAGGCAGAGAGGACCGTGAAGCTCACACTGACCCAAGAAGAGGAGCGGAGACGCTTTCTGGCTGAGGCCAGGCTGAGCACCGACCCGGAAGGATTCCTCAAGGTGATTCCCCCCCCACCTCTTGGGCACATGCCAGTCGGGCAGCTCAGTCCCCCTTGTATTACGGGGGTGGGGGATCTCGCAGATACGAGGTCCACTCCTCACCTGCCACCTGGCAGCCGAGTCCCTTAGTCCCAGTGTCCTTGTTCCCCTCGCCTGTAAACTCTTGGTGAGAACACACTGCCCGGGCCTGGCAGCACCAGCACACAGCAGGGCTCCACACATGGTGGCCCTGTGCAGTGGCACCAAGGGAATGTTGTGTGGGACGGAGGGCCTGGGGCCCTGCAGGTCGGGTGCAAGTCCAGGAGAAGGGATGCAGCCCTCAGCCTTGCATGTGGGACTGAGCCAGGCAGGACCCGGGGGGTAGCCAGGTGCATATGCCATTGGTCTTGACTGGGGAGGGAGTGGGGGGCCCGCAGAAGGAGAGGAAGCAAGAAGCCTCTTGCTTCTTGATGGAAAAGATGTCAGTTGGCACCAGCATAAACTGGACTCTATTTCGCTCTCTGTATTTTCCTAATAACGGCAGTAGGATTGGAGGAAGGACTGTTGCCTGTGTTCGTTTTGCATGGTGGTTAAGCCCAGGAGCCAGGGCCAGCTGCACCCGGGTTAGATGCTGACTGCCGCTAATGGGCTGAATGAGCTTGGGGGTTTTGCCCCTCGCACTGGCCCTCGGCATCCTCCTCTGTGAAAGGGGAGTAATAGACTTACGTCAGTGCGTTCTTAGGGTGCAGTGTGCCAGTAGGAAGCAGCAGGCCTGGATGTTCTCTGGGCCCTTCTGCCTGTGTTAGCATTTAGTGCAGCCTGTCTCAGCTCTACCCAGAGAATGGCAGGGTGATATCAGGGTCTGGACTCAGCCAGAGCATAGGTACATGGCCCTTTCCTTGTGGCCCACGGGAGGCCAAGGGAAGGGGACTCCTTGAGAACAGAGGCCAGGCCTGTAAGTTTCTGGTTCAACTGCTCCTCCCTGCGAGGAGCATCTTCCAGAGCTCACAACTTGGGGTTTGTCATAAAAGAGCATGGGCTTTTTCTGTCTTTGATAAGGTCCGTTTGAGGTAAGGAAGATGGTATGATTGTACTCAGTGATTTCTGGGCTCCTCTCCGTGACATCACAGTGCTCAGTGCTGAGTCCCAAGTGTGAAGGTGACTGAGTTACCTCCATCCCTGGTCCTCAGCATGGGCCAGACACAGGCGTGCAAGAGACACGGGATGAAGGCGAGAAGGGAGGAATGAATACAGGGATGAATGGATGAATGAACAAGTGAATGAATAAATGGAGGAGAATGGACAAATGAACCAATGAACAAGTGAGTGAACGAATGAATGAATGGAGAAGTAAATGAACTAATGTGTGAATGCATGAATGCACAGACAAATGGATAAACAGAACAATTAATGAAGGAAGGAATGATCAAATAAACGAACAAGTGAACTAGTGAGCATTAAATTCTCGAGCACCACATTCAGCATCCTCTCTTTTCTGGCCCCTGCCTTCTCTCTTGCCTCCCCTCCCACCCCAGGCCGCCCTCCCCTCCCCACCCAAAACCCTTCCTCTTGGTGCAGCTGTTACTCCTCGGGCCTGGGTCACCTTGGTTTCCCATCTTCCCTCTAGGAAGCTCCTCATCCTTAGCGAAGACGCAGCTTAGGGGACAGCAGGTGGAGTGGTAGTTAAGGCGCTGAATTCACACATGGCCAACTGTGGTTCAAGTCCTGGACCCAGTGGCTTGAAAATTGTGCTAGGCACATGTACATGTGTGCCCAAAATCCCAAAAGGAGAATGGAGAAGGAATTATGATGTCATACCCTTGGGAGGTGATTTCTCACTTTCCCTCTGTCTCTCTAGCAAGTGCATGCTCTCTATGACAAAAGCCAAAAAGACAGGAACACTCAGCTTAAACAATTCCCTGGGGACTAATTTTCTCCTGCAGTCTCCCAAGAGGGATATGTCCGCATGTCCTTACACCCTGCCATGTGCTCTGACGGTGTCGCACTCTCCGATGCCCTGCACAGTCTGCCCATCTCTCCTGTCAGTTTGCCAGGATCCCCATTGCAGGACCCCCAGCTGCCTTTCAGGGCAGGCCTGGCTGGTCTCTGACCACTCTGGCTGTAGCTGCCTGTTTGCAAGGTCCTTCCAGGCTTCCCTGGTGAGTCTCTAGGGCCTGGGTAATGGTCCCCAGCAGTTGGGGGACAGATCAGAGGATGATGTCTGAGTGGCTAGTGGCCAGGACAGAAGGAGGACAAGTGGCCCTGTGGCTTTCTGTCACACTGGGTTTAACAAAACTCAGTGGCTTTCCTGGAGATCAGAGTTGTTGGTCCCGGCCTCAGCTGCAGGTCGTAAGCCATGGGAGCATCACCACAGCCCCGTGTCTTGGTTTCCTTGTGTGCAATACAGACGGGAACATTCGATCTGAGAGGCTGGGGTCGGTCAGGGAAAACTTTCTGGAAATAAATTCTGCATTTTCCTACTGCTTCAGCTACTGTTTTACTCACAGGCTTTTCACGAGGTCCTGGAGAGGCAGAGGCTGATGCAGAGCGACCTGGAGGAGGAGGAGAATGTCCGAACTGCCGAGGCAATGGCCACACTCTGCCAGGTACGTGGGCATGACCGGGACCAGCAGAGGAAGCTCAGGTCCTGCGTGTTCATGAGAACCTCACGTCCTCCTGCAGAGCGCCCCAGAGGCAGGCTCAGATCCCACCCTGGCACTTAATAGCTGCATGATCCAGGCAGGCCACGGCCCTTCCAGGGTTCTTCCAGGGAGGCTAGTCCAGGTCGTCTGAGGCAGCTTTCATTTCTGGGGTGCTCAGGATTCACCAGTATCCTTCAAAGGTCTTTGAAGTCAGCTGTCCTAGGATAGAAAACAGGCCTGGCATTTAAGGAGGTCATCAGGGTAGAGAATGGTGACGAGGAAGGAGTGCTGGGCTTGAAATGGGAGCCCTGGTTTCATGCACCAGCACTGCCTCTTTCTCCCTGTGCAACCTCGTGCCACCCTGAATAGGTAGTGGAGCCGGCCGTACTTGACTTGCAGGCCGGCTCCCAGGGGCCAGGAAGCCACAGGGGCTGCTGGGACACATGATGAGCGAGACAGCCTGCCTCAGGCAGCCTCCAGAGTCATCACAAAGGCCGAAATATGGGCACCTGCTCACACAGGGATGCGGCCAGTGCCACAGTGGTGGGTAGCAAGATCCTCCGCTTGGTCTCTCTGGCTCTCAGTCTCCCCTTCTGTGAAAGGGGTAGTGTGGTGAGGACTGGATGCACGCGGATCTGAATCCCTGAGATAGCAGCTGGCTCTTGGCACGTGCCCGATCCATGTCGGCTCCCACCATAACACCCCTGCCAGGCACAGTCTGTGGTCTGCAGTAGGTGAGCCTGGGCCACACTTTGAAGGAGCTGGGCCCGGCTGAGGAGACAAGGAGCCCGCTCTTTGGAAGGCATGGTAGGCTGGAAGTGCCCATCATTTCCACAACGCGAGCTGGGCTGACTTGAAATGTGTCTGCAGCAAAAACTTGGGCCATGAGACCACAGTTGGCATAATGGCTATGTCACTGGACTCCCATGTACTCGACTGTGGTTCGAGTTCCAGACCCGGTGGCTTAAACTCACACTGGGCACATGAGTCTGCGTGCCCAGGATCCCGAGAGGAGAATGGAGGAGAATGGATTACCATGTGGCCATCCCTTTGGTGGGTGATTTCTCACTTTTTATCTCTCTGTCTCTCTCTGTCTCTCTGGTGAGTACACATGCTCTATAGCCAAACCTCTCAAAAAAAAACCAAAAAACATAGGCTGCAATAACGAAATACCAGAGTGGCTGTCTTGAGTGACGGACGTATTTTTCTAAGTTTTGAAGCTGGAAGTCCAAGATTAAGGTGCCAGCAGGTTGATTTCTCTTTTTATGGAGAGACTTTTTTTCTTTTTTTT
>NW_006201352.1:2678404-2695851 GCF_000334495.1 Tupaia belangeri chinensis
GGGCCCGTGCCCGATCCATGTCGGCTCCCACCATAACACCCCTGCCAGGCACAGTCTGTGGTCTGCAGTAGGTGAGCCTGGGCCACACTTTGAAGGAGCTGGGCCCGGCTGAGGAGACAAGGAGCCCGCTCTTTGGAAGGCATGGTAGGCTGGAAGTGCCCATCATTTCCACAACGCGAGCTGGGCTGACTTGAAATGTGTCTGCAGCAAAAACTTGGGCCATGAGACCACAGTTGGCATAATGGCTATGTCACTGGACTCCCATGTACTCGACTGTGGTTCGAGTTCCAGACCCGGTGGCTTAAACTCACACTGGGCACATGAGTCTGCGTGCCCAGGATCCCGAGAGGAGAATGGAGGAGAATGGATTACCATGTGGCCATCCCTTTGGTGGGTGATTTCTCACTTTTTATCTCTCTGTCTCTCTCTGTCTCTCTGGTGAGTACACATGCTCTATAGCCAAACCTCTCAAAAAAAAACCAAAAAACATAGGCTGCAATAACGAAATACCAGAGTGGCTGTCTTGAGTGACGGACGTATTTTTCTAAGTTTTGAAGCTGGAAGTCCAAGATTAAGGTGCCAGCAGGTTGATTTCTCTTTTTATGGAGAGACTTTTTTTCTTTTTTTTTTTTCTCTTTTTTTTTTTTTTTTTCTTTTTTTGCTATAGGGCGCGTGCGCTCGCCAGACAGAGAGAGAGAGACAGAGAGACAGAAAATGAGAAATTAACCCCCAGGGGGGACAGCCACACCGAAATCCCTTCTCTTCCATTCTCCTCTCAGGATCTTGGGCACGCACGCACACGCGCCCGGCGTGAGTTTAAGCCACCAGGTCTGGGGCTCGAACCACAGTCGACTACATGGGAGTCCAGCAACATAGCCATTATGCTAACTGCTGGTCCCCCAGCAGGGTTGATTCCTGATGAGGCCTCTCTTCCTGGCTTATAGGTGGCCACCTTTGCTCTGTGTCCTCACATGGCATTCTCTGTGCCTGGGAGAGGACAGAGGGAGAGCGAGATCTCTGGAGTTCCTTCCTGTATAAGGGCACCAACCTGACCTCATAAACCTTAATTATCTCCTTAAAGTGTCCTGTCCCAGTCTGAGGGTTTTAGGGCTTCAACATGAGAGCTTTAGTGGGATACAATTTAGTGCACTGCGGTGTCCCCCAGAATTTCATGTCCAGCTGGAACCTCAGACTGTGCCCTCATTTGGAAGCAGGGTCACTGCCGAGGTGATGAGGTAAGACGAGGTCATACTGGGTTAGGTGAGCCCCAGATCTAATGAGTACTGTCCTTATCAGAAGGACGCAAGGAGGCATCGGGGCAGTGTGGACGTGTGTGTGGGATTCTGTGCACCTGCGTGGCTGTTCTTCATGGAAATGGCCAGAGGCCCGTGTCAGCTTCTCCCCAGCTTTAATCCAGAGGAGCGTCCTCAGATTCCTTTCATCATTTCTTCTCAAGTCCTTAGGTTCCAGGGAACTTGGTTTATTTTCCATTCTTCAATTGTGGAAATCAATGCCTTTGGTTGTCGCAAACTGCATTACCTGAAATTCCAAAAGGAGACTAACATCCTCGGCTGCTGATTGGAACCCTGGCTGTGCCTTCCTGGCTGGGCATCCTTGGGCAAGAGATGGACTGCACTGGGCTCCAGCTTCCTTACCCGGAAGGGGAGTCAGGGAGCCTGCGTACCTTCATGGCAGTGACGCCCAGGAGAGCACAGCTGAGGCCGGGGCCCTGCACGTGGTCGTTACTCCGTGAAAGGCTCCCTGCCTGCCCCGTGTGGAGGGAGGTCGTTGGGAGGTGTTAGGCCTCGTCATGACGAGCCCAGGTCTGAGGAGACCAGGGTTCTGGGTGTGAGATGGGCCAGAGACCTTGGGACAGTTCATTTGTTCATTCATTCATTCAACGAATACTGTCACAGGCTGCTTTGAGCAACACAAGGGTTCTCCACTCCGGGGACACAGCCACAAGCTACACAGATAAGGTGAAGCCGCTTAGGGTTCCAGCAGCAGCAGCAGCAGGAGAGGAGGGGCAGGAGGGTAGGGGATGAGGCCAGACTTTGCTGATCTTCCCAAGACATCTGCATTTACTTCTGAGTGAGTGGGAAGTCAGCAGTGTGCTTTGTTCTGTAAGATCCACTCAGCTCCGTGCAGAGAGCAGACATCACAGGCACAGCAGGGAGCCCTGGGGGGAGCCGTATTGGTGGCCCAGGCAATGGACCTGGTGACTGTGGACCAGGTGGCCCTGATGGAGGCCATTGGTTCTGTTTGGGTGGACCACAGCTCAGTTGCCCTTTCTGTTAAAGCAGAGCTAAGAGCTTTCGCAGGGCGAGGAAGGGGTTTAAATCAGGTCCCGAGGGTGAAGCCTGTGGAGAAGTATCAGGCACACAGTGAGCACTGAAGACTTGCCCTTGTTACCAGGTTGTCACCACTCACTGGGAGGGTCTGTCTGCACAGAAGATGCTCACGGGTGGACCGGCTGTGCTACCTGCCTGGCTGTGACCCGGACCCTGTCACAGAGAGGCATGATTTGACCCTTTCTCTGGGCATGACATCAATCAAAATGTTACAGGCACGGTGGCTGTGAGATAAATTTGACGGCCACCCAATTGTTCTCAGGTGCATTTTTCTACGTTCTCGCCTCCTCTTGGCCTCCGGACAGACGATTTGAGTGAGATGGATGCTTCAGCTGCACGAGCTGCTCTGTGGCTCAGCACCTGAGAGGCTCCTGAGACGTGCCCAGAGTGACTGCAGTGCTGATGCGCTCTGAGCGGGGAGTGCCATCAGCTCATTCCAGAGTGTCCACAGACACGCAGCTTCATGGATTTCATTCCCGACTCATCTGCCTGTGCCGTTTCTCTTGGGAGGCCCCTGGGAGAAGGTGGCGGGATGGCAGTCCTGCCAGGCTAGGCCTTCTCGGCTTTAGGCTCTCACTGGAAGTTAGGGCTGAGAAAAAGAGGGGGGAGTGGAACTCTGTCCTCAGAGATGCAGTAATAATCGCTTAATACGCACTTATGGAGTGTCTGAAAGAAGTCCGTAAGACCACCCTCAATTCTGACACCACCTGCAAGTTCCCCATGGCCACCTTGGTTCTTCAGTTCACTAGAAGGACCCAGAACTCCTGTCAGATGTTGTTTTCCTGACTGTGGTCCTCACGGTAGACGAGCCCAGAACACACTGAAGTCAGCCAAGAAGAGGCACAGGGACAGGGGCCTGCTGTCCTTTCTCAGTGGAGTCGGGGATGGCGCTGACTCCTCCTGGCAGTGGTGTATGACAGCTTCCGTGAAGTATGCTGACCGTGGGAGTTCATGCCTTGGAGCGAGAGTTCTCATTGGGGTTTGGCCACAGAGGCATGGCTGACCTCCCATGTGGCCACCGTCAGTCCCCTGCTTTTCCAAGGGTCATGTTGACAACTTGTGCTCTAAGACCCCCATGTTGTTAGCACGGATGAGACATGGCTCGGGGCCCCAGATCAGCAGACATTCCAATGATGCAGAGTATTCGGGGGCTTGGAGATCAGCTCTCAGGAACCAGGGGCAAAGGCCAGACCCCTCTGGGAGTCGAGGTCGAGCATTTAGTGCAGCAGCAACTGTGCCGTTGGTCTCACTGAGCTAGTGAAGGTAGAAGGTGTGTTCCTTTTGGAGGCTGGGGGGAGAATCTGCTGCCTTGCTTATTCCGGCTTCCAGGGGCTGCCCACCCCTTAGGACTTATGGCCCCTTCCTCTAGCCTCAGAGCACAGTGGCAACACCCTTCATCATCACATCCCCTCCTCTGACTCTAAAACTTCTGCCTTCCTCTTTCACTTATAAGGACCCCAGGAAGGCATTGGACCCACCTGGGCAATCCAGTATAACTTTCCCTTCTCAAGATCCTTAATGTCCAATAATCCTGTCTGCAGAGGTGCCAGGTCAGGTCAGGTCAGAGGTTCCAGGGATTAGGACGTGGCCTTCTTTGAGGGCCATTATTCTGCCTACCATAGAGAAAAGTAGGGAGTTTCCAGAGTACAAGAAATCAGTTTTTGGAGAAACATGTAAACGATGATTTTCTTTTTTAGGTTTTTGCCATAGGGCACGTGTGCTCAGCAGAGAGATGGGAGTGAGAGGGTAGGGGTGATGGCCATGCCACAATCCCTTCTCTTCCATTCTCCTCTTGGGACTTTGGGCACACACGCACACACACACAGTGTGGCTTGCAAACCGCTAGGTCCGAGGCTCCAATTGCGGTTGGCCATGTCGGAGTCTAGCACCTTCGCCACTATGCCACCTGCTGTCCCCCACAATGATTTCGTGAGCAGACTTTGAAAAGGAACTAATGGAAGCATAGGCACCATATTCCCACATGTCTCTGGAAAGCAGGCGACCACGGGTTCAAGAGAGGGTGAGCCAGTCCCCACTGTCCTTTACCTCAAGGGCGTAGGGACTGAGAGAGTGGGCCGCAGTGTGCACACCTGCCTTTCTAATAGCAGGCTAAGGGAACATGGCTTTTCATTTTAGTTTAATGAAATTACTAGCATAATTCATTTATGATTTCTTTATCTGCAGAAATAAAATTTGCCAGTGTCTTTGGGTATCACATACTACCTGATTATTACCCCTCTCTCCTTTGGAAAATTGTCTTTCTTTTTTATTTTTTAAATTTGCTAGAGGGACTGCATGCTTGCCAGAGAGAGAGAGAGTAAGTGAGAAAGCATCCTCTTTGGGGAGTGCCCACGCTGCAGTCTCCTCTCCTCTGCTTCTCCCTCCCTTAGAACTTTGGGCACCCTGGCCCACAAGCCTGGTGTGTATTTTCCAACTCACCAGGTCCAGGCCTCAAACCACACAGTCCTCCATGTGGGATCCAGCCACTTTAACCACCATGCCAACCACTCGCCCATCCTTTTGATAATTCTCATAACCTCCTCACTTCCCAGCAAAGAAGTGCAAAGGAGAGGAGAATACTTAAGGACCAGACAGCAGACAGGCTAGGTTGTAGCACACCAACTGTGTGGCCTAGTCAAGATCACTTAACCTTTCTGATCCAGAAACTCTTGACGTCCTTCCTTATAAGTTTTTGATGATATGGAAAAAAAAAACCAGTTAACACACAAAAATGCCACCTGTGGCTCTCAGAATGAAGCCCACGATGACCACCTGGCTTGGCCAAACAAGCCCTATCTTGCCTGTGTATAAGATGCCCCCACATGGCCTGGCTCACTCCTCACCCTTCTGCAGTCATGCCCCTTGCTCTCTGCCTTCCAGACTTGTCCCAGTTCCCACAGAAACCCTGGCCCAACCCACCGTGGTGCTTTTGCACATGCCCTTCCACTGCCCCAAACACTCTTCCCTCCATTCCCTCAGCTTTGCCTGGCCAGTTTTTTCTCATTCTTTGGATCTCAGAGTAAGTGTCACTTCTGTAGAGAGCCCGCTTTGACCTCTTCCTAGACCAGTGTCTCATAGGGTCAGCATTCTCCCAGCATCACACTGGTCACAGCCTACCGTGAGTACCTGTGCACTGTCTGACACGCTGTGGGTTGTGAACTCTCTGAAGTCCTGCTCCATGTCTCCTCAGTCACTGCGGCCTCCTGGTGCAGAGCTGTGCCCACAGCTGGTGCCCAGGAGACACTGGAAGAAGGAGCCTACGAATGCTGTGTGGTAAGACACATATCTGTCCGGGCTTTCGGTGTTAAGACCCCTACTGCCTAGGACCACAATAATGCCGTGAAACAAGACACCTCAAAACCCAGTGGCTGAAGGCCAGCAGGTGGCATGGGGTTAAGGTGCTAGACTCCCATCTGGCTGACCACAGTTCGAGTCCCAGACCTGGCGGTTTGAAAATCATGTCAGGCACATATGTATACGTGTCTGAAATTCCAAGAGAGGAATTGAAGAGAAGGGATTGCAGCCTGGCCATGCTCCCTGGGGTGATTTCTCACTTACCCTCTCTGTCTTTTTCTGTATCTTTCCAGCTAGCGCATACACCTTATGGCAAAAAACTTAAACAAACAAACAAAAACCTAGTGACTGAAAATTACAGTGATACATTCCCATGCTCTGTGCCTTGGGCAGAGCTTGGCTGACACCGGCTGGACTGGAGTAACATGCCTTGGCCTTGTTCTGTGCGTCTCCCAGCCCTTCCTTCCGTGGGCTGGCCTGGGCATGTGCCTCCCGCAGCAGTAGCAGAGGTCTAGCCTCCAAAGCAGCACACTTCACTCCACCTCATTTTGTTGGCCAAAGGAAGTCACATGTCTGAACCCAGAGCTGGAGGGGCAGGGAAGTCCCCCTGCTCACCTGGAGAAGGCACTGCAAAGTGACGTGGCAAGGGGTGTGGGAACTGGGAAACGGAGCAAAAAGATTGGACCCCACGTGCTGGCTGCATTTGTGTTCCGTGTGCTCCCCGACCTAGAGCAGAAAGGTGCCTAGGCACTGTCCCTGGATCCAACGCACTTCCCGTTTTTGTTTTTGTTTTTTTAAGAATTATTTATTTATTTAATTCCATTTATAATTATTATTTTTTAATTTGACCAGACAGAGACAAAGGGGGGGGAAGGGAGAAAACAAGCTGCCAGTTTCTGGACTCAAACCGGCCTTGTGGAATCACCTGTGCTCTCTAGGGCTGTCCTGTCATGGGACCCTGAGCACACCTTTGAAGTCGCTAAGTGTGTGTCTTCAAAACAATCAGGCTGTGGTCCCTGTGAAGAATATATTTGGCCAAAAAACCTCACAGGGGGCCAGGTCAGTGATCAGAATACCAAGACACACTTTTGTTTTTAAATCATTCATGGTTGTCAAACTTCAAAAAATGTGCAGTTTGCAAATTAAAGAAAGGTTAACTTTGTAAAGGTTACATGGTCCAGTAACCTCATCTCCTAACAAGAGATGTTCTGGATTCTGCCAGCCCCCTTGAAAGAGTCAGTCTGCATTGTCACCTGCGACATGAAACACATCAGTTCCCACTTAATGCTGGGAGATATTGATTTAGTCTGTGCCTGAAATAGAATCAGAATTAGTGTGCGTTGTTGCTTTCTCTGTATGTGTAACAGGGTCAGGACAGTAGAGGTGCAGGGGAGAGAGAGGCTTGCCCCAGGCTTTGATCCTAAGCCCAGAAGGTGGTCCCCTTCCTCTCAAACAAAAAGCACAAGGCAGAACCCAAGCAGAGGCACACAGGTCACTCTGATTTGCCTTTCACTCAGGGTTCCGCCTCTGCAGCCTTACCTAAATGATCCCCCACCCTCCTCAGGTTTCCTGCAGAGAAGTGACCTGTAGCAGGCAGGGGAAATGCAGAGTCTGGAACCTTTAAAAGGTTACTTAGCCTCCCTGAGTCTCAGTTTTCTTATCTACAAAAGGGGGCTGATAATATCTGCTTTGAAAGCTGATGATGACGATTAGACAGGTTTATGGTGGATGCCCTTACTAAACGCTGGCTAATACCATTTAGATAAAGGTTGCATGCTGGCCTGTGGTTCTCCATAAGTGTTATCTATTGCTACTTTCATCTTAGGAACAAAGCATTTTTGCGGGAAAGAGGTGAGAAGAATTCTGTTGAGCAGAGGCAGCTTCTGTTTTGGCTTGTTTGAGCATGAGTAGGAGAGGGAGCCATTCCTCGCAGAGGTGGGACGACATAAAAATCAAAGAAAGAGAACATGGCTGGGACTCTGGATGCCCCTATGCCTCCTCACCGCCCTCACATGCTCCCTGTTCGCAGGAGCTGTTATGCTGGCTGGTACAGAAAGCTGGCCCTTGCTCTTCTGTACAGTTTTACATCTCAGTGCATATCCCCAAATATTGCTTACTTATTTATTTAGGTTCTCGTTACCGAATTTTTCATAATATTCTTTTGTAGTTTCTATCATTAGATATCATGTTTGCTACAGTCATTTTTTTAATCAAATTGAGCAAAGCTTCTTTTCATTCCTAGTTTCCTAAGAGTGTTTCTGATGCATGGAAAATAAATGTTGCACAATGCTCTTTTCCTCATCTACTGAGGTTGCCATCATTATATTTTTCTCCTCTATTCTGTTAATGAGGCAAATTGCATTGATTGACGCCATGATTTTAAATGCATACAACTTTAGAATGTTTTTATCTTTCTGACTAATTGTTTAATTTTTTAATTTTTTTGTTTTGTTTTACCATGGGGCACTCTCTTGCCAGAGAGAGACACAGAGAGAGAAGGGTGGGAGAAGTGAGAGATCATCCCTGGAGGGGATGGCCATGCTGCAATCCCTTGTCTTCAGCTCTCCTTTCAGTATTTTGAGCACATAAGCACATACACCTGGCTTGATTCTCAAGCCTAGGGGTCTGGGACTCGAACTATAATGCTAATCACGTGGGATCCAGTACTGCCATGCCACGTACTGGCCCTGATAAATTGAACTTTTTAGCATTACGAATTTTAGCAAAATTGACCCCATGTTTATTAGGTGCTGGCTATTCATTCATTAAGGAAAAAAAAATTTGTACCTGAATCACATCATGGTTAACATCATGGGTGCCAGAGCTCATCTGCCAGGGCCCTCTCTGTAAGCTGGTGTAACTTAATTGAACTTCTCTTTTACAAGTACCAAAGAAGCCTCGATTTCTTATCTATAAATTTCTTTCATCAGTTTAGGGAAGTTTTTTCAAATTTCACTTCTACCTAGACTGTCCCTTCTCTCTTTTGCGGATTCCAGTTAAATTTATTGGGTCTTCTTATTTTATCTTCTATGCGTTTATCTTCTTGTTCATATTTTTCATCCTTTAGTCTTGCCTTACTTTATTATGGGTAGTTTCTTTTTATTTATTTATTTATTTATTTTTAGATGTTTTTGCTATAGGGCGCATGCGCTCGCCAGACAGACAGAGACATAGAGACAGAAAGCGAGAAATCACCCCCCAGGGGGGATGGTCACGCTGCAATCCCTTCTCCTCCATTCTCCTTTCGGGATCTTGGGCACGCACGCACACACGCCCGGCATGAGTTTTAAGCCACCAGGTCCAGGACGCGAACCGCGGTCGACTATGTGGGAGTCCCGCAACATTGCCATTATGCTAACTGCTGGTTCCCTGGGTAGTTTCTTTTGATTTATCTTCCAGTGCATTAATACTCTCTTTAGTTTCATTTAAACCTCAATTAAACCTGTACACCAGGTTCTTAATGTTGAACACTATTCAATTCTAGAATTTCTAGTTGGTTCTTTTTAAACTAAGCAGTGTTATACCTTTTATCATTTCCAGCTCCTTGCCTACAGATTTAAAAATGGCTTTTTTTCTTTTTATTTCTATTTCTTTTACACATTAAATCATGTTATTTAGCTTACAAAGTGAATATTCCAACATGTGTACATTTCTCACCAGTCCAGTTCACCATACTAGAAAGTTATCTTCAATAGATAATAATCCATTTCTTTGTCCCATAAATGCCTTGCCTCTCTATTTTTCTCTTTAATGTCCTTTCTCACACTCCACTCTTTCACCTGCCTTTTTCCCATACTGTATCTGGTATTTACAACCATTTACTTAGTTTCTACAGCCTTTAGTCATTCAGTTTCGGCCATAGAGTGCAGACACTTGGTATATATTAAGTGGAGACATACAAATGTCTCTCCTTCATTGCCTGGCTTGCTTCACTCAGCAGTAAATCTCCCATATTCATCCACTTTCCGTCAAAAGCCAGAGTCTTGTTGTGTTTTTATGGCTGAGAAATATTCCATTGAGTATATGTGCCACATTTTTTCAATCCATTCATCTGTTTGTGGGCATTTGGGTTGGTTCTGTTTTAGCAAGTGTGAATAATACTGCAATAAACATGGATGTGCAAGTAGTTTTCCGATTAAGAATTATTCTGTCCCTCAGGTAGATACCGAGAAATGGGATTGCTGAATCATAAGGCAGTTCGATTTGTAGGTCTTTGAGGAATCTCCAAATTGTTCTCCAGGGTGGCTGGACCAATTTACATTCCCACCAGCAGTGTAGGACAGTTCCCCTTTCACCACAATTCCACCAACACTTATAATTTTTTTTTTTAATCTTAGGCATTCTGACTGTGGTTAGGTGGTATCTCATTATGGTTTTGATCTGCATATCCCCTACAATGAGGGATGGTGAGCATTTTTTCATATTCCTTTTTGCTATTCATATGTCTTCCTTAGAGAGTAGTTTTTTACCAACTCATTCTCCCATCTTTTAATAGGGTTAATCAACTTTTTTCGGGACAGCTGCTTGAGTTCCTTGTGTATTCTGGTTATCAGTCCCTTATCCGATGCATAGTTTACAAAAATATTTTCCCATTCTGAGGGCTGTCTGTTCACACTAATTACTGTGTCTTTTGCCATGCAGAAACTTCTTACTCTTATTTAATCCCACTTGTCTGGTTTTGGGATTATTGACTGTGCTTATTTAAGTAGTCTTTGCCTACCCCAATGTCTCCCAGAGTTTCCTCAGTGTTTTCCAGCAGCAGTATAGTTTGAGGTCTTAGGTTTAGATCTTTGATCCACTTTGAGTTGATTTTTGTCAAAGGTGTGAGGTAGGAGTTCTTCATCTTTCTGCAGGTGGATATTCAGTTTTCCCAGCACCATTGGCTGAAGAGGTTTTTCTTTCCCCACTGGATTGACTGGTGCCTTTTGTCAAAAATCAGTTGGCTGTAGGTCTTGTCTGGGAGTTTATTCTGGGATTCTATTCTGTTCCATTGGTTCACCTGTCTGTTTCTATGCCAATACCATGCTGTTTTGATTACCACAGCTTTGTAGTATATTTTTGGGTTAGGGAGTGAGATGCCACCCACTCCCCTCTTCTTGTGCAGGATTGCTTTGGCAATACGAGGTGACTCCAGACAAATTGTATGATTATCTTTTCTAGATCTGTGAAGAATGTCTCTGGCACTTTGATTAGGATTGTGTTAAATATGTAGATTAATTTGGGTAGAATTGTTATCTTGATTCTATTAGTTCTTCCAATCCAGGAACATGGGATGTCCTGCCACTTTTTTGTGTCATTTTCAATTTCTTTTTTTAGCTTCTCATAGTTTTCCTTGTGGAGGTCTAACTTCTTTGATTAGATTTATTCCTAGGTATCTTATACATTTTGTGGCTATGGTAAATGAAATTACTTTTTAAAGTTCTATCTCAGTCTGCCTGCTGTTTCTATATAGAAATGCTATAGATTTCTGTATGTCGATTTTGTATCCTGCAACTTTACTGTATTCATGCATTACTTCCAGGAATTTTTTCATGGATACCATTGGGTCTTCTATGTATATCATCATGTCATCTGCAAATAGAGAGAGTTTCACTTCTCCTTTTCCTATTTGAATGCCTTTTATTTTATTCTCTTTTCTGATTGCGTTGGTGAGGACTTCCAGTACTATACTGAAAAGGAGTGGAGAAAATGGGCATCCTTGTCTTGAACCAGTTTTCAGTTGAAAACCTTTCAGCTTTTCTCCATTCAGGATATTGTTAGCTATAACTTTGTAAGCACAATAAGCATTGATACTTTAAAGTCCATGCCTTGTAATTTCGCTCTCTGGAGTACTTGTGTGTTTGTGTTTGATATCTGTCATTTGTGTAGAGATTTGGTCATGTTGTCTTATTGCCATGTGGAACTATTCGTTTTTTACTGTTATATTCAAAACTTGCACATTTATTTGTAGAAATATTTTCAGGTGTACAATAATGTTGCTTCCTATAAAGTAGATTGTCTTTTACTTCCGCCAGATGGCAGGGTCTCTAGTGATCCACAATCACCTTAATTCAAAGTCAGGTCTTGACATACTGTGAGCAACTCTAATGACTGCCAATTACAATCCAAATAAACCAGTCTGGGGTGGTTTCCTTCCATTTCACTTATGTTACTCCAGTGCAGCTTTTTTGGGTTTCCAACCTTACGCGTGGGATGGTTTACCAAGGCCCTCTCCACAATGAACCATGAATTCCTGCTTATGTCCCTCTGACAGCTTTAGGCTCTCAGAAGCCCTGTTTAGTCATTACCTATCTCCTCTGAATTGACCAATACTCCCAGGAAAAAGCAGTGCCAAAGGCTGGAATGTGTCTCCTCCCTGGCCTGAGCCCATGCACTCTACTCTCTTGTGAGCTCTTCGCAACTTCTATGAAGAGTTAATAATCACTTTGTCCAGACATTTTTTTTTCCCCTTCACTCATCTTCACTGGGAGGATTAGTCCAAATTACCTGAGCAGCTGTTACCAGAAATGGAATCTCTAAATAATTTAAAAGAATGCAGAGTGCTTGGGCCAGGCAGTGGTGCAGCTATCAAACGTGCTGCTTCATGAGGCAGTTCCACATGAGAAGGTTCCCCGTTCAAGACCTCCCTTAATACACCAGCCATGCACATGCCATGTTCTGGGGTTGACTGAAACCTGGGAGTGTCAGGACCTAGTTGGCAGTCTCTCACCCTCTCTCTCAAAAATAAACAAACTTTAGAAGAACGAGGGTCTTTCATGCCCTTGTTATGATCACTTGACTCTGAGCATGAACTTCTTAAAGTGTGGCATTAGTTGGGTTTGATTAACCTTGATTTGAATTAAAATTGAAGGTATATTCATTAAGCAGAGCAGATGAATTAAGTACATGCTGAAAATATGTTTATTTTACTTTCAAAAACCCTAATTATTCATGCAACATACGGATTAAGAGTATGAGTCCAAGAGTCCAATGACCAGGACCCACCATCTACAAACCATGTCTCAGCTACTCATCTTCTCTAGGTCCCAGTTTTCATATCTACAAAGTGGTGGTAATAAAAATAGAACATCATCATTGGACTGTCGTAAGGATTGAGTGAAATTATACAGGAGAAGTGTTAATGGCACTCTCTGGCAATGGTAAGAATTTATAATTATAAATAATTATACTTTTTATTACCCATCATTTGCCAGGCACTGTGCCAGGTCCTGAAAACGCAAAGATAGTAAGAGAAAACTTGAGACTTAAAGATCTCATGGTCTAATCCATGAAAAGGATAATTAGACAAGCAGCAACTGCAAAGAATAGTAAGTGCTAGAGAGGTAGCAGCAAAGGCAGAGGCCCTCTGGCTAGCTCTTCTTTCCACGGAAGGCTCTGTGGAAAATGGGTTATTCTGGAGACAATGGTGCAACTATAAAACACAACGCTTGTAAAGCAATTCCCCATGGGAAGTTTCCTCTAGACGACCAGTTTTGTGATTCACCAGAACAACTCACCAGGCTCAGCAGATCATGCCCGTGGCTAGGTTTTTGTTTGTTTGTTTGTTTGTTCGTTTTTAAGAGGTTTTTGCCATAGGGCGCATGTGCTCACCAGAAAGACAGAGAGAGAGAGAGAGACAGAAAGCGAGAAATCACCCCCCAGTGGGGATGGCCACGCCGCAATCCCTTCTCCTCCATTCTCCTCTCGGAATCTTGGGCATGCATGCACACGCGCCCAGCGTGAGTTTAAGCCATCGGGTCCAGGACTCGAACCGCAGTCGACTACATGGGAGTCCAGTGACATAGCCATTATGCTAACTGCTGTTCCCCCCATGGCTAAGATTTATTGCAGTGAAAGATTGAAAGTAAAATCAGCAAAGTGAAAAGACACTGGGGTAAAATCCGATGGAAACCAGGCACATGCTCCCAGAATCCTCTCCCCATGGGGTCACACAGGATGCAGTTCATTCCTCCAGCAGTGAAATGAGGCAGCATGTGTGAGTGCTGTCTATCAGGGAGGTTCACCTGAACTTAGGGGTCCAGGGTTTTTGTGAGGCTCAGTCCTGCAGGCCCCCCTGCCTGGCATATACCAAGATTCCAGTTCCAAGAGGGCAAGCAGATATTCAGCTAAATCACATTGCATGTCATCAAACTCTGTGTGGGGTCGGGGGTCCTTCCCAGAGGAGACCTTGACCTGCATTTCGGCATATGTGGAGGGTTCTTAGGTAGATGAGAGGAAGTAGGCTCATCATATTGGTGCATGATACCTCTGGGGACTGCCTCAGGCACATGGTTGGGGAGGACGCAAGGTGTGTACTGACCTGGCTACTCTATGGTCTCCACTCTCAGAGAGCTGCAGTTCAAGGGAAATGACAGACACACTGTGGTCTACGTGCGCTGACGAGTTAACCAAAGAGCTGAGGGACAGAAATGCCCATGTTAATCTGAGGGTCCGGAGAAGGCTCCATGGAAAATGGATTATTCTGGAGGAGGTTTGCAGAGTGCTTGCCATTCTAGGTCTGAAAGTGTCTGAAAGTGGGCTGAAGAGAGTAGCTCAGCAGGGCATCTGCAAAATGAGACATGTAATGAGATGCCATTTCTATGCAAGCTGACACACACCAAGAGCCGTATTCCTGAGCTTCATGAACAGTGAAAGCACGGCAGTGCAAACAGGAAAGAGAAATACTATTCACAGGGATGGCTGTCTCTGAAACCAGGAGGGAGGGAAAAGACTGCAGGAGAGTCAGAAAAGATTCTAATTTAACCTGTAGGCTTGGGGAGTTTAAAATTTAAAAGAGAGAGAGAGTAATATCGTTCTGCATGACGGAATCACAGATTTTTTTTTGAGAGAGATTTTAGCTCTAGGGCCGTTATGCTCACCAGAGAGACAGAAAGGGAAAAATATCCCCCCGCCCCCGCAGGGGGATGACACGCAGCAGTCCCTTCTCCATTCTCCTCTTGGGATTTTGCTCATGCATACACACGCGCCCAGCATGAGTTTTAAACCACCGGGTCTGGGACTCAAACTGCTGCCAACTATGTGGCAGTCCAGTGACATAACCATTAGGCCATCTGCTGGTCCCAGATTCACAGATATTTAATACAATATTATCTATGGTGTGAAGTTTTTTTCTTTATTTTTTCAGATGTTTTTGGTTTGGGTTTGTTTGTTTGTTTGTTTGTTTGTTTGTTTTTTGAGAACTGGTACATGCACTAGCAAGAGAGAGAGACAGAAAGAGAGGAAAAGTGAGAACACACTCCCCAGGAGGATGACCACACTGTAATTCCTTTCCCTCCATTCTCCTCGTGGGACTTTGGGCACATACACACACACACCTGGTGTGGTTTTCTAAGTCACCAGGTCTGGCTTTGAACTACGTAGTGTGCCATGTGGGATCTGGCACCTTATCCTCCTTGCCACCAGCTGGCTCATGAGATTTCTTTCATAATTTAAAGAAATACACTTTTAGAAAGAGACTGGGGTGGAGATGGAAAGAAGGCTACAGAATGGTGAGGCTTGAGGGTCGGCTCAAGACTGCCTGTCTATTTTGACCAATGATAGGAACAGAGGTCTTGCAAGTTGTTTGAGCCAAGGGCTCCTGGTAAGATTTAAGGTTTAGGCAAGTCACTCCCCTGTAAAGTCATCCCGATGGTGACCCAGGGAGGCCCAGCTGGGGCTTAGAGGAGATGCCAAGATAACGACTCTCTTGGCTCCCTGGGGCCCACCTAGATGAGGTGAGCAAGCTCAAAGGCAGCAAGTATATCCCAAGACTGGTGTGAGTGTGCGCACATATATGTATATAATGTGTCTGTGTGCATGTGTATGAGTGCATACATGTGTGCATATGAATGTGTATGCGTGTATCTGTGAGTGTGTGTATGAGTCTGTGTGTGTACATGCGTGTGTATGTGAGTGTGTGCATGCCTGTCTGATGTGAGAGTCCCCGTCTCGAGTCTCCTCTGTCCTGCAGAAGGCATGTGGAGAAGAGGCAGAGGGGAGCTCAGGCCCCAGGCAGGACTGGGCCGTGATCTGTAATCACTGTGGTTCTTGGCTTCAGGAGCTGTACTGCAGCACCATGGGTGCTTTCCAGAAGTTCATGGATGTCCTGTTCCATCAGACACTCCCTGGTGCAACTGGCCTCCCACGGGCAGAGTGTGAGTACTTGAGGCAGGAGGTCCAGGAGAACGCCGCCCAGCAGCTGGGGCAATCGGATCGCTTCCGCAGACAGCAGTGGAGGCTCTTCCAGGACCGCCTGGAGGAAGACAAGCAGGTGCGGGCATTTGGGACCCAGGGGCTGGGGTCTGCGTTTTGGAAACTTATAAAGAATACTAAGAGCGTCCATCTCTTGAGCACCTCCTAGTGCCTCTCTCAATGCTCTACAGCGGTTGTCATTGCCAACCTTCCACAGCAGCCCACCGAGGAAGGGGAAGGACTGCAGGACGTCAGCTCCCCTGACAGGAAGTCAGCAGATAATGCCTTCAGCCAACAAGGGCAGCAAGGCATGTTCTAGAGTGAAGAATAAATAGCAAACCGATCGGAGGCAGAAAGTAAGGTGGTTCGGGGCGTGAGCTTGGTACAGAGGGGCTGTATACTGGGACTCCTGTCTTTCAGTGATGTCTATTTTTTTTTAATGATAGAGTACATATGTGTGCATGAGAGAGAGAGAGGGGAGCACCCTTGACAGGGTCTCATCACACCAGGATCCTCCTCCCCAGCCCTAGCTCCTCAGGGTCCTGAGGGCCTGGGCACGCATGCAGCATGTTTTCAGGTTGACCCAGGGATCTGAACTTGTGGTTGGCTGTGTGGCTTTCAGCCTTGCAGGGCACTGCATTACCACTGCACCACGGCAGCTGGGCCATTGATGAAGCCTGTCTGATTATATGCATAATGCTATAGGTGAAGTAGTGGCCCCAAAGATGTCCACTTCTAATCCCCAGCCCCTGTGCATACGTTACCTCACATGGCAAGAGGAACTTTACAGATTATTAAGGATCTTGGGGTGGAGAGACTGTGCTGGATTATCTGGGCGAACCTAACGTAATCCCAAAGATTCAAATAAGGGGGAGGCAGGAGGGTCACAGTCAGAAAGGAGATGTGACGATAGGAGCAGAGGTCAGAGTGGTACAGCCATCAGCCTGGGAATGCCAGTGGCTTCTATTAACAGAAGCTGGAAAAGGCAAGGACCAGATCCCCCTACAACCTGGAGAGAAAAGAACACGGTCCTACCGACCTTGTTATATTAGCCCACTAAGCTCCATTTCAGATTCTGACCTTCAGAACGATAAGAAAATTAATTTGTATTGTTTTTGTTTTGTTTTGTTTTGTTTTTTTGAGAGAGAGATTTTTGCTATAGGGTGCATATGATCGCCACAGACAGACAGACAGCAAGAAATCACCCCTCAGGAGGAATGACCATGCTGCAATCCCTTCTCCTCCATTCTCCTCTCGGGATTTTGGGCACGCACACACACACACACACACCCTGTGTGAGTTTCAAGTCCAGGACGTGAACCACCGTTGGCCGTGTGGGAGTGCAGCTCCTTCACCACTATGCTACCTGCTGCCCCAAATTTGTGTTGTTTTAAGCCACATGTGTGACAATGTGTTAGAGTAGCAACAGCAAAGTAATACAATACACATTAAAACATTAAACATTAAACCACTTAAATAAAAGAATTTCCGAATGTGGCAGACACATTTCCTTTCTTCTTGACCTTCTACACTGTACACTGGGAGCTCTATAAGTAGCCGTGGCTGAGGGACACTGTCCTGGCCTGTGAGCAAGGGTGGGACCTGCAAAGGGCTTCTCTTCCTGATACGAAT
>NW_006201352.1:2695882-2698482 GCF_000334495.1 Tupaia belangeri chinensis
CGAGTCTTGTCTGGCACAACCCCTTCTTCAGTGCTCCTGTTCTGCCTGCCTAGAATATGAGGCCCCAAGGTACACCAGCTTTCCTCTGCTCAGAGGCAGTTTGCTGAGAATGGAGGCGGCACGCTTAAGCTGGTGGAGCAGAGTGGGCAGCCTGAGTCCCTGGTGATGGTGTTGAGCCACTAGACCACCCTTCTCTAGGTGCTTGTTATAAGAAACAACTCCTGTTTATGTTGGACTTTTGTTTTTTGGTTTATTTGTTCCCTTCATGTAAAAAAAGAGAGAGAGACAAAAAGAGAGACTGAGCACTCCAACAGAGTCTTCACACCACGATCCACCTCCAGCCCCAGCCAACCTGGGTCACAGGCACGTGCATGACCTGTGTACTCAGGGAGGGCCCAAGATGCGTACTCAGGACTTTTCAGGTGTGGCTCCACTTACATTAACAGTGTGCCACCAGCTGGTCCCTGTGATCCAACCCATGCGTGTAACAGATTTTTAAAGCTCTGTATTGGAGCTGCAGGAAGTACAAAGCAAACAGAAAAGTATTATTCAGACATGGCCATTTGCAGCCATAGGGGTGGCCACAGGCCCCAGCTGCCTGCCAGTGAGAATTATTAGACCACCGTCTCCATTTCCGTCCCCCATGCGTTCCCCAGTGAGTGAGGTGCCTCTGATTAGGTCACCAGATGAGGGCGTTGTGGCCTTTCGGGCTGCTGTGCTCTTGCAGCCCCTTGCCTTGGACGCTGAGAAATTAGAGCCGGAGAAAGCGCACAAGTAGACTGTGTGACTCTCCCTGTTAGCCAGCCCTCTGCAGTTCTGGTTTTGCAGAAACGACTAAGTCTCAGAACCCCAGCTTCTCTGTAAGACCTGGCCCTGCAAGTTGCTGGGAGACAATGTGAGTGGAGACAATGGCCACGGGAGCATTTAATGGTAGCGACATTCAAAAAATCAAGAACTTCATTTCTTATGTAACACCTCTGATTAATGTAAAGAACCCTGGCTGTGAGTCTCAAGTTATTTTGAGCAAATATCTGATTATACGTAGTTCTGTTTTTTTATCTTTCTTTCCTTTGTGAGCATATGATTGTGAATAGTCCTCGGCTTGTGGGAAAGTTTTTGAAAATGAGTTTTGCATGCAAGGAGCAAGCAGAAGAGTGAAGAGTTCATGACGTTATCGACGGGTCCATAAGTGTGGCCCAACACTGTTTTCCCAGGGTGTACGTGCCATCATGAATTTACTGATTGATTGCCTAATTACCTTAAATTACCACAAGATGTTTACAGATCCATGCTCTCCCTCACTTGCCATATTTTCTTGTCAAAGTAAAAGAAAGAGAGCGAGAAATGAGCTTTCTGTGGTTCTAATGAATATTAGTCATGAAAGGAAGAGCACCAAGAAAATTATTGATGACAAATTAAGACCATGCCCAGACTAAGAATTCTCTTTATCACATTTATTATTTATTAAAACAAAATCTTGGTAGTTTTACACCCTGTTGGTTAGACTGTGACCATACTATCTGGTATTTGGTCAGCTGCAGTGGCATAGCAGTAACGCGACACTCTGTGATGCTGAGGCCGTATAGGAAGGTTCCAGTTACATCTCCAGGTCTCCCTGTACAGAGCAGGTGCACACACAAGTGCCTTTGATTCTGGCTGGCTGAGGCTGGGGGTGGATCGCACCCTGCTGGGAGTGTCCATCTCCCATGCATCCCTTTCTGTCTCTCTCTCTCTCTCTCTCATGGTAGGAATAAAGAAACTTTAAAAAGTTATCAAATTTGTGAATGCCACAGTTCCACAACAGGTTGAGGAAAGGTGCTTCTTAAAACGTAATGTGCTCTAATTCGGGTCTCTGGGCTTCTCCCTGTACACTCATGAAAGGCAGCATCATGGCCCTATAGCTCTCCACAACCTGATCCTGAAATCTGTAGGTGTCAGGTTACAAGGAAAAGAAAACAAAAAAAAAACTTTTATATGTAATGATGTTAAGGACCTTGAGATGGGGAGGGTCTGACCCAATGTGGTCCCAAGGGTCCTCACGAGTGAAAGGGGAGACTCAGTGTCAGGGTGACCCAGTGTAAGGGAGATCCGCCCATTGCTTGGGTTCAACACAGGGAAAAGGGCTGTGAGCCAAGGAATGCAGGTGGCCTCAAGGAGCCGGAGAAAGCAGCTCAAGGAGGAATGCAGGCCTGCTGGCGCTGTGGTTTAAGCCCTCATGACCCATGCAGACTTCTGCTCTCCAGAACTGTAAAGTAATACATCTGCATTGTTTTTATTTATTGTTGTGTTTTGTTTTCTGTTATAGGATATGCACGCTCACTGGAGAGAGATTACAGAGAGAGAGAGAGAAAGAGAGAATTTACCCCCAGGAGAGATGGCCACACCACAGTCCCTTTTCCTCCATTCTCCTCCCTGGGTTCTAGGCACACATGCACATGCACGTGGAGTATTTTCCAACCCACCAGGTCCAGGACTCAAACCATACACTTGATCATGTGGGATCCAGCCACCTTAACCACCATGCAACCTAGCTGGTGCACATTTACACTGTTTTAAACTACTGGTTTGTGGCAATTTGTTATAGCAGCCACTGGAAAATC
>NW_006201352.1:2700880-2708345 GCF_000334495.1 Tupaia belangeri chinensis
GGGGTGGGATCGCACCCTGCTGGGAGTGTCCATCTCCCATGCATCCCTTTCTGTCTCTCTCTCTCTCTCTCTCATGGTAGGAATAAAGAAACTTTAAAAAGTTATCAAATTTGTGAATGCCACAATTCCACAACAGGTTGAGGAAAGGTGTTTCTTAAAACGTAATGTGCTCTAATTCGGGTCTCTGGGCTTCTCCCTGTACACTCATGAAAGGCAGCATCATGGCCCTATAGCTCTCCACAACCTGATCCTGAAATCTGTAGGTGTCAGGTTACAAGGAAAAGAAAACAAAAAAAAAACTTTTATATGTAATGATGTTAAGGACCTTGAGATGGGGAGGGTCTGACCCAATGTGGTCCCAAGGGTCCTCACGAGTGAAAGGGGAGACTCAGTGTCAGGGTGACCCAGTGTAAGGGAGATCCGCCCATTGCTTGGGTTCAACACAGGGAAAAGGGCTGTGAGCCAAGGAATGCAGGTGGCCTCAAGGAGCCGGAGAAAGCAGCTCAAGGAGGAATGCAGGCCTGCTGGCGCTGTGGTTTAAGCCCTCATGACCCATGCAGACTTCTGCTCTCCAGAACTGTAAAGTAATACATCTGCATTGTTTTTATTTATTGTTGTGTTTTGTTTTCTGTTATAGGATATGCACGCTCACTGGAGAGAGATTACAGAGAGAGAGAGAGAAAGAGAGAATTTACCCCCAGGAGAGATGGCCACACCACAGTCCCTTTTCCTCCATTCTCCTCCCTGGGTTCTAGGCACACATGCACATGCACGTGGAGTATTTTCCAACCCACCAGGTCCAGGACTCAAACCATACACTTGATCATGTGGGATCCAGCCACCTTAACCACCATGCAACCTAGCTGGTGCACATTTACACTGTTTTAAACTACTGGTTTGTGGCAATTTGTTATAGCAGCCACTGGAAACTCATACACCACTATATAAGAATCAGCATTTTAACAAGGGATGTGACGGTTGATGCACTCCTTGGCATAACAGTAAAGAATGCCATCACCAGAGGCAGCCTCCTGGGTTTGAATCCCGGCCCTCCTGCTCTGCCCCCTGTAGGCAGCACTGCCACTAAATCAGCTGTCCTCTATGCTGAGCTTTGGACTCCATCTTACTGGAGTCGCTCAAGGTGCATTCCCCACCTTTTCCCCATCTGCACACACTGTTTGGTGACCTCATCCAGTCAACCATCTGCATAACCCCCAAACCAGCAACTTCAAACAGCACACATTTATTATGTCGCAGTTGCTGTGGGTCAGGAATCCAGCCGCAGCTTAACTGGATCCTCCGTTCACTGTCTCTCACTAGGGTGCAGCCAACGTGTTGGCTCGGACTGGGGCCTCATCCAGAGACTCACCTGGAGAAGAGTTGCTTCCAAGTTCACTTACATGGCTCTTGGCAGAATTCAGTTTCTCAAGGGTTGTTGGATTAAGGACCAATGACTCCCAAATTTCTATCCACAGTTTATAATCTGTTCCTGACCTCAGCTCTCTATGTGAGTCTCCATTTGGATGGTAGTGGACGTCTACTGGACAGTACAATACAATAAACATGTACACAGCACGACTGTTTCTCTTTCCGTCACCTGCTTTAGCCCCAAGCTTCTCCCACTTTTCCACTTAATTGGAGCAAAAACCTTGGGATTATCCTTGACTTCTCTTTCACAGATTTACATTTACCTTGACAGGAACTCCTAAATGTTCTACCTCCTATCTAATCCAGAACATGACCCCTTCTCCTCACCTCCATTCTTAGTGCCCTGGTCATATGCACCAAACCTCTTGCCTGGGTTACTGTGACAACTGCCCATCTCATCTCCCTCTGTTCTCAGCTGCCAGCCAGAGTGATACTTTTAAGACATACTATGCCACTGGTTTTTAGGAGGTACATTTGAAAACTATTTTAATATACCTGAAATTGAGATGCATCTAATTTAATTGGCAGTCATTTTTTCCCCTCTTAATGATACCTAAAATAATTGAGCATCTTACAATCATCAACACAACAGATTTGATTAAAAAAAAAAAATAGAACAAAAAAATCCCCAGTAAGTCAGGAGCCAGCAGGTGATGCAGAGTTTAAGGCATCTGGATCCCACATGGCCAAATGAATGGTTCGAGTCCTAGATCTTGCATCTTGAAAACCACACCAGGTGCATGTGCATGTATGTAAGAAATCCCAAGAGAAGAATGGAGAAGAAGGGATTATGATGTGGTCATCCCCCCAAGGGGGCGATTTCTCACTTTCTTTCTCTCTGTCTTTCTGTCTCTGCCTCTGGTGAGTACATGTGCCCTATAGCAAAACAAAACAAAAGAACACTAATTCAGATCATGTCATATGATCTGACTTCTCATTTCATGTTGAGTAAGAGCCTGAGTCCCCTCCATGCCTTGCAAGGCCCACATGTCAGACTCTGGTTGCCCTCTGACCTCACCTGCTCGTTCTCTTCCCCTGGCTTTCTCCACTCCAGGCTCACTGCCTCATAGCACTCCTCTGGCTCACCAGACACAGTCCTGTCTCACTGACTTCTGCTCCAGGTCTTTGCTCCCGTGTCACCTTTGCAAGAAGACCTACCCTGACTGCTTTTTAATATGGCAGTTTCTCCCTCACGCCCAGCTCTCTAAAGTCTGCTTCACCCTTACACCCTCCCCATGTCTAGAAGATCACTACTGAACCTTTACCACGTAATAGACATCAGTGACTGTTAACTCTTCTCTCTCCGTAGTATATGGAAATTTGAAGCAGAGTGTAACATATCTGAGGCCACAAAATGACCTGGTAGCAATGGCCAGGTCAAAACTCGAGCTCTCTAAAACTGCTTTTTGCTTCTGAATGTAGACACGTATGAGCCTGTGCCTGATAATGTTGAGGAGGTTGGAGTGACAGTTGCAGACACTGTCTAGTCCGGTGCTCTTGGTCTTCTTGATTACCTTTAAATTATACTGCTCTTTTAACTGCATTCTCCAAACACATAGCCAAGACTCCCAGATACTTTAGTGACCATTTGTTAATTCGCCTCTTAAAGAATCAGGATTCAGACATTTTTAGGTGTTCTGGTTTCCCAAGCACTTTGACAGATTATTGTGAACTCCTCAAAGGAAAAGTCAGACACTGTTTTAATGAGATGTTCTGGGTAACACTATGTGGTTGTGAGATTAGACGAAGTGTCAGAATCACAAAGTCAAGTGAAATCTAGACTGCAGGTGCTTCTGTCCCTACTGCTGCTTTACTCGTGTTCCTCAGGCAGCATGCGCCATCTCCAGGCTGCGAGAGGTAACGCGTTCTCAAAGCTACAGCTCGAGAGAAATGAAGGACTAGTTACCTGCATGGTTGCGTGCTTGGTTGTAGATGGTCTTGGTAAGTTAGGGGCCTGTTCTCCTGGTGATGTAAGATGGTCACGGAGGAGCATGTGGTACTGGGAGAGATCTGAGCTTTGGAGACTGATTTCAGTCCCTGCTCCACTATTAAGAGCTGTGTAGCCTTGGACCTAGTAAGATTTTCACAGATAAGGCCCCAGTGAAGATGAACTACGATCGAAAATTACAAAGCACACTAGGGAAATCCACCATAAGTAAGAGTCAGCAAACAGCATGAAGTTTAAACCAAAACAAGCACCAAGGAATTCAGATGAAGGCATTATTAGTAAGCACTTATAAAGACAAATTAGAAATTATGAAAAAACGACAAGACAGATTAAAAACATATACTTTTGGGGCCGGCAGCTGATGTGGTGGTTAAGGCTGCTGGACTCCCACATGGCTGACCATGTTTCAAGTCCTGGACCTGGCAGCTTGCTTTCTCATTTTCCCTCTCTTCTCTTCTCTTCTCTTCTCTTCTCTTCTCTTCTCTTCTCTTCTCTTCTCTTCTCTTCTCTTCTCTTCTCTTCTCTTCTCTTCTCTTCTCTTCTCTTCTCTTCTCTTCTCTTCTCTTCTCTTCTCTTCTCTTCTCTTCTCTTCTCTTCTCTTCTCTTCTCTTCTCTTCTCTTCTCTTCTCTTCTCTTCTCTTCTCTTCTCTTCTCTTCTCTTCTCTTCTCTTCTCTTCTCTTCTCTTAAAAATATATATACTTTTGGGGGTCAGCAGGTAGCGTGGTGGTTAAGATGCTGGACTTCCACATGGTCAACCACGGTGGCTTGAAAATCATACTGAGTGCATGTGTGTATGTGCCCAGAATCCCAGGAGGAGAGTGGAGAAAAAGGGATTGTGGCATGGCCATCTCTCTCCAGGGGGTGATTTCTCACTTTTCTCTCACTATCTCTGTCTCTCTCTGGTGAGTACACACACCCTATGGCAAAAACTATATCTATCTATCTATCTATCTATCTATCTATCTATCTATACACATAATATATATATATGTACTTTTTTAATAGTCATGGAAATGGAAATTTAATAGATGAATTAAACAGCAGATTACATGTGGTTAAAGAAACCACATAAAAGTCCAGCTCATGAAGGGGTTAAGGGGCTGGATCTTCCTGCCAACTACACAGTTCAAGTCATCAACCAGGAGGTTTGAGAAACATGTGAGGTCTCCATGCCTGTGTACTCAAAATCCTGAAAGAAAGGAGAAATGAAGGAGAATGGATTGTGGCATTACCATTCCCCATCAAGGATGCTTTCTCATTTTCCCATTCTCTATCTCTCTTTCTTGGAGTTACAAGCTCATGTGATTTCTAGCAAAGTATACAGAATAAAAAAAGAAAAAGAGGAAGAAATGAAAAAATTATATAAACTAGAAGATAAATGTGAGAAAGTAGTCACAAATAGAACTTAGAGCACTAAGGAAAAGGAAAATATGAAAGAAGTTAAGAAACATGGAAAGTAGGAGGGAGGAGGGGCTACCTCGGCCTTCCAGACCCAAATCCTGGTCCCTGCAGTTGCAGAGCTAAAAGGTGGAGGAGCTACCTTACTGGTGCTGAGGCCACACTACCCCCTACCCATCCAGGAACGCAAGGAAAGCAGGGCCACCTGGCCCCAGCTCACCACCAAAGCCGTTGGCCAAGCCTAGGATGTGAGAAGAAGGTCTGTCTTGGCTCCCATACAATTTTACATATCACTTATGTTCTAGCTTCTCAGCTCAGCCTTTAGCCACATAGGGACCAGGAAGTTTTCTGTATAAAGAAACCAAAACCTCTGAACACAGCGAGGTTCTTCAGGAATTCTCTCCTCAAACTCAGCCCAGCAAAACAGAATTCTGTGTAAATCTGAGCTTATAACTCCTGCTGTGGATACCTACTGCCTCCTACAGTCAAAGAAGGATACTGGCACAGAACTAATTCACATTAAAAGGAAGCACATGCACACACAGCTACAGAAAACTACTCCACAGAAATAAGCAGAAATGAATTAATCACTAGATTTCAAAAAATCACAGCAAAATCTCAAGAAATAAGAGAAAAGCAGGAAATACTTCCCCCTGCAAAGGAACACAATAACTCCACACCAACAGTGGATAAGACACAAGAAATCACAAAAATGTCAGAAAAAAGTATTCAGAATATTCCTTGTAACTAAACTCAATGAGATACAAGAGAAATCAGACAATCAACGCTAGGAGATGGCAAAGCCTTTCCATGACTTGAAGGAGGAACTCCAGATCTGTCTGTCTAGACAGATATCTCACAAAACAATCAAAGAGAACTTCTGGAGTTAAATAATGCAGTGCAGGAAATCAAAACCTCCCTTTAAAGTATTAACAGGAGATTAGACCATGCAGAATAATCTCTGGCCTTGAAGTCAGAACTTCTGATTTTGTTCAAGCAACTAAGAAGAATGTAAAACTATCCACTAAAAATGAGGACAACATATAGGAAATCCTAGACACCATTAAACCCTCTAATATTCACATAATGGATATTACAGAAGGTGAAGAGAGGGGCAGAGGCTTAGAGAATCTCTTTCATGATATAATATTTATATTATTGAAACATCGCAAACTTAGAAAGGCATACAAAAAATCCAAGAAATACGAAGAACACCAAATAGATTTCCAAGGTACAGCACATTTAAATTGGTAAAAATCAAAGACAAAGATGATACTCTAAAAATGACAAGAGAGGGACCAGCAGTTAGTGTAATGGTTATGTTGCTGGACTCCCATGTAGTCGACCACGGTTCGTGTCCCAGACCCGGTGGCTTGAAACTCACGCCGGGCGCATGTGCGTGCGTGCCCAGGATCCTGAGAGGAGAATGGAGGAGAAGCATTGCAGCGTGGCCATCCCCCCTGGGGGGGGTGATTTCTCGCTTTCTGTCTCTGTCTCTCTCTGTCTGTCTGGCGAGCACACATGCCCTGTAGCAAAAACCTCTCAAAAAAAAAAAAAATGGCAAAAGAGAAACACCAAGTTACTTAAAAAGGTTACCACATTAGACTAATATCGGAACTCTCAACTGAAACAATGCAGGCAAGGAAAATAATGGGAAGACTTATTTAAAACTCTCAAAGAAAAACATTTTCAGCTAAGAATACTATACTTGGTAAGATTATTCTTCAAATAGGAAGGAGAAATAAAATAAACAAAAGATGAAAGAATTCACCAAAAGTAGGCCAACCCACCAGCAAATACTTGATAGAACACTGCACTGGTAAAGCTCATGGGAGATAAACAGAAGGAAAAGTCAAAACAACTAGGGATAAAGGAGTAAATGACAGGGTTAAGTCCACAGATATCGATAATAACTGTGAGTGTTAATGAATTAAATTCTCAACTAAAAGACACAGGTTCAATGGATGAAAAAAACTGGAAACCTCTATATATTGCTCACAAGAGACACATCTCATTAACATAGGTACACATAGACTGAAACTGAAGGGCTGGAAAAAGGCATTTCAGGCAGAGGGGAAAAAGGTAGGAGCCATGATATTGATGTCAGACAGAATAGATTTTACGATAAAGAGGGTAAAGAGACAAAAAAGAACGCTACACAGTTCTAAAAGGATTAGTTCTTCAACAGTCATAACTATTTATATACCGATATCAGGACACTTAATATGTGAAAGAAAGAGTGCTAGATCTAAAGGGAGATACAGACTACAACACACTAATTTTGGGGGAATCTCAACACCCTATTTTTACCATTGGACAGGACATCTAGATAAAATAATAAACAGAGACTCAAGAACCAATTGATACCGTAATCTAAATAGACTTGACAGACATATATAGGACATTCCACCAATCAACTACAAAATACACTTTTTTTCTCATCTCCACATGGAGCATTTTCATATAATAGTCCACAAAACAAGTCTTTATATATTTTATCATTTTTTTTTTTTGGAGAGGTTTTTGCTATAGGGTGTCTGCGCTTGCCAGAAAGGCAGAGAGAGAGAGAAACAGAGAGACAGAAAGTGAGAAACACCCCCTAGGGTAGATGGCCACGCCTCACTCCCTTCTCCTCCATTCTCCTCTCAGGATCTTGGGCACACACACACACACACACACACACACACACA
>NW_006201352.1:2710196-2722835 GCF_000334495.1 Tupaia belangeri chinensis
CTCACCATTGAAAGTAGTTAGATTATGTAAGAAATTGTGTGATCAATACACTGTGGGTGGGAAAGGAATGGAAGACAATTGTAGACACCAGAGATAGTGTGAGAAGAGGTCGGGAAAGGACAGAGGGTCAGAAAGAGGGGTAAAAATAATTCTAGGAACTAGAAATGGAAAAATTTTTGACAATAATATGCATGATTAAGTCATTATGCAGTATATTCTGGATGGGGAATCACATTTTGTATGCTGTGATGATGCTTAGGGAAACAATGTAAATTAAGTTACAAAAAAAAGTTTCAGAAAAAAAAAATCTATTCAATGACTGCAGTAAGATATATAGCCCCAGCTAGGTGCTACTTTATAGGATGCGTAAAGTTAGACTTGTGTTCATGGAAATGTATATATCACCTGTGTTTGCTATGAAAATATTTAGATTAATTAAGGTCTTTAGTAATTCAATAAAATGTGGGGGAAAAACAGTACAGAAAGCAAACATAGATACCAGAGACAGTGTGGGAAGAGAGTGGGAGATGGCAGAGGGTAAGAGATAGGAAATCAAGGATGGGGCAAAAAAAAGCAAAACATACAGAAAACAAGAAATGGAAAATTATTTGCTGACAATAACATGTTTGTTGATGTGCTTGATTGAGACAGTGTACTCTGGATGGAAAATCTCATTTTATATACTGTAATGATGTACAGTGAATGAATGCAAATAAATAAGTTGAAATAAAAAAGAAGAATATGATGCAGGAAATTAAAACCTCCCTTGACAGTATCAACAGTAGATAGAAAAAAGCATCTCTGACCTGAAAGACAAAACCTCTGATTTAGTTCAAGCAACTAAAAAGAAAAGAAGAAAAACCATTAACAATCAGGACAAGATATGGGAAATCCTAACCATTAAGTGACAGAAAAGCCACATAATAGATATTCCAGAAGGCAAAGAGATAGACAAAGGCATAGAAAATCTCTTTCATGCTATATTAGCTAAAAACTTTCCAAATTTAGAGATGAATGTGGACATTCAAAATTCAAGAAATACAAAGGACCCCACATACATATAACATAAGAAGACCCTCTCCAAAGCAAATCATAGACAAACCAAAGACAATATTCTAAAAATGGCAAAAGAGTAACACCAAGTTACTTACAAAGGTTACCACATTAGACTAATATCGGAACTCTCAACTGAAACAATGCAGGCAAGGAAAATAATGGGAAGACTTATTTAAAACTCTCAAAGAAAAACATTTTCAGCTAAGAATACTATACTTGGTAAGATTATTCTTCAAATAGGAAGGAGAAATAAAATAAACAAAAGATGAAAGAATTCACCAAAAGTAGGCCAACCCACCAGCAAATACTTGATAGAACACTGCACTGGTAAAGCTCATGGGAGATAAACAGAAGGAAAAGTCAAAACAACTAGGGATAAAGGAGTAAATGACAGGGTTAAGTCCACAGATATCGATAATAACTGTGAGTGTTAATGAATTAAATTCTCAACTAAAAGACACAGGTTCAATGGATGAAAAAAACTGGAAACCTCTATATATTGCTCACAAGAGACACATCTCATTAACATAGGTACACATAGACTGAAACTGAAGGGCTGGAAAAAGGCATTTCAGGCAGAGGGGAAAAAGGTAGGAGCCATGATATTGATATCAGACAGAATAGATTTTACGATAAAGAGGGTAAAGAGACAAAAAAGAACGCTACACAGTTCTAAAAGGATTAGTTCTTCAACAGTCATAACTATTTATATACCGATATCAGGACACTTAATATGTGAAAGAAAGAGTGCTAGATCTAAAGGGAGATACAGACTACAACACACTAATTTTGGGGGAATCTCAACACCCTATTTTTACCATTGGACAGGACATCTAGATAAAATAATAAACAGAGACTCAAGAACCAATTGATACCGTAATCTAAATAGACTTGACAGACATATATAGGACATTCCACCAATCAACTACAAAATACACTTTTTTTCTCATCTCCACATGGAGCATTTTCATATAATAGTCCACAAAACAAGTCTTTATAGATTTTATCATTTTTTTTTTTTGGAGAGGTTTTTGCTATAGGGTGTCTGCGCTTGCCAGAAAGGCAGAGAGAGAGAGAAACAGAGAGACAGAAAGTGAGAAACACCCCCTAGGGTAGATGGCCACGCCTCACTCCCCTCTCCTCCATTCTCCTCTCAGGATCTTGGGCACACACACACACACACACACACACACACACATACATGCCTGGTGTGAGTTTAAGCCACCAGATCTGAGACTCGAACCATGGTCAACTACATGGGAGTCCAGCGACATAGGCATTACGCTAACTGCCGGACCCTATACACTTTAAAGTATAGAAACATCTCCTCTGACCATAGTGGAATTAAACTGAAAGTTAATCACAGAAAGAGCCCTCAAAAATGAATAAAAACATGAAAACTAAACAACCTACTTCTGAATGCCTTTCAAACTGCCCAAGAAATTAAGACTGAAATCAGAAGATTCATTGATATTGGTGATAATGAACACACCACTTCCATAACCTTTGGGATACAGCAAAAGCAGTAAGAGGGAAGTTCATAGCCATTAGTGCTCACAAGAAAGAAAACAGAAAAGTGGCAAATAAATAATTTAATATGACATCTTAGAGAACTGGAAAAGCAACAAGAATGACAAAACTCAAAGAGAAATAGTAAATATTAGAGCTAAAATAAATGAAATGGAGAATAAAAGAACAATACAAAAAAAGTTAATGAAACAAAAGCTATTTTTGTGAGAAGATAAACAAAATTGATAAATCATTAACTAGACTAACCAAGAACAGAACTAGATAGATAAAATCAGTAATGAAGCTGATAGTGCTATAATCAATAACTCAGAAATACAAAAAATTATGAGAGAATGCTATGAATAATTACATGCCAACAAACTAACATGTAAATTTGCTAGTTATAATAATATATAATAATTATAAATAATATAATAATGTGACAGATTTCTGGACAGGTACAAATTACCTAGGCTGAATTGGGATGAAACAGAAAGCCTGCCACTTGCTGGCCCCCTTAGCTTTATTCTTACAAATTACATATGCAACTTAAAAAATGAAGAGTAAGTACATGCAAAGGAACAGCCCCTCACATGCACAAGCTGCTCCAGTACTCATAACTGGGCCTGTGTGTTCTCCTGTTGAACAATGCCACAGAACATCAACATCATACTAGGTCACTCTGACCATGGAAAATGTAGACAAAAGCAAGACCATGAGACCACATGAATAATGCACAAAGAAATGACCAAATACTCCTGACCTAGATGAGGGAGAGCTGCTGCTTCACCAGTCCCTTGCTGTAGCCGCCCTGAGCCTATTTTCTTCCTAATTTGTAAGTCATATATTCTACTTAGTTTTTTCACTCTGTAATGTACTCCAAAGATCACCAGGAGCACACCTGTGGCCAAATAGATGGGTTGTTACTTCATGCTCCCTGGACACCATGAGGCATCTCAGAGAAAGGCCTGATTGTAGATATGAGCTGTGGGAGTTGGTCTTTAGAAAAGACTAAATGAGAGGCCCTTCTTCCAGATAAAATTGATTGAGGTCCAATCATAGTGTGATCCTCAACTCTTGACAGTACTCCAACCAGAGCCACATCCACTTCACTGAATCCTTCCCAAGATCACCTACCATAGCCTAAGTCTACAATCAGGCTTTCTAACACCTCTAATTGGGACTTCTCACCATTCCTCAGAGCACACTGAGTAATAACCCAACTTGTTTGGCCACACATGTGCTCCTGCTGATTTTTGGATTGCAGTGTCAGAGTAAAAATAACTAAGCAGAATTTATGACTTCCAAGTTAGAAAACATGCAGCAAAGACTCATCCATCCAATAAGAAGCAAAAATAAGGTAGAAAACAATGCAAAAATAAAGCATGGTAACTCAAAAAAACAAGATAAATTCAAGCATAAGGCTAATCACAATTAATAGCACCAGATTTAGATTGCTGAATAAATATTGTCCAGTCTAGCTAGTAATCCAAGAGACTCAGCTAGAACGTTGTGACCAAAAGTTGGAAAGTCAAGGAAAGGAAAACTGTATACCTGGCAAATACTAGGCAAAAGGAAATTGCACGTACTATGAACATCAGACAAACTATACATTAGGCTGAAAACATTCCTTAAAGATAGAAAGGTTTATTACATAGTGTAAAAGAACAGTTCCTCAGGAAGATGCATCAACTTAGCTTAAGAATACTTAAAATGGGACCAGCAGTTAGCGTAATGGCTATGTCGCTGGAGTCCCATGTAGTCAACCGCGGTTCGCGTCCCGGACCCAGTGGCTTGAACTCACACTGGGCACGTGTGCATGCGTGCCCAAGATCCCGAGAGGAGAATGGAGGAGAAGGGATTGCAGCGTGGCCATCCCCCCTGGGGGGTGATTTCTTGCTTTCTGTCTCTCTGTCTCTCTCTGTCTGTGTGGTGAGCGCATGTGCCCTATAGCGAAAAACCTCTCAAAAAAAAAAAAAAAAAAAGAATACTTAAAACGTGGCCAGCCCTATTGCCTAGTTAAAGGAGCTAGATCCCACATGGCCTATTGCAGTTTGAATTTCAACCTGGTAGCTTGAAAAACATGCTGGGCATGTGCACATGTGTGCCCCAAATCCCAACAGGATGGAGAAATGGAGAAGGGAGTGTGGTGTGACCACGCCCAACTGCAAGTTGCTTTCTCTCTTTCTTTCTCTCTCTCTGATGAGTACACATGCACTCTGGTAGTTAAAAATATATATACATAAAATTTGACTGAATTTTTAAAAAGGATAAACCAATCAAAATCATGATGGAAGATTTTAACACCCCATCTTCCTGAAAATGATAGACCAGCCAGATCTAAGTCAGCCCACGAAAATAAGTTCTGAACAACACAAGCAATAAGGATGAACTGTTATTCCTACATAGGACTGTCATTCATTGTATTCAAGGACAATGTGAATGTCTCTATCAAAAGCTATGAGAATCGGGGCCAGCAGTTAGCATAGTGGCTATGTCACTGGACTCCCATGTAGTTGACCACAGTTCAAGTCCCGGACCTGGCAGCTGAAACTCACGCCGGGCGCGTGTGCGTGCATGCCCAAGATCCTGAGAGGAGAATGGAGGAGAAGGGATTGCAGCGTGGCCATACCCCCTGGGGGATGGTTTCTCGCTTTCTGTCTCTCTGTCTCTCTCTGTCTGTCTGGTGAGCGCATGTACCCTACAGCAAAAAACCCCTAAAAAAAAAAAAAAGCTACGAGAATCTAAAGACAAACTATAATGGCTATTAGGATTGCTCTGTAAGGTTACCAAACACAAAACCAATATTCCAAACCAAGAAATCTGCTCAAAATCATCAACACCGACTGATAGAATTTTAAACAAAAATCATCTTTAGAATGAAAGCTACTGATGCCTAAAAGCAAATATGACCAACATGCATACAAGCTTAAACTATTAGGAATTTTCATGAAAGATGAGAGAAACACCATGCTCTTGGGTGGGAAACTCAATTTTGTGACGATAGTGATTCTCTCCAAATTAATCTAAAATTCAATCCTATTACAAGAAAGTTCAGAAGAACTTTTCCCCTAAACTTGACCAACTGATCTGAAGATTCATCTGAAAGAAAGAGCAAGAAAAGTGTAAGGAAGCACTTATCCATAGCTGTGGCGTTTGCTACGAACAACAAGAACAGCAGCTGCAGCAGTGTGGTATCGGAGCATAAGTAAACTCACAGACGCATAATGAGCCTAAAATAAGGCATGTGTATATCTAGAAATTAAATATGATGAAGTGGCATTACAGGTTAATCAAAAGATAAAATTATTTAATAAACAGTGCTGAGACCATTAATTATCCACTTACCTCGAGAAAATGAGATCCCTTTCTTACTCCTCAGGAAAATTTGAATTTTTGTTTTTATTTGCCAGAGAATACATGCACTCACCAGAGTAAACACTTCCTAATAGGACCTGGTCATGCCACAATCCCTTCTCTTCCATTTCTTAATCCTGTCAAGATTCAAGGAACACACACACACACATACACGAGTGTTTTTCAAGGCTTTGGGGCCAGAATTCTAACCACATGGTCAGCCATGTGGGATCTGGCAACCTTAACCACAAAGCCACGGGACCAGTTCTTAAACTTATATGTTTTAAGACATAAATGCAGATAGAATTCTTTTTTAATTTTTAGAAAAAAATATAAGAGAAAACTTTTGTCAAGTTAGAGAAGAAAGGATTTTTTTTTTTGAGAGAGAGAGATTTTTGCTATAGGGCACATGTGTGTGTGCTGGAGAGACAGAGAGACAGAAAGTGAGAAATCACCCCTGGGGGATGGCCACGCTGCAGTCCCTTCTCTTCCATTCTCTCGGGATCTCAGGCACATACACACATGCACCCAACCTGTGTTTTAAGCTGCCAGGTCTGGGACTCGAACCACAGTTGACTACATTACAGTCCAGCGACACAACCATTATGTCATCTGCTGATTCCAAAGGAAGGATTATTTTTTTCTTGAATTATTTTATTTAACTTTATGTATTTATCTTTAATTTGACCAGAGAGAGAGAGAGAAAGTGAGAAAGCAAGCCGCCAGGTCCAGGACTCGAACTGTGGTCTGCCATGTGGGGGAGTCCAGCACCTTTAACCACCACACCACCTTCCATCCCCTAGAGGATTGTTTTTTTAAAAAGAAATAAAAGACATGACCCAACAAAGCAATGACCGGTGAGATGAGCTGTGGCTGAGTCACCCTGAGCACACTTTGTCCTTCTGTCCTGGAGCTAGGTGTGGATGGAAGAGTGTGCACTATCCACTGTGCTGCAGACACACCTGTGGGAAGACCACAAGAGCACCGTCCATGGAGTCTTGGGCCGTCTCGGCGGCCTCAGTGAAGAGTGAGTACAACTTCCTGAAGGGTAGGGGTTTGGATGTGTGTGATGTTCCACACGACTTAGAGACCTACTGTGAGGTGGATGCATGGCCTGCCCGCCTGCCTCCCTCACCACATTGTTCATGTTAAAGGGGTGCAGCCGTAGAACGGAGTAGCTTGGAGCCCCAATTAATCTAAACAGGTAATTTACCAATTCTTACCCTCAATCTCCTCATCGATATAATGGTGCTAATGATACTGCAATCACAGAGTTGTCTTTGATAGGAACTTTTCTGAGCAGTTTTGTTTGTTTGTTTGTTTGTTTAGAGAGATTTAAGGGTACATGTGCTTGCTGGAGAGACAGAGTGAGAAAGTGAGAAATCACCTGCTGAGGGGGTGGCCACACCATAATCCCTTCTCCTCCATTCTCCTGTCAGGATTTTGGACACTCATACACTCATGCCTAATGTGAATTTCAAGTCAGCAGGTCCAAAACTTGAACTGTAGTCAGCGCCTTAACCACTCCTTAACTTGCTGGCTCCTAACAATTTCTTTTTTTAAGATATAATTTATATACATTCATCTTAAGAGTGTAATTCTACAGTTTTCAGTAAATTTACAAAGTTCTACACTTACCACCACTGTTCAAGTTTAGAGTATTTCCATCACCCCAGAAAGAGCCGTTGTGCCTATTTGCAGTCATTCTCTGCTGACTAATCACATTTTATATTCATTTCTCACACTTCGCTCTATTACTGCTGTATGATTTTTTTCAGTCTTACTGAAAAGTATTTTTTCCTTATTTCATATGAGAAAAATGATTTTGATATACTTGTTTTAGTTACCAGCCTTTTCCAAAAACCTAATTTGTACATACATCAGGAAGTGTGTGTGTAGCTGATAGCAGTGGCTAACGCAGGGGAAACAGCAGGAAGCAGGAGGTGAACCCATGTGGGACAGAGCCAGGGAGACCTGGTGGGCCACACTCGGGACACTAAGAGAGATGGAGGGTTTGTCTCCCCCTGAAAACATGTGTCTTTTAACTATATTAATATTTAGTTTATGTCTAATGTAAATTGTGACATATTGGGGGGGGTTCTGTTTGTTTAGATTTTTACATTTTTGCCATAAGGCACATGTGCTTGCCTAGGGAAGAAAAAGAAAGAGGAAGAGGGAAAGTGAGAATGCACATACCTAGAGGGCATGGCTACACCACAGTTCCCCCTCTTTCATTCTTCTCTCAAGATTCTGGGCACGCGTGCATACACACCTGGCGTGACTTTTAAATTGCCAGGTCTGGTACTTGAACTGCGGTCACCATGTGAGAATCCAGCACCTTAACCACCACGCCACCTGGTGGCCCTACCTCTTTGGGGTTTAAGTTTATCATCTTACTATTCATTTCATCCAGGTCACTTGTTCTTTGTTCCTTTCTCTCCTTCTTCTGTATTAATTGGTTTTTAATTCCCTTTTCTCACCCTCTTGGCTTGTGAATTATGTATTATTTTATTGTGTTTTCCATGGTCCAGAGATTTCAAGTAACATTGTTGACATGTCAAAATCCAATATATACGAAAATATTACTTCCTCCAGTACAGTGCAAACATTTTAACTCATTTATTCCTTTCTCGGGATGCCTTCCTATCCCCAGAAGTTGTTGTTGTTTTATACAGTCAGTGTGCATTTGGAATAAGGTCTACTCACAACATCTGTTCTTATGTCGCTCTTAATTCTTTCCTGTCTACTCAGGCTTCCATCTGGGATTATTTTCCTTTGCCTGGAGGGTTTTCTTTATTTCAGACCTGCTAATGACATGTTCCCTTAGGTTTTGTTTGTTTGAAAATGTCCTGTTTCGTCTTCCCTTTTTAGGACCATTTTCATTGAGTAGAGAATCCAAGTTTGTTATTTTTTCCATATTTTTAAAGATAAGTTTTTTGTCTTCTGATTTCAGTTGGCTCTGGCTGCTTTTAAGATTTTCTTTTAGTCTTTGGTTTTCGTCAGTTTATTATGACATGCCTAAACAATGTGTAGATTTTGTGTTTAATAAATCTGCAGTGGTTCTTGAATCTGGGAGTTGCTGCCTTTCATCTGTAGATGGAAATTTTCAGCCATTATCTCTAGATCTTCCTGTGTCCATTTTCTGCCTCCTCTCTTCGTGAGGCTCCAATGACACAGTTATTAGACTTTTCACCTTATTCTGTACGTTTCTTTCATGCTACTCTGCATTTCTCAGTCTTTCATTCTGTGGTTCTTTCACGCTGTCTTCCAGTTCACTGTCTCTTCATCTATGTCTTATTTGCTGCTACATCCATCTGCTGTCATTTGTTTGTATTTTAATTTCTAGAATTTCCATTTTTGCTCTTCATAGTTTCTGGTAATCTACTGAAATTCTTCATCTTTATAAAAATATTTACTTGTTTATTTATTTATTTATATTCATTCACTGTACATCATTATAGCTTACAAAATGAGATTTTCCACCCAGAATGTACTGTATATTGGCTTAGTCAAGGATATTACATTACATATTATCATCAACAAATAATCTTCCATTTCTTGTTTCTTACATATATTGCTTTTTTTGCCCCCTTGACTCCCTACCTCTTCCCCTCTGCCATTTCCCACTCTCCTTCCATACTGTCTCTGGTATCTACAGTCATTTTCCACGCACTCTTTTTCTCCCACATGTTATTGATTCACTCACTGAAGATCTTAATTAATATGAAAATGTTCAATAGTAAGCACAGCTGGTATATACATATCTATGAACACATGTATGACTTTAGGCATAAATCTCAGTGAGTAAAGTGAACAAACTATAAAGTAGCACCTAGCTGGGGCTATATAGCTTACTGCAGTCATTAAACAGGGATTTTTTAATGCATTTTTTAATTTCAAGAAAAACAGTTTGAGTTTTAATAGATCAAACTCAAGAAATGTTAAGACTTAGAGCCAGAAAAAAGGTTAGGATTCAGTTCAAATAGTAGGTAGATGAAGCTATCAACAGTTCAAGAGAAGGCAAAAATCCTTAAATATGGAAAACAAAACATAGAAGAAAATCAGTATCATTTTAGTCAAAAGTCATAAAATTCTATTTCACTAGTTCGGTCTCATGTAGTTAATCTCTCTTCTATTGAATTTGCAATGTTACTGTGGTCTGATTTTCTATTTAAACTCTGGAAGTTAACATTCAACTCCAGACTTGTCCTTACCACTAGGCTGGCCATTCTCTTGGTTGTTTCTTATACTCTCATTTCTGTATGTCTGACTTTAGTTTTCCTGGTATAGCACTCCCTTCAGCACTTCTTGGAGAGGTGGTCTGGTGTTGGTAAATTCTTTCAGGTTCTGTTTATCTGAAAATGTTTTTGTCTTTTCTTCCATATGAAGGATAATCTTGCTGGGTATAGTATTCTTGGTTGAAATTTTGTATTTCTTGGGTCTGGATATTTGAGTGTCTCTCTAGGTTTGGAAAGTTTTCCCCTAGGATGCCCTTATTAGTTCTTCACCTTCTGGGATACCGATGATCTGGATATTTGGGTGTTTAATGGTATCTAGTATTACTTGTATATTATTCTCATTTTCAGAAGTTATTTTCTCAGTCTTTTTGGTGAATTTTCCTAGGTCAGAGGTTCTATCGGCTACATCTGAGATTCGATCTTCTGCATGATCTAACCTGCTTTTAATACTTCCAAGAAAGGTTTCAATTTCCTCTCTTAAAGCTTTCATCTCTAACAATTCTATTTGATTCTTTTTAATGGTGTATATTTCCTCCTTCAGATCGTGCAAGAACTTTCTCACCTCCTGGAACTTGTTGTCTCTTTTCTCCTGTATCATCTGGAGTTTGTTGTCTCTCTTTCCTTGCATCTCTGGTAGCTTTGTCACTGTGAATATTTTAAATTCTTTATCTGATATTTTCACTAGTTCCCTTGTATTGTCTGTGGAGGATGAGGAGTTATTCTTTTCCTTTAGGGGAGAGATACTTTCTTGTTTTTTATATTTCTTGTGTCAGTTTGGTGGTTTCTGGTCTTCTGATGGATTATACGTTTTTTCCTGGCTTGATCTGGGGGGCAGGAGGGTGATGTCTGGGCAGAAGGTCTTCAGTGGTCCTAATTCCTCAAAATTCTTCATCTTGATATTTAATTTCTTGAACATATTATTTAAAAATTGTGTCTTAAATATACTACTATAAAATAGACATATAATTATTCCTAAGTATCTAATATCTTGTGGGCGGGTATTTTTCTATTGCTAGTTTTTTTCACTTTATTATTATTTTTTTTTTTTGGAGAGATTTCTGCTATAGGGCGCATGCGCTCGCCAGACAGACAGAGAGAGACATAGAGACAGAAAGCGAGAAATCACCCCTCAGGGGGGATGGTCACACCGCAATCCCTTCTCCTCCATTCTCCTCTCGGGATCTTGGGCAAGCACGCACACGCGCCCGGCGTGAGTTTTAAGCCACCGGGTCCAGGACGCAAACCGCGGTCGACTACGTGGGAGTCCAGCGACATAGCCATTACGCTAACTGCTGGTTCCCTTCACTTTATTTTTGATTAATCCTAACCTGTGCCTGGTTATTTTTATGGAATTGTGAACATATACATGAAAATTTTTGGAAGTAATTTAAAGGTTTGATTGATGTAATCATACTCCAGAGAGGATTTATCTTACTCCTAAGAGGAATTTCAGATAGTGGCAGACTACCTCTGCCCACTTGGGAATTTAGCTTATTCAAATTAGGTCTTTGTGAGGGATGATTTTGGGGAGGGAGGGGGAGAGATTTTTGCTATAGGGCATGTGCACTCACCAAAGAGTTAGAGAAAGACAGACAGAAAGTGATAAATCACACCCCCCAAAGAGGGATGGATGACCACACTGCAACTTCTTCTCCTCCATTCTACTCACAGGATTTGAGGCATGCACACACACATGCCCTGCATGAGTTTAAGCTGCTGGATCTGGGACTCAGACCACAGTTGACTATGTGGGAGTCCAGCGATGTAACCATTATACCATCTGCTGGTACCAAGGGATGACATCTTATTCCTAGATGAGGGCCTCAACTGGCAGCCTAGAGTATATGCCAGGTCTCCTTTTCTTGGTAGGCCAACTGCCAACCTCTGTTTAGTTTTTCAGTCTCCCAGAAAATATCTCAAACTACAAAACTAAATGTTGGACTTTGGAAGACTAAAGTTTTTTACTTAAGTCACTGAGATGGGAACTCAAAAATGGCTTCTGATTTAAGTTTTGGATGTCTTGATTTTTAAAGTTTATTTAGTTATTTTTTAAGAGTGAGAAAAAGAGACACATTTCCAATAGGGTTTTCACACTATGACCAACCCCAGCCCTCGAGCCTCAGGCAGCCAGGATCTCAGGCATACATGCACATGCCCACTGTGTGCAGGGAAGCCTCAGATATGACCCAGGGACTTTTCCATGTGGCTTCATCATCACTGAGTGTTGAATTACCACTTCACCACTGTGGTTGGCCAGATGTGTTAATTTTGAGAATTGTTTAAGAAATTCAAGTGGATATATACTATAAGCAGCTGGACATCGGCCTGTGACAGTTGGGCAGGGTATGATAACATTAAGAAAACTATCAAAAGAACAGATAGCTGACTAGAACTAGGCGAGCACCCAAGTCTAAGAGAGTGAGCAGCAAAGAACAGGGTGATTCTTGCCTACTTCCTCGTGGAAAGACTGCATGTGGGG
>NW_006201352.1:2723064-2734472 GCF_000334495.1 Tupaia belangeri chinensis
TGCTATAGGGCGCATGTGCTCGCCAGACAGACAGAGAGAGACATAGAGACAGAAAGCGAGAAATCACCCCTCAGGGGGGATGGTCACACCGCAATCCCTTCTCCTCCATTCTCCTCTCGGGATCTTGGGCAAGCACGCACACGCGCCCGGCGTGAGTTTTAAGCCACCGGGTCCAGGACGCAAACCGCGGTCGACTACGTGGGAGTCCAGCGACATAGCCATTACGCTAACTGCTGGTTCCCTTCACTTTATTTTTGATTAATCCTAACCTGTGCCTGGTTATTTTTATGGAATTGTGAACATATACATGAAAATTTTTGGAAGTAATTTAAAGGTTTGATTGATGTAATCATACTCCAGAGAGGATTTATCTTACTCCTAAGAGGAATTTCAGATAGTGGCAGACTACCTCTGCCCACTTGGGAATTTAGCTTATTCAAATTAGGTCTTTGTGAGGGATGATTTTGGGGAGGGAGGGGGAGAGATTTTTGCTATAGGGCATGTGCACTCACCAAAGAGTTAGAGAAAGACAGACAGAAAGTGATAAATCACACCCCCCAAAGAGGGATGGATGACCACACTGCAACTTCTTCTCCTCCATTCTACTCACAGGATTTGAGGCATGCACACACACATGCCCTGCATGAGTTTAAGCTGCTGGATCTGGGACTCAGACCACAGTTGACTATGTGGGAGTCCAGCGATGTAACCATTATACCATCTGCTGGTACCAAGGGATGACATCTTATTCCTAGATGAGGGCCTCAACTGGCAGCCTAGAGTATATGCCAGGTCTCCTTTTCTTGGTAGGCCAACTGCCAACCTCTGTTTAGTTTTTCAGTCTCCCAGAAAATATCTCAAACTACAAAACTAAATGTTGGACTTTGGAAGACTAAAGTTTTTTACTTAAGTCACTGAGATGGGAACTCAAAAATGGCTTCTGATTTAAGTTTTGGATGTCTTGATTTTTAAAGTTTATTTAGTTATTTTTTAAGAGTGAGAAAAAGAGACACATTTCCAATAGGGTTTTCACACTATGACCAACCCCAGCCCTCGAGCCTCAGGCAGCCAGGATCTCAGGCATACATGCACATGCCCACTGTGTGCAGGGAAGCCTCAGATATGACCCAGGGACTTTTCCATGTGGCTTCATCATCACTGAGTGTTGAATTACCACTTCACCACTGTGGTTGGCCAGATGTGTTAATTTTGAGAATTGTTTAAGAAATTCAAGTGGATATATACTATAAGCAGCTGGACATCGGCCTGTGACAGTTGGGCAGGGTATGATAACATTAAGAAAACTATCAAAAGAACAGATAGCTGACTAGAACTAGGCGAGCACCCAAGTCTAAGAGAGTGAGCAGCAAAGAACAGGGTGATTCTTGCCTACTTCCTCGTGGAAAGACTGCATGTGGGGTTGGACTGTCTGGGGGAATTTTTCAGTAGTTCAACAAAGCCAAAAACATTGACCCAGCCCCCACCTGCTTCCTTCCAAGGTCCACACGGAGTGTCCTACAGGGACACGACCTGCTGCTGCACTCAGCCCTCCGGAGGCTGGCCCTTCGTGGCAGCGCTGTCACCACCCTGACCCAGATGAGGCTTTCTGGGAAGAAGAGTCTCCTGCAGGAGCTGCGTGAGCAACACGCATTGGAGCAGGGCTCCTCCCAGTGCCTGGATGAGCACCAGTGGCAGCTGCTCAGAGCCCTGGTAGGATCACATGCCAGCCCCCACCCTTCTCAGGCAGGCATCACCCTTCATCAAGTCTCAGGGACCAGCCATGTCTGCCAAAACCTGAATCCTGCCACCCTGTTGTTGCAAGGTGGTGTGCTCCTTTATGAGGGCTGCTGTAGACTGAGTGGCTTCAACACTAGACATTTATTTTCTTAGTGTTAAGGACAAGGCATCACCAGAGTTGGATATTTCTGAGGCCTTTGTCCTGGGCTTGTAGCTGACTCTCTTCCCCTGTCTCTTCACATGGTCTTTTTCCATGTAAGTCTATGTCCTTATCTCCTCTTCCTTTACAGATACCAAGTCTACTGTATTAGGGCTCACCCTAGTGACCTCACTGTATTTTAATTACCTCTTTAAAGACCAGTCTCTCCATACTGTCACGTTCTGAGGTCCTGGGGTGAAGACTTCAGCATATGTATTTAAAAGGGATACAGTGTAACCTATAACAGGTGTGGGCAATGGCAGCCCCATGCAGAGGACACCTGTATGTTGAAAGGTTCTAGTGCCAGTGACGTAATAATAATAATAATCCTGAAAAATCCATATGAAATCAGAGGGAGATGGTACAGGTGTCATCAGGAATGTGGGAAAAGAGGCCTTTATAATCTCTTCAAAGGATTTCACAGATTGAAAGAACGAAACTGTAAATTGCCAAGCTGGGATGTAAGCCCAACTAGGCTGTAGGCTGACTCCAGATCATACACTTAGGTGGCCCCAAGCTAGAAGAGCAGCCAGCTTTGACCCATGTGTGAAGCACAAGCTAATGTCTCTTCAGCTCTGCCCAGCAGGTAGAACTCGCTGCTCTAACCCCAACTCCCCTTACTTCATTCTCTCTTCTTCCTCCAAAGAAAGCTGGTCCCAGAGCCTGTGTGCCTGCCTCAGTTTCTGTGATATCCTCAGAGATTACTCTCAGATTCAGATCTCTTTCCAAAGCTAGCTCTGCTCTGACTGTTAGAACGTTACTTAACTTCTCTGTGCTTTCATGTCTTACCAGTCCCAGTGTTCAGGCCTCATTCCGTGTGTTCTAAAAGGATGAGCCAGACACCCCTGTCCTGTGAGGGGCCACAGGTGACACTGAGCACACAGCTGGTGCTCTTCTTTTTAAATGCCTTTCTTCAGAGGGACCTTCAACAGACACCTGGACTCATCCATGGTGTTTTGGGTTTGCCAGCCCAGAAGCCAACTCCTTCTACCCTTCTCCATCCCTTCCCTAAACTTGGGGCCTGGGTAGGACCTACCCTAGGTCTGGGACTTAGCAAAAGCTCGTCTGTGCAGGGGCGATAGTGTGGCCACTCCCTGTCCCGGACCCTTCCTTCCCAGGAGGCTCGTGTCCTGGAGGAGGCTGGCAGGCTAGAGGAGGAGGCTCAGCAGACCCGGTTGCAGCTTCAGCAGCAGCTCCTGGCTGAGGCCCAGGAAGTCGGGCAGCTCCTGCAGCAGCTCACAGAGCGAGCTATCGGGCAGGCGCTGCTGGGGAATGCACGGAACACAGCCACCAAGAGCCGGGCCAAGGACAGGGATGACTTTAAGGTTGGTACCTGGGGCAGCCGACGGGCGGGGAGGATGGGGTGTGGTGGGTCAGAAAGCCTGGACCTTGCCATCCCCTTCACTGAGAGCATCCAGCCTTGCAGAGTTTCCCGACTTCTCTGAGCCTCATTTTCTCACTTCCAAGGTAGGATCTTCTCCCTCAGGATGGTGAGGATCAGTCACAGCAGATGGCAGGTCTGCGGCTAATTGGCCCGTGTGGATTGTGGTGCACACTCGCCCAGTCCTTCCAGCAGCCCTGAGACAGAGGTGGTTTCACCCTGGGCCATTCAACCAGTCAGTGGCAGAGCCAGGATCCAAACCCCAGTCCCCATCCCAGAGGCACACATGTGCTTGCCTGGACCCTGGCTGGCTCCGCTGAGACCCTGAGGCTTTTCAGCGTTAACTCTGCCAGCTAAGCAGTGCTGCTAATGTCAGTCTGACTCGAGGGGGTCGCAGTCCACACCCTCCACTGACAACCATCATAAGCAGCATGATAGCAACGGCAACAGGAAGAAGTCCCATTAGCCTTGCACTTAGGTTTGGCCGGTGCTTTTGCTGACCTTATCTTGTTGCGTTCTCCCCACAACCACTCCAGGCAGAGGATCGTTTTTATTCCCCCAGGAAAACAGGTTTATGACCGAGCAAAAGATATGTCTAAAGCCTTCCAGTTTGCACACGGCAGAGTTGGGGCTGGAGCCTGGTCTTCTGCAGCGTGACTGGCTCATACTCTGTGCTGGTGGCCACCCACCTCCAGAGTTAAAGGAAGGTGAGATAGCCCTGACACACACACTCTGGCACATCTCTGCAGAAAGAGTATCCGTGGCTGGCAGACACCAGAGGTGTTGCAGACCTGCGGCCAGCAGGCAGCCTTCATGTTGTGACATGCCGGGCACTCCAGGCAGCTTCGATGGCTGCATCGCTCTGCTTATCTGCACAGCAAAGAGGTCAGGCCCACGCTTCTGTGACACCACACCTTATTTCAATATTTCATGTCTGCTGCAGGTCATCCAGACATCAGGGCTGTGCCTCCCTGGTGATACTGGAAATGCCACCCTCCTTCCCTAAAACTCTACACATTTTATCTAATAATAAAAGGAATGCGCATTATGAAAAAATGTGCTTGGATTGCAAAAATTGTTCTGCATCAAAATTAACTTTTTGAAGAGGTTTGTTTTTGCTATAGGACGTGTACATCGCTGGAGAGACATAGAGACAAAAAGTGAGCGATTACCCCCACCCGCCAAGGGGATGGCCATGCTGCAATCCCTTCTCTTCCACTCTCCTCTTGGGATTTTGAGCATGCACACACACACGCACACACGCACACACACACACACACACACACACACACACACGGTGCCCAGCATGAGTTTTAAGTTGCCCAGTCTGGGACTCAAACCACCGTCAACCACATGGGAGTCCAGCAATGTAACCATTATGCCATTTGCTGGTCCCTAAACTTGAACGTTTAATCCACTTCTCCGTGAACTTTTTGGAATCCTCATAAATACACATTGCATGAAAAAGGAAAAAGACATAAGGATGGTGTATTTGTGCTCAGCTTCCCAGAGGGACTTTGAGTTGAGATTGAAGGATGATGTATTTTGTGATCAGCTTCCCAGAGGGACTTTGAGTTGAGATTAGAAAGTGGGTACCCATCACACACACACACACACACACACACACACCCCTACAAGAAAACACAGGTCAGTGTCTAGAAAAATGCCCATTTATTCAAGCTCTGTTCATGGAACGTCTCACCTCAGGCCCTGTAGTAGGTGCAGGGGATAGAAAGTGGGCAAATGGATACATGTCTGCCTTCCCGGGGTTTACAGTCTAAGGAGAGAGAGGGCCAGGGTGGAAGAAATGGCCATGCCTGTCACGGGGAAGGTCTGCTGAAGGGGAGCGGAGAGGCGGGCAGTACCCGGAGGGGTCAAGGGCGGGTTGGAAAATGGGAATACCAGAGCAGGTGTGTTTCCTAATGGGAATGGACACTCCAGTGAGGGAAAAAATGTGAAAGGGTGACCGAGGTCTAAGGCGGTCCTGGAGAAAGAAGGAGAGCTGGGATGCAGGAGTGGGCATCTGCCGCTGGGGCAGAAAGACGTGAACAGAGGCTGTGAGGATGCTGACCTGAGGGAAGGCGGGCAGGGGAGAGGGAGGGAGGAAGGGAACTTTCTGCTCCTGGCTTTCCTAGTATGGAAACTCGCAGAGCAGGAGCTCCTGACAAGAAGCGCGAGGCTAGAATCAGAGTCCTTGGAAGGTGGCATGGAGCCCGTCTGTAGATGCAGAAGTCAGGCCGAGGGGAAGGGAGGACCCGCTGCAGACAGGGATGCGCAGGGGTTTGGGAGTGAGAAGGCAGCTCTAACTTGCTCTGTCGCCCCAGGCTGTACCACCCTTCGCCCCATAGCCTCAGGCCCACACCTGCAAGACCAGTGCCACTCTCAGAGGATACTGTCAAGAGTGAGAGAGTGGCCCGCCTCGAGAACACGGCCAGCCAGTAACAGCCACACATAAGTGAATGCTAAAGCCTGGTACGACCCGAGCAGGGTTTGCTGAAACAGGGACTCTGGTCGTTGGTCATATCACAGAGCCTCTGTGCCAGCCTGCAACCATCTACCCCACGTGTAGATTCTTTCTGAGCCACCGTGCTTACTATTAATTTGTTGCCTCACAGCCACTGCCTCTCCAGGCATTAGGTCAGCATTCCAGGCAGGAGTGAGACATGGCAAAGTCTTTCACCCACCCAGGCTTTCCCTCAGTGTCCAGAAAGGGAAGGCCTCCCCAGCACACTGTCCCGAATTTTGCACTTCATTGACCAGAACAGGGTCATACGGCCAGCCTTAGGCCATCCCTCATCTAGGAAAATGAGGCTGTCGGGACTCCTTTAAACCAACATGCACGCTCTACCTGCGCCCTGAGCAGTCCAGGCAGGCCAGTGGTAGAAGACATGAGCCAAGGCAAGGGGGCAGGGGGCCGGATCGGCCAGGGGAGTCTGTCCACTGTCACATCCTCCCGTGTCCCCACAGAGGACGCTGATGGACGTGGTGGTGGAGAGCGTCTATGTGACCAGTGCTGGCGTCGGCCGCCTGGTGCAGGCGTACTACCAGCAACTCGGGAGGGCCATGCAGGACCACGAGGAGAGGAAGCTGCAGCGACTGAAGGCCCTGCAAGGTAGGCGCTCCGTGGGCACCCTGGGGAGGCCGGCCGGGCACGCTTTTAGCCGCATGGCTGGGACATCAGGTATTCCCTGTATTATTTAGGAGAATTTAATTTCTTAATTTTTTAAATGTATTTATCCTCTGCTTTGTCCCCAAGAGCCTTTTTTTTTTGAGATTTTTGCAATATGGCGTGTGCACTGGCCAGAGAGAGAGAAAGCGAGAAATCACCCCCTCCCCCCAGGGGGATGGCCACACCACAATCCCTTCTCCTCCATTCTCCTCTCGGGATCCTGGACATGCATGCACATGTGCCCAGCGTGAGTTTTAAGCCAAGGTCAAACTATGGTGGACCTTGTGGGAGTCCAGCGATTAGCCATAATGCCATCTGCTGGTCCCCCAAAAGGCTTTTATAAAGGCACTTAAAGAAACATTTGCATACAGTACAATAGATGTTTTTCTTTCTTTCATCTGAGAGCGAGAAAGGCAGAGAGACAGGCACCCTTGACAGGGTCTTGCCAGGCCAATCTTCTCGCCTCTGCCTTCCAACCAGGCAGGATTGTGGGCACACCCACGGGTGCCCCTACAGTATTCACTGACCTGAGGTCTGGACTGGGGCCTTCTGCATGGCTTCAGTATCCTGCAGTGGTGCTGGACTACCTGCAGCACTACAGCTGGGCCCAACGAGTTTTATTGAAGTAGATAAATCAAGATGGGGGTGGAGAATGAGAAGGAATCAGGGAAAGGTCTTTTCCTGGGAAATAGGACAGCAGGTCCTGCTTAAAGGTGACATGATTTTGTCTGCGAGCTTCCTGGTGGCCAAAGACATAGAAACTTCCCAAAGTCACTGAGTGACCATGCTTATAAGAGCAGGCCAGTGGCCCTGTAGGAGACTCTTCAGACTCCAAGAATGTTCTCCCCTGGGCTCCTGTAAAAGGCCAGCCAAGTCAATGAGGTAGACCATACTAATAGCATTAATAACATAGGAGAGCCAGCTTCTTAAAGGACACTCGTATGACTACTGGCCCTGCGTCTGGAGCTTCAGAACAGGACGGCATCCCACGTTCCCTGACAGGCTGCAGCTGACGGCTCAGGCCGGAGTCACACCTGACCTCTGAGGCAGGAACTGGGCAGGCTTCGCTGAATACTGGCTCTCAGCTCAGTGTAGCTTCCAGTTTTGTATTCCTCTATCCTGGGGAACTTGAGGCCTAGATTCAAATAAAATCTCGGCACATGACACGAGCAGATCAGATGGCTACAGAGTCTATTATGGTTTTCCAGAGGAAGAGTTGTGCTCACTTGGCAGGAGACAGATTGCTACCACTGCAGAGCATTCGGGAACCAGGGCATATAACTTCTCCTCGCCAGGCCTCAGTTTCCCATCTGTGGGACTAGGCTTGACCTCACCCTCCATGCACCTTCTCAGCTCTACTTTTCTGCTTGACACCCCAACTCTAACATGGGGGTTTCATGGTAAACACATAGAAACAGTGCCCCTTAGTCAAGCACATGAACTCCTTTTTCTCATTCAGGAAGTGGTTTTATTTCAGTCACAGAATGCCGCGCCCCTAAGAAGCCTTACAGGCTAAACCTCCCTGGACATGTAGAAAGCTCAGGGGCCTCAGACATCTCGCAGCCGGTTACCTGTGGGGCCTGCTGCTGCCTCTCCTGGAACCCTGCTGGCTGAGACAACCCACCCAGTGAATTGTTTCTCCTTTATGCTGTGGCTTAAGCTCCGTGCAGCGGCCTCTTCCTGCCGAAGCTGTCTCGGTCACCCTCCTTTCTCTCGATACTTATAAGAAAACTGGTGACAGAGCAGAGGCCAGAGCCCTGCCTGAGTTTCCTTTTAGATGCCTAGTCTGGGAGCGCCTGATGGTGGAAGCTGTGACAGTCTCAACACCCAGTGTGGTATAAACGGCCCACTCTATGAGAGCAGGGTGCCCGGCTCAGCCCTCTGCCCCGGTACCAGCTGCCGACCTGTCTACTTTCTAAACATTACCCTTGATGGTTGTGTGTCTCATGGTCCAGGGGAAAGAATGGAAAATTACAAGCTGCGGAAGAAGCAAAATGTCAGCGACCCTCCATCAGGGCCCAGGATGGCAGATGGAGCTCATGAAGTCTCCCAGCCTGTCCACCAGAGGTGAGGGTTCCGCTGTGGCTCTTGGGGGTCCACTACTTAGGGGCAGGCATTCTTGCCCCACCTTCCCATTGCACACCCTCTGTTACACTCCATGTGACATTGTGCCTCAGTGGGAGCAGGGTGGATGTGGAAAAAACGGACAGAGAAAAGTGGGGCTTGGGCAGAGCCAGTGTCTCAGAGATCACAGCAGCCCCGAGCCATCCCAGGTTACTCTCTTATCGGGCAGTGGGGGGAGCGTGCAAGGTAAAGCCAGGTGATTTCTATTATCGACTGCAGCTGCGGAGCATCTTGCGGTTCTAAACAAGCCTCCCCTGGCCGTCTCTGGCTGACAGTTTCCTTGAATTGACACCATGCAGTGCAAAGTAGAATAGCAGACCATGTCCTTGTTAGAGCTTTCACTAGCCTTGCGTCGTCGGCACAAGGACGGTATCTCTGCTTGTCTTTAGAGGTCACTGTTGTGCTCAGACCTGGCCACTCCCCCAACACCGCATGCAGTTGCCTGTCACCTTGCACACATCTGCCTCCCACCCAGCGCGATGCCTGCAAGCCTCCGTCTGCAGTGCTGTAGACGTGGCACCTAGGCCAGCCCCTGGCACAGAGGAGTGACCCAGTCCAGGTGTGGTGACAGCTTCGATTCCAGGTGTAAGTGGCACTCACGTCCCTGACACGCTGCCCTTCTCCTTTGTACTTGGAGTGCTCCCAGGGTGGACCTGGAGTCAAGGATCTGGTGCAGGTTGCTTACCTTGAAGTGGCTCTGGAAGCAGTGAGGGGTCAGGGAATTGAGGCAAAGGTGGGTGTTTCCCAGGACAGTGACCACACACTTAGCAGCCCAGGCCACACAATCTTCCTGTCTCACAATCGGGGTTGGCTCTTCTGCTGTCTCTGGGTCCCACGCTCCGAGCTTGTTCAGGTTGTAGAGCTCCGGTCCGGTTTCCCTGCTGGCTGTGGGCAAGGGCGTCCCTTACTTTCCAGAGCCCTCTCTCTGGTCATTGTATGTGCCCCCCCAGCTAGGAGCAGTGTCAATTCCCGCTCAAGCTTAGATCTCTCTTGCTGCTTCCCTCTGATTCCAGCTGGAGAAATCTCTCTGCTCTTAGGGGCACCACCAATGTAGACTGGGCTCATCCAGATGGTCCAGGCTAATCTCCAAATCCTGGACTCTGTAGCTTAACCACACCCATCACATGGACCACAGCATCTTCACGGGTTTCAGGGGTTAGGATGTGGACATCTGTGGGGTCACTGTGTGTCCTATCACAATGGAGAAACCAATAAAGCCTGTGATAGTAAGGGGTTTCCATAGAGGGCAAATGATGCTCAGTCCCACTGAGCTCCTTCTGAGAGATCGTGTGAGCACAATTCCCCTTAGACCAGTAAGGGACCAGGGAAATAGCACGGTTACCAACTCCCCTTCCACAGCAGTCGAGAGTCCGTCCGGGACGTATTAACTCTCCAGCCCTTTCAGCGACGGCAGAGCAAGGAAAAGCATCCCCTCCTTTCCAGAGAAGACCCTGCAACCAGACACAGGTGCTTGGCTGAAGCAGCCTCCACATGTACGGAAATTGTCCACCCAAGGGCAGGTGACCTAGGTGGGCTGAGAGGCTGTGGGTGCACTGATAGGATTCTTGTAAGCACCCATGTTTGCTTGACCTTGAGCAGTACTGGAGACAGTTCCCCCACCCAGAAGCTCGCAGCCTGGAGGGAGGAGAAGCAAGAGTAAAGTGACAGCAGCGAAGCAGTGTACATGCCACGGTGGGGGCAGGGGTACTGCAGGACCACAGGAGGGTCCCTTGTCCAGGCAGAGGCATCTCGCCAGCTGGACAGCAGAAGGGCCACAACCACATGGAGTAGGGGAGAATGAGCCTGTCCTGGACAGCAAGGTCGGCCCCAGCCCCTCATATGACTGCTTGTCCAGGAGGCAAGAGCTGCAGCATCGCCTGGGTCAGACAGGCTCAGGTCCCCTGTCCATCACTACTGTGAATCCCGCTGGTCACTGACAGCAGAGACAGGTGCCCTGCTCGGAGTAGCCGAGACCAGGCTTCCCTCACTTTCGGTGTCCTTCCAGCGTGGCCTGGCTGTCCTGGGGTTTGGGGCACAGCAGCATCCCTAAGCTTTCTTGCTAAACTTGCACATTTTGGGTTCCGCACGTGGAGATTCAGACTTCAGAGAGCTCTAGGAGGAGTCTGGGAATCTGAATTTTAGCATCCCCCTCCCAAGGGATTCTGGTGGATGGGATCCAAGCACATCACTGTCACACAGATGACCCAAGGGGAGGGGCCTCGGCAGCCACCTGGCCCAGCCTGGTTGATGGGAGAGGAATGCAAAGGCAGGGAAGCTCAGCCTCCTTAAGGATAGGGGAAGACCGAACTGCAGAGACTGGCCTCCACTCTCACATGAGCCGTTTATTCACTCCCACCCCTCCCTCAGCCCCAAGTCAGCTCCACGAGGGCGGGACCACGAGGCTCGTGTTGATCCTGTACCTCAAAGCCCAGCACAGTACCTGATGATGAAGTGTGGGTGCGTGGGCAGATGGGTGATGATCCAGTCTGGCAGCATGAATAAGAGTTTGCTGGGCAAAGACCAAGAAGAGGGAGATGGTGTTACTGACAGAGAGCGGGAAACAAAAGCGAGGTGGCAATGCTATGCCTTCGGGGGCACCCCATGCACGGCTGCCGATGGGCGCTGAAGGTGGCTTCTGCCTTCAGTCTGGAAAGTCTTTTCTAGAAATTCAGCCCCCTTCAGGCCTAAAGGCTGAAAAGGAGACCAGGCAATTATGGAGGTGAGGGATTCGGATGTTCCCTCTTGCTGAGGGCCAGAGGAAGGGTGTCCAGAGAGGAGGGGTGGGAAGGAGGGAAAGA
>NW_006201352.1:2734547-2753950 GCF_000334495.1 Tupaia belangeri chinensis
TGGGAAGGAGGGAGAGAGCTCACACGAGAGGAAGGAGGAGCTCTTTCGGCTCAGGGGCCCAGCCTCTATGCCAGTCCTGAGTAACCACGCCGCCCGCTCAGGAGTTCTCAGATGCTGCAGCCTGCCTGCTTACAGGGGTCAGTAAGAGTAAGTACATGTGGCTGGCAGCCTCTAGTCCTTCCAGAACCTTGCTCCCTGGGAGGTAAGAGTTTTCTCATAAGGTGTCACTTTGTGCTCACTTCGCCGCTATGTGACCCCAGGGAGGCCATGCCAGTCCTGAGTAACCACGCCGCCCGCTCAGGAGTTCTCAGATGCTGCAGCCTGCCTGCTTACAGGGGTCAGTAAGAGTAAGTACATGTGGCTGGCAGCCTCTAGTCCTTCCAGAACCTTGCTCCCTGGGAGGTAAGAGTTTTCTCATAAGGTGTCACTTTGTGCTCACTTCGCCGCTATGTGACCCCAGGGAGGCCCCCTCCTCTCTGAGCGTCTCCCTCCCCAGACCTTTCCACTCCGTCCTGCTAACGTCACCAAGCTGCCCTGAAGAGCAGGTGAAACATGCATGCTGAAGTCTTTAAACTTGCACGTATTAGTCAAACAGCACCCACTTTGTTCGTGGGGAGACTCGGGATGTGCCCATGATGTGTGTGGTTGCAATAAATTGTGTCCACATAGCCAGTCTCCTCTGGGCTCCTGGGTACGTCTGATACTCACTAATCGCCTGGACTCTGCAGGCCCTCGGAACGGTGTGTGCAGGCTGACTGCCCTGCTGGCTGGCAGCAGTGATCACCTTCCTTCCTTCCACCAGGGTGTTGTCGCAGCAGAAAAGGTTCCTGGCCCAGTTTGCCATGCACCAGCAGGTCCGCCTGGATGCTCAGAAGCAGAAGGCAAGGGTTATGGACCACCTGGAGGCCCAACTGGAGACCCAGCTGCAGGTATGAGATATTAAAAGCAACCCTTGAAAAGCAGTGGTTTGCAGGAGCAGAAAAGGCAAAACGCCAACCTTGCGATCACTGGTCAGGTCCCCGTGCTCCTGCTCCAGGTGCCGCAGCCTATCGGGCCCTGTGCTTCCCTCTATCCACTTAGGCTCAGTGGCTGCGGTGCCTCGGCCCCTCCATCGCGCCATGAGCACCTTGAGAACAGCAGGGCCTGTGTTGATTCCCTGCACATCTGCCATGCAGGGACAGCCCCTGAGCTGCTGATCAGCCCACGTGTACTGACTCAAAGGGAAACGAGCATTTCCCCGCGTACATCGCCACCAGGTGGCCTTTTCCGTGTCAGGGCTGACGTCAGGGCCATTTAGGTAGCTCTGCTTCGAAGGCTTCATTACCTAGCATATGTGAGACACTCAGATCTCATTAGTAACAGAAAGTGGTTATCACATCATGGAACAAATCCCACTGGTCAGATTATAAGGTGCAACTATAAAGCAAAGTAGCCACCTTCAGAAAATAAAATAAAATCAAGGGCCGGCAGGTGGTGTGGTGGTTAAGGTACTGGACTCCCACATGGCCAGTCACAGTTTGAGTCCTGGCCCTGCTGGCCTAAAAATCATGCCGGGCATGTGTGTGTGCCTGCCCAAAATCCCAGGAGAAGAATGAAGAAGAAGGGACTACAGCATGGCCATTCCCCCAGGGTATGTCTTCTCACTTTCCCTCTCTGTCTGTCTCTGGTGAGCACACATGCCTTATGACAAAAACTTAAAAAAAAAAAAATCAAGTATTACAGAATGAAAGCTTGTTGGCCCTTCGCAACAGTGACGGTGATAAGAATGGTGAAAATGGTGACATTTATTTTGAGGGTCTGTTAGTCCCTGAGCTGAGACCTTCACACCCCTATTTAATGTCATCTTTCACCAACGAGGAAGAGGCCTATCCGACAGGAACTGGTTCATGTTGGCTCCTTCTGGGGACCTCTGTCTGGCTCCTGACCTCTCTGGGTCCTTCTTAGAAGGTCCTCCTCCATGCCAGGGACAGGGTCCTGTCAGCTGTCCTGGAGCTCTCAGAGAGGTGGACCAAGGCTGAGGAAGGCCCCGCTGACCCACTCCCGTCTCCACGTAGGACGCCGAGCAGAACTTCATCTTCGAGCTGGCGGCCTTGGCCCGAGTGCCCCTTGCTGAAAGCAAACCATTTTCCAATAGGCGTGGGCTGCCAGGTAAGTCATAGAAGGTGTGGACTGCAGGAGGCACTTGGGCTGAGAACTGTGGGTTCTAGTCCCATGTCTACCACTAACTAACTGTGTGGCTTTAGGCATCATGCTTAACCTCTCTGGGCGTTGGTGTCCTTGTCTGTCATTGGGCAGGCTTCGTTTTAAGATGGACTTTGGACCCCCTTGCTCTCTAGTTGCGCAGTTCCAGTCTCTGAGTCTGCTGCTCACCAGCCATGTGTCATCTCTGACTGTCTGCCCATTTGTCAGCTGGGGATAATAAGCCCTCCTTCCCTTCCAGTGACGTCAGTGACATCACAAGGTGTCACAGTTGTAATGTAGTGGGAGAGTGACTCCAAGGGAGATGTAAAGACACAGTCTATTGCAACAGAGCCTGGGGCTCTAATGGCTTTAAACATCTTAAAGGCAACTGAGTTGAATACAAATGCAAAATGAGGCTGACAGACCTGACTTTGAAATCCCGGTTTTGCAATTTATTGACTGTGAAGGCTTGAGAAAGCACTTCATCTCCCTGCACCCGAGTTTCCTTCTCAGTTAAACGGGGTGGGGGGTGGGGGTGGCAGTAGGACGCTAAGTATACACTCATGTGCTGCTCCAAAAATGTCAAGCCAGGTTCCAGTAAGGCCACTAGACGCTGCTGCCTGCCTGTAGTCACAGAGCCATGCCTAGCTCATCTGTTTCCTACAGAGAAGCCGCTGTTTAGGTAGACGGTGTGGGGGGTGGGGGTGGCAGTAGGACGCTAAGTATACACTCATGTGCTGCTCCAAAAATGTCAGGCCAGGTTCCAGTAAGGCCACTAGACGCTGCTGCCTGCCTGTAGTCACAGAGCCATGCCTAGCTCATCTGTTTCCTACAGAGAAGCCCCTCAGGACCAAAAGGAAGAAACCACCACCTCAGGAGAGAGGGGACCCAGGAACACCCAATGAGGATGACCCTGTCTCTGGGGACCACAACTCGGGATCACCCAGGTATGGTCAGGACCTGGTCTATTGCCAGTTGTTGCTTGCTGGCCACCTGCCATGTGCTGCAGCCAGCTCTTCCCCGGGGCACAATGTGTGGGTCCAGGAAATCATGGATATGATCAGGCTTGGAAAACAGGGGGCCGTGACGGTGACGGGAAAGGCTGGCGTTTGCCCTGCTTTGTTGCGCTCCCTCCCATGCCCCAGAGTTCCCAGGCTGAATGGCCAGGTGGCCCCTTTCGTCCCCAGGGCTGCCACTTGCTTCAGAGGCTTTGGGATGCCCATCGGGGTGGGCCAGTGCAGGGCGCCTCGGTCACGTGGGCACGTGCATCTTTCTTTCCGTGGCATGTGATCTGCCCCCCAACGGGGAAACAGGGTTTTGTTTGTCCCCTTCACAATCACGTCAGAATGAAAAGTGCTTTGATCCCCCATCACCGCCTTTTCATGTAGTCGGTCGGGACGGGCACGGAGGCAGCGCTCTAACTGGCTGCGTCTCTTCCATGTTTTAAGCACCAAAAGGCTGAGTCAGCAAGAAAGTGAAGTTGGTGATGGTGAGAACTCGAAGATGCTGAAGAAAAGAGGCAATCTGTAGTTTCAGACCCGTTAGGGGACCGGATTTGAAGCCCTGACTCTGGGTGTGAACACTGCCTCCCTGTCCCTGAGCTGGGTAAGGGTCTCCGCACTGCCTCACAGGCTGCTCGTGAGAGGGGCTGGAGACGCGATGTAAAGGGGCTCTGAAAAGCATAAATGATGACGAGCACCCTACGGCCCGAGAGAGCCAGGAGCCCTGGTGCTGGAAGCACGTCTCTGCGAGTTTGGCATCTCATTCGGCTTCGAGCCCTTCCAATTCCCATGGGTCTCTTCCTTCCTCAGGAGGGTGCCCTCCTCCCCGGTCCTCTGTTCCCCAGCCCCTACCTCCGGCCCCGGGTCTTGATGGTGCTGGAACCTGCATCCCCTAGCTCGAGGTTGCCTCCTTACAGCTCGAGGCCCTCTACCCACCAGGCTCTCTGAAATGCTGCCGGGTTGGGCTGGAGGGTGGAGCTCAGGCGCTGATGATGTTTTTCGGATCTGAGGCCACTGTGGCCGTCGTCTCCGTCACCCTGTTCTCTCTCTCCCGTGCACCCTGGTCATGCCTGCCATGGCATTCTCATCAGGACCCATCCCGGGTTTTGGTATTTCCCCATCCTTTGGCTCAACCAGCAACTGAGAGCTGGTCACCATGGGAGCATCTGAGTCCCCGGCCCCATGACCCTGACACACACCGCAAAATCCTTGGCCCACTGAGGCCTGAGGCCCACAGGCACATAATGGCACCTGTGAGGGCACAAGTAGTACATAGTAGGAGGCCTCGCCCGGCCCCTGGGCTTCACTAAAGAGAAGTGTCCCAGGACACCTGCTTCTCCCAGTGGGTGCTGAACATCCAGAAGCTTCCAGATCAGCCACACATAAACCACAGCCAAGAGAGCCCTTTCCTACCTGGAGAAAAATTGTTCATCAAAATCGGGGATTCTCAACTTGAGCACTGTGGACATTTAGGTGAGCTGATTCTTTGTGTGGGTGAGGGGCTGCCCTAGTTGACAACCAGAAATGTCTCCGAACATGGCCCAGCGTCACCGGGCACTACCCACTGACCTGAGTCAGGTGTGCCTTCTCCGGGGCAAGCCGAGGCGTGACAGCGCCATATCTCTGTGAACACCCAGGGTGCCGGGGCTCTGGGGCTCAGGGATCCCCCATCTTGGGGAGTTCCTTGGCCATTTGTGAAGTTTTATTTTTAAAACCTAAATTAGACTGTCTTAGGAAAGAGCATCTCCTTCACAGAAGAAGTAAATAATCACGACCACACTTGTTAACCGGATTTAGCATCAGAGCATCTGGAAATTCCGAAAGTGGGATTTCTGAAGTTACCCACAGTTCCCTCTTGTGGCTCAATAAAATACTGTCAGTCCATGGCATCTCTGTAAAATACTATGGCTTCAGTATTCTCAGACCCTGGTTTGCCTAGAAGTCACGTTCGTATTGTCACATGGGTGCTCTACACAGAGATGCCCTGAAGTCATGGCTCCTGTGTTAAGGGTGCCAGCTTTGGTGACATTCAAACAACAAATGCAGACCTGCAGCATCAGGACTTTCCGGGTACCCGAGATTAGGCCTCTGGCATGTCACAGGTCATGTAAAATATCAGCTTAAATATCACAAGGCCAAACCAAACCCTCCCCTCCTAGAGACCTCGCTGTCTGGTTCCCCCCCACCATCTTGGCCGTTGCATAGATCTTGGTTTGGCATCTGAAGTGTAGCTTCCTCCGCCCAAAGGAACATGCCATCTGCTCGTGGCCCTGCCCTCCCTGGCTGCCCAGCTGACGAGCTCGGCCAATGTGGGGCACATGGCTTGGTAAAGACTTGTAGACTGCGTTTTCATCCCATCACAGTGTGGCGATCTCAAAGCCATAGGCTCGAGGACGCCCTGATGTTGATGAGGCTCTAAGGCCTGAGGGACTGACTTGCATGAAGGGGCTATATGTAAGCCCAGGGAGAGATGAGGCGTCTGACACATGTCAACCACCTCGCCCCCACTTTGGTTAAGGTCCCCAGCTCTTAATCCACTACAGATGAGGTTGTATTAGAAGGGGACCTTGAGTGATGATTGGACGAGGAGGTTAGTGAGTTGATTCTTTCATGAAGACGTGCTGTCTGACCTGATGACACAATGGGATGAAGCCAGCAGGGTGTACGATGGCAGCACTCTCTAGGACCCTTTGGCCAGCCTGGGTCAGCTTCATGCTGTCACTTCTGCACCCCTGGCCAGGGTGATACTGAGCTTGCCAGTACAGCAGAGGCTCCTTTCTGCTCCAGCTCTTCTCCCCTGCCTGCCCCACACTTCCTCAAACACAGATCTGACATTATCAGTGACATTTTCTGGCTCTTAGGAGAAAAAACAAAATCTCAAATGTGGACCACGAGGCCCTGTGAAGCCTGCTGTGGGCCCACCTCCCAGTTCAGCTAATGCCCTCTCCCCTTCACCCTGCACCCAGCCTGTCTCTGCTTACATCGTCAGGTCCCTGCCTACCTCAGGGCCTTTGCACATGATATTCATTCTGTCCAGAGCACCCCGTTCCTCCCCACCCCCTCTGCTTCCTATCCTTTCTTTACCTCCTCACTAAGGACTTACCTTCACAAGGGCTTTTCTGCCTTCCACCCCCCACCTACCAACTCCAGATAATGTCAACCCCCTTTTTTATCCTCTCATCATCGTATATTTTTCTGCTGGAACTGGGGTGGGGAGTGGAGGAGTAAACAACATTCCTTATTTCCTGTCCAAATTCAGAACCAATTGAAAAGTAGGCAAAAAGACAAATGTACATATCCATTTTGTAATTGTTAAAGCCAGATTGGAGGAATGAGATTAACTCTGTGGTCACAGAGGACTCGTTCATATCTTGCCTCTAAATTATAATTGCCCATCCAGCCACACAAACATGGGCACTCAATCATAACCTCCACTCTGGAGACGTCCTTGAAAACAGATGGTAGAAGCAATCAAGGAAGACCCAGATTTTGTGGGTCTAGAACATTAGGTGGGAGAGATGTGCATTTTACAAAAAGCAAGTAAAATTACAATAGGCATAAAAGTGAATATAAATGTAGAATGATTGTGTAAAGACAAATTACATATTTTATAAATCTGAAAAATTCCACAAAATTGCAAATTCCAAAGTAACATATTTAAGAAATCATTCATTTTTCAACTCATCTCTAATACTTGCCTTACTATTTCTCCTGTAAAAATTTCACATGTCTGGGGGTTGGGAGAGTTTCCAGAGTAGCTTCAGAGGCTGTACGCTCTGCCTTCTCTCTTGGCATCTGCACACTTCCAGTATTGGTTGCCATGAGGCACATCCAAGCTGTGACAACGTCAGGCACCGTGTGTGTGAGCTGTGATGAAGTCAGGCTAGCACAGCGAGCAGCACAGTATTCCTAGAAGCCATGCAATAAATTAAGTGGACTGGCTAGCAATACATTAACTACATATAAGTATACAGTGGGACCCAAACAAACATAGCCCAGTAAATCTAACTGAGCCAGCCTGCAACCAAATCTCAAAAATGTCCCAGTGTCACGTGATATGCAGGAATGTTAGAGCAACAAGAAGCCGTGATCTTGACTGGCTGAAGTTTAAACTACTGTCTACTGGAAGCTGTAGACATATATGAAACACATTGCTAAGCCCACTCCTGGGGCCTTGGTAGGGGTCTCTATGCAAGAACTGTCAGTAGTGTGAGCACAAAGCCTTCATGATAAATCAACAGCCAGGGAAAAGTGTGTTTCCTGAGTCCATAAGGAGAGAGAAGGGCTCCTTACCAGACCACCAACTAAGAGTTTCTCCTCCTCCCTGGAGAAGAATGAATGAGAGGCCAGGTGGGCCTTTACTTCCAACCCCCAGGACATGGAAGTCCCACCTTCTATGGAGACATGAGCAGAGGGAGGTAAGCATTATCTACTCTATGCAAAATGTTTCCTTTATGACACTTGGCAGAATATACAAGTAGGTGCTTAGGTAATAATTTGATTAATACTTTACTTCCTCCCTGACACATGTACCCCCTGCATTCTTCTTGACCAGAGCAGCAACTGGAATGTAGCAGGCACATCTCCTTGGTGGAAGAAAGAGAGGGAGGACGTAAAATAGTCTTTCTCCTGTGGCTTACAGATTCGGGTGTGTGTCAGACTAAGGAACTTTTTTTTTTAAGAGATTTTTACTTTAGGGCATGTACACTCACTACAGAGAGACACTGAGAGGGAAAGTGAGAAATCACCCCCCCCCCAGGGGAATGCCCATACTATAATCCCTTCTCCTTCATTCTCTTCCCGGGATCTTGGGCACACATACACACATGCCTGGTGTGAGTTTCAAGCCACTGGGTGTAGGACTTGAACCACAGTTAGCCATGTGGGAGTCCAGTAACATAACCACTATACCATCTGCTGGCCCTTAGGAACATGTTAACACAAATTCTTGGGTCCCATCTCAGAGATTCTGACTCAGCATTTTGTCAGCATAATCTGTATTTTTTCACTGGGCTCCTGAGGTGGCCTTTCCACATCCTGATGTGCCTTCCTCAATGGCTTTAGATCCAGCCACTGTACTTAAAAGTCAGCTCCTCATTCCATTGTTCTGACAGTGGCAGACATGGGCACCTTAGCTCTTCTACAACAAGGAGACCTAGCTGACTAATATCCCCAGTTTGCAGTGCTCCAAACCTGCCCTGTCATAGTGTGGGGGCTCTGCTTCCCAAAGATTGCTCAACCAGTTTCTGACACAGGCAGGGATACTGAGGCAGTCCTGTGCCTTTAAGACAGGGGCTCCTCTGAAGGGCAACTTGGGCCCAAGAACTCTCCACTCACCCTTCTCAAACTATCTTACAACTGTGCAACATCAAAGACCCTTCCTCCTTCCTTTCTTCCCTCCCTCTACTCTATCCTTCCTTCCTCTCCTTCCCTCCTCTACAGGGCTCAGATCTGCATCCCAATCTGAGGCTGTCTCAGCCTCCTACTCCCTTCCCGTCTCCTCTCACAGGTATTTGTGCCCATATGTGTCCTGTGCACATCTAATCCTATGTTAGTCTCTGCATCTCAACAAGACGAAGAGGAGAAAGAGAGCAGTCCCCCCCCCCCCCAGGGGAATGCCCATACTATAATCCCTTCTCCTTCATTCTCTTCCCGGGATCTTGGGCACACATACACACATGCCTGGTGTGAGTTTCAAGCCACTGGGTGTAGGACTTGAACCACGGTTAGCCATGTGGGAGTCCAGTAACATAACCACTATACCATCTGCTGGCCCTTAGGAACATGTTAACACAAATTCTTGGGTCCCATCTCAGAGATTCTGACTCAGCATTTTGTCAGCATAATCTGTATTTTTTCACTGGGCTCCTGAGGTGGCCTTTCCACATCCTGATGTGCCTTCCTCAATGGCTTTAGATCCAGCCACTGTACTTAAAAGTCAGCTCCTCATTCCATTGTTCTGACAGTGGCAGACATGGGCACCTTAGCTCTTCTACAACAAGGAGACCTAGCTGACTAATATCCCCAGTTTGCAGTGCTCCAAACCTGCCCTGTCATAGTGTGGGGGCTCTGCTTCCCAAAGATTGCTCAACCAGTTTCTGACACAGGCAGGGATACTGAGGCAGTCCTGTGCCTTTAAGACAGGGGCTCCTCTGAAGGGCAACTTGGGCCCAAGAACTCTCCACTCACCCTTCTCAAACTATCTTACAACTGTGCAACATCAAAGACCCTTCCTCCTTCCTTTCTTCCCTCCCTCTACTCTATCCTTCCTTCCTCTCCTTCCCTCCTCTACAGGGCTCAGATCTGCATCCCAATCTGAGGCTGTCTCAGCCTCCTACTCCCTTCCCGTCTCCTCTCACAGGTATTTGTGCCCATATGTGTCCTGTGCACATCTAATCCTATGTTAGTCTCTGCATCTCAGAGGACCCAGATTACAGCACTTGGCATCACAGGCTTGGTAACCCTTCCCCTTTGAGAACTCTCAGCTTGGAAACATTATGGAGAACTGGACACCACTTGTGTTCTCTGTTTTCCTTGAAAACCACTTGGCCATCTCCACCCCCATCCCACCCCTGGACTTTGAGCAGACACCTGGCCCAGGAGAAATCTTCTATAAAGCAGGTGAATGTCAGAAGTTGAGTATTGCTGTTTGCTATGAAACTGAGTCATGAAGGTTATGGGTGTTAGTCTCATTTCCAAATGCAAGGTCTGGACAAGGAAGTGTGGTGGTTGAGGCCTTGCTGCTCCCCTTTCAGGAGCTCTTCTGCACTGCTGGCTGCACCCGCATGGGGACTATCCACCTACTGCCTGAATAGGGGAAGAGCTTGCAGTCCACAGTAGATATAACAGATGGGTGGCTGAGTGACTTGACAGCTGTCTGGGAAAATCCCCAAGTAGACCCTGGACACCTGGTGTAGCCACACAACAGTTTTCCCTCTTGTGGGGAACAGAAGTGATCAGCGAGGACCCTTACTCTGAAGCTAGTTGGACCAGGGTCAGGTATCCTGGCCTATAAGATCTCTGCAGGTCTACACTATGAGAAGGAGAGTCTTCAACATCCTAAGAGTCTCTTTTGTTTAGGAATCCTCTTCTTGCTCTTTCACTCCATAAATTGACCTGACTGGGGAGAAACTTATAATTGCCACTGTAAATCTCTCATTGGTCCCCTCCTTTGTCTTGGAAAGAGTAACAGAGTCATTGTACACTTTAGTCAGAGAGAAACTCAGTTGAGATTTGCCAGAGATTTTGCTAGAGGCTAAGGGTAGCAGCCTTCTCTGTCCATACTCTCTGACCGCCATGGACAAACCAATATTGGGGTTTAGGACGTGGCAGGCAGTACAGGGGACATCTGAAAATGGATAGAGCATTACAGGGATGCAAAAAAAAAAAAAAAGTACATGCAATAACTTTGTCTCTACTTAAGAGTCAATATACAATCTGGATTCAGAGACAGACCCACCAATGCAGTGTCCTTTCCTGGGACAGCGAAATCAACGATTAAATTCTATGGATTCCCAACCTCACTCCCCTCATGTTGGTAACTTGGAATTGGCTATGAGGACAGTATTTGCATCGTGGAAATTACACCAAGAAAACAACCCAGGGCTATCCACCCACAGGCTATCCACCCACGGGCCCCCACGCCTGTTCAGCACTTAGCAGCACACCTCCAGACCCTGAATCAGAAGGCCCACACACTGGTGGTCACCTGATTTATAAGGAAGGCTCCACCACAAGTCAGTGGGGGAAAGGAAGTTCTTTTCAGTAAAAAGTGCTGAGCCTGTTGAATATCATATAGAAAAAGGGAGCCTTCAGCTCTGCAGCCACATTGTCCATACAGATCTTGAGAGCTAGACAATAGTACTAAACGTGAAAGCTAAAATTTCTAGAAGAAAACTTAGAGGACTGTTAAGGTACGCAGAATAATGCCTACACCACACCCCTACCACTCCACCCAAGGCCTGCATCCAAACTCCTGAGGGCCGTGACTATATGTTGTATGGGTGGGGGATTAAGGTTGCAGATGAATGAGTGGGAGAACGAATAGCCTTTCCCCAAAGTTTTCTGCAAAACCCCCTCCATCCTCTTAAAATTTCAAGAGATAGAAGAAAATTGTATGCCTTAAAGGGAATGTGGCAGGTCAATCTCTGAGAACTAAGACGACCGTCTTACCAGGGCCGCTGTGCTGTCCCCCTGTCACTCCGCCTCTTGGAGGTCCTGAGAACCTGCAGTTGGGCATGGGCTCCAGGTATATGGGCTGGGCTGTGGCCTGTCAGTCTAGAGAAAGGACATTACGGCTACTCCTGCTTCTGCTTCTACCTTGACAGGACTGGAACGCGAGGGCAGAGAGCATGGTGGGTAACTTACTGTTCTCATCTTTACTCTTCTGGAATTTTCCTGTGTTGTCCTTTAATGGTCCAAAGGCGCCAAGGCCAAACATCAAACATCCTTACCAGAGGCCAGCAGGTGGTATGGTGACTGGGGTACTGGACTCCCACATGGCTGACCAGGGTTTGAGTCCTGAACTTGGGAGGCTTGCTTTCTCACTCCCCCCACCCCCAGTCAAATTAAAAAATAATAACAATAAATGAAAAAATAGATAAAAATAATTCTAAAAACTATCCTTACCATCAACTTTGACCTTTCTTTGTATTTAGCCTTGTTTCAAGAAAATCAATTATTGACCCTGAGCCAATATTTTTGAACCTTCAACCAAGGTATCCAAAACAAGCTGAGGAACAGGGGAGGGGAAAGCACACTAAAATCTCTAAGTAGAGAGAGGACTAGCCAAAGCCATTGCCTCAAATAGCAAGCTTAGTAGTTAGACTTAAGATTTGGACTTTGAGCTAAACTGCCTGGTCCTGGGTTGAAATCTGGTTCTGGGGCCAGCCAATGGCGTGATGACTAAGAACTGGATCCCACATGGCTCACTGTGGGGTGTGAGTCCCAGACCTGGCGACTTTAAAAATACACTGTGTGTGTGTGTGCCCACATGCCCAAAATCCCAAGAGGAGAAATGAAGAAGGGATTGTGGCATGACTTACCCCCACGGGGGATGCTTTCTCACTTCCCTTTCTCTCGCTGGTAAGAGCACACACCTTTTAGCAATTAAAAGAGAAAGAAATGAAAGAAAGCAGTCTGGCCCTGCCACTTCCCAGCTGTGCAGTCTTAGACAAGACTGAGCTGTCTGGATGGCTCTGTTCCTCATCTGTAAAGTGGGTATAACCAAAATGCCCCCCGGGACCAGCAGATGGTACAAGGGCTATTCACTGGACTCCCACATAGTTGACCATGGTTTGAGTCCTGGATCTAGCAATGTAAAACTCACACTGGGCGCCTGTGTGTTCGTGCCCGAGATCCTGAGAGGGAATGGAAGAGAAGGGATTGTGCATGGCCGGCATTGTCATTCCCCCTGGGGGGGTGATTTCTATCTCTGTCTCTCTGTCTCTCTGGCAAGCACACAACGCCCTATAGCAAAAATCCCTACAAAACAAAAACCAATGGAGCCTCCCACACAGCGCCTGGCCATGGCTCGTGCTGGGCAGGTAGTGGCCAGGCCCAGCACTGCCACCACCCGCTACTGGAGGCACGTTCCCTTGCTGGGTTTGCTCTCCCCAGAATGCCCACCTGGCTCGTGGGACTGAGGCAGACTTGTGTGGATGCACACAGTCTCAGGCCGACCCACACAGAGCAAGAGAGCCCACTGGGAGGGGGCGGACACAGGGTGTCAACCCACTTCACAGAAGCCCCTCCATCGCTGCCTTTCTTCTTCCCATCCGTGAGTCTCAGGTCTGGGACTAACCCTCTAGGACCCGTGGGCTAATTCTCTTCTCTCCCCTTCCCAACGTGAGTTCTGGGGAAACAGCCACCACCATTCAGTGATTCTGGGGGGACTGCCAAGCACTGGCCCAACCTACAGAAAAACAGCCACTCAGGTGCATGGGCAGTTTATTTTCTTTATTTTTTCACAAGCTTTGAATTCAGAAGTAAGAGCCACCACAAGTCGGTCATTAAGTAAAAATGGGGGTGATTACAAAGGAAAACTTTGTACAAAACTGTAAAAATCTGACTGCCCCGTCAGCTGTCTCGGAGGGAACCAGGACTCAGGCCACCCGGGAGCAGCTGTCACCCCACCGTCGTCAGCCCTGGATGGGGGTAGGGAGACCCCTCGCTGAGTGTGAACATGGCTTGGTCCGAAGCCCAGCGCTGGCTGGGAGAACACGCACAGACCAGAAAGACATCATGGCGGGTTACAGTGCCACAGAGACCAGGGTTTCTGACACAGGACGTGGTGATGTTTCTCTGCAACCAAGTAGAAGGCTTCCCCTGCCACTCTGGGAACTCCCAGACCATCTCAAGGGGGGTGGGAGGGGGTGGGACGGGCTTCATCCTAGTGTAGACTCGGGGTGGGGGCAATGAGTAAACATCTTCATTCTCAGAGTCTTGGAGTTGCCTCTGAGGGCTTGAGGTCTTGGCATCGCGTCTACGTCAGTGGCGACGTTCCATCGGACGCACTCATAGACTTGCATACATAACTTAGTTACATGCATCAACTATCCTAGAACAGCTACGAGGATGCAAAGGAGCCACCACTCAGAATCATGGAGCCAGCGGAGTGGAAGTGGAAGGGACAGTACGAGACGATGCTAAAGCCCGTGGGCCACTAGGAAGGGAAACGGAAACACCATGCTCTGAGGTGGACTTGGCATGAACACACTGTGGGCAAGGGATTTCCAAGCAAACACACCACACTATACCACTTCTCCCTAAACCAAAGGAAAGGACGTCGTTCAATTTCCCCCCATCAGTACCAAATAAAACTGGGTTTCAAAAACACTGACAGGAAAAGGAATGGACATTATTCCAAGAAGCCTTCACTGGAGCTCCTCCCCGCGTCTGCGTTCAACCGAGGCTGGTGATGTTGGAGCGGCCACCAGGGGGCGCCACGATGCGGTGGCCGGTACGCCTGGGATTGTTGTCATCTATCTGGGCACCTGAAAGAGACAGAGAGCCGAGCCTTTCTGGGTGAGCTGCCTGCTGGTCCCAGAGGCCCTGTGCTCTGCCAGGCCCCCTCCTATTCGAATGCTGTGCCCGTCTTCTATCCTCCTGTGATTGTCCCCTCCCAGCTCACCTGTGGGAGGCCTCCCACACCCCAGAAGGCCTGCTCTCTCTCCCGCACCCCCTCTGACAGCCCAGTCACCTGTGTTCCCTCTTCCCGGCTTGCCCAGTAGAATCTGACGTTCTTGAGACACATGAACAAACACATACGAGTACCTACTGTGTGCAGTCCCAGACTCCATGTTTTCACACGTTATTGTGTAGCGCACACACAAACACTATAGAGGGCTGTTCACCCACAGTTTACACACGAGGAATTTAAGGTCACGTGTCTTGGGTGGGGAAGCCAGTATCCAATCCCTCACTAGTTTGTTTCCAAAGCCCCCAGTCTTACAATGTCCCATGTTCCCAAGATATTTTACATGTGGCGTGTGTGTGTGAGTGTGCATTCATGTGTATATATGTGTGTGTGTGAGTGTGCATTCGTATTTGTTTGTGTGTGTGCATGTGAACCACTCAGAGCTGAATTCGCACCCATTTTCAATGGACAGAACTGGGGGGGGTGCAGTTGTTTTGTTTTAAGTCTCCAAAATCTACCATTTATTCTAATCTTACACATTCTCTTGCAGTTAAATAAAGACTTCAGGTTTCAGAACCAAGCCCAGAGCCTGGTGCTCAATAATATTTATTAAATAAGTGAAGAGCAAAGGATGGATAACGCGGAACGGGGGGATGTTGGAAAGTACGTCCCAGCGTCCAGTCAGGAGACTCAGGTTTCAGTACAAAGTGTGCCCCAAACTTGAGTAACTTGGAATAGACACCACCCACCTCCTGGGCCTTTCATTTTCTGAAAAACAAGAGCACTCGACTAGATGCTGTCCTTCCAACTCCAACATCACGCCATTTATCTAAGGAGCCGCTGAGATGGCTGGGGGTCCTGACTGCTCTTCTCCGCAGTGTCTCATTGGTAGACAGGCTCCCAAAGGTCCAGGAAGCAGGCCTGGCACGTAAGACCTGTCCCCCATTACCATCCCCATCATGCTGTCCACGTCTGTGCTCGGAAAATCTCTGTAGGGCAGTGTGACAGCCATGCTACATCCATATACTGACTGTCACACTGTGCAGGTATTGAAAAGGATCCCGTGACGTCGTTCCCGGTGTTGGCAGCAGATGAAGTCAGGCTGCCGTGGGGCTGGCCGAGGGCAGCACTGTGGGCCTCGGGGAGCACTGAGGGACCAGTGTGCTGGGGGGCTCTCTGGTAGGCTCCTTACTTCATTGCTACCCTCGTTCTAAACGAGAGGGAGGGGATTCTCTCTGTGTATTAATTGCAATCATGCAGGGTTTAGTTGCATAACTGAAGAACAGTAGTCCACACTGCAAACTCCTTGGAGAGGCCATGTGCTATCCCAGCTACACGGCTTCTCCTGGAATACTGACCACCCCCATTCTGTTGCCTGAGCATCAGGTGCAACAATATTGGGGACTTTGAAACGCTGGAATGAGACTCACTGTGCCTGGAAACGAGATGGCCTGGAGACCGAGTCAGACCTCATGTTGCGTAACTGCTGAGACAGGTATCCCTGTCTGAACGGGTGACTGGTTCTCCACTCCCACAGTTTAAGGCGATATTCCCACTGGCTGTTCTGTGAAAAGTGCCACTTTTTCTGTTTAAATGCCCATCACTTGCTAGAACAGGAGTTGGCTGACTGGCCGACTGGTCAGCGTTGGTCTACCACCCGTGTTCGAACAGTCCAGGAGCTCAGGCTAGCTTTCACATTTGTAAATGGTTGCATTTTAAATCGCCATTTAATGCAACATCCTAGGTTGTGCCTCTTGCTAAAATATTTCCTATCTGGCCCTTTAAGAAATTTGGTGACTTCAACACCAGCCTGAAAGCTTCTCAGCTGTGTCCAGTTCATCGCCCCCTTCCTGGAACCTAGTACAGCCTGTAACTCGCCAGTGCCTACAAGTCCAGCTTGTGCTCCCAGCATGTGCGTGCCCGCCCTCGTGTGACCATCTGCTGAAAGTGCAGGTACCTGCTCCAATTACCAAGAAAGCCAGAGGGGCCACGTCACCATTAGGTTTCCTAGACACACTCATTTTTTTCACATTTAATTGTTGAGCACCAAGTCCTGGTATTTGATACTGAATTTTGGGGGCCTCTGTTTCCCCTTTAAAAAAATGGGGGCCAGCAGGTGGCATAGTGGGTAAGGCACTGGACTCCCACATGGTCAACCATGGTTCGAGGCCCGGACCTGGCACCTTGAAACTCATGATGGACATGCGTGCATGAATGCCCAAAATCCTGAGAAGAGAATGAAGAAGGGACTGAAGTGTGGCCATCCTCCATAGGGGGTGTAATTTCTCACCTTCTCTCTGTGTGTCTCAGATGAGTGCAGGCTGCCTATAGCAAAAATCTCTTTTTAAAAAAAAACAAACCAGGAATAACACTGCTCTACACATGGTGCGTGTGAGGGTGAAGTAAAGCGAGAGACTACGAATGTGGCCCGTAAGCTGGGACGGGCACCGCGCAGAGCACCCGGCCCCAGATGGCGGCTGCTCGCTCACCTTCACCACACTCCACGGCCCTTCCAGGGTGAGCGTAAGACGTCCCCCACTGAGTAAGGACGACGCTGGGCCGGTCTTGGTGGCACTCTGCGTGAACCGAGGTCACGTTGCCCCCGAGGACCCCCCTGCGGGCCGGGGCGGCCGCCGTCCCTACCTGATAAGCTGAAGTTGGACTGGTGGAGGTTTCTGATGGGCGGGGGCTGGTGTTTGGACGGCGAGGACTTGGCTGACGGGGCAGGAGTGGTGGCATATTTGGGTGTAGCTGGCACCTCGTACACTGGGCCGTCGTACATGCCTCTGGAAACGCCTTGCAATCCAGAAACCTAAAGAGAGGGCCAAAGTGACCGACCGACATACGTGGGCCTCCCACCTAGGCGGGTCGGCCCTGCGGGGAGAGAGCCGAAGTCACCACAGAAGCTAGCACCGCACACATGTACCCACACACACTCCCCACGCCACGCAGAAACACAAACACACGTGTACACACGTGTGCCCACACTTGCACATGCATCCGTGATGCAAATGTGCTCTCACAGATACACACACACGTGTGTATACAGACATGCACACGTGGACACACACACGTACTCACACAACTACACACACCTGCAGACCTGTATACACAGATTCACACATGTATACACGCCCGTACAGATGTGTACGCCCACGGACCTGCACACATAGATCCACACGTGCACACACCCGCACACATGTGTACGCCCACGGACCTGCACACATAGATCCACACATGTGCACACACCCGCACACATGTGTACGCCCACGGACCTGCACATACACGCACACACCCACCTCCGTCACGCAGGAGGACTCCACGCCCATTTCCAAAGTACAGCCTGTAACTCGCCAGTGCCTACAAGTCCAGTTTGTGCTCCCAGCATGTGCGTGCCTGCCCTCGTGTGGCCATCTGCTGAAAGTGCAGGTACCTGCTCCAGTTATCAAGAAAGCCAGAGGGGCCATGTCACCATTAGGTTTCCTTGACACACTCATTTTTTCACATTTAATTGTTGAGCACCAAGTCCTGGTATTTGATACTGAATTTTGGGGGCCTCTGTTTCCCCTTTAAAAAAAATGGGGGCCAGCAGGTGGCATAGTGGGTAAGGCACTGGACTCCAACATGGTCAACTATGGTTCGAGGCCCGGACCTGGCACCTTGAAACTCATGATGGACATGCGTGCATGAATGCCCAAAATCCTGAGAAGAGAATGGAGAAGGGACTGAAGTGTGGCCATCCTCCATAGGGGGTGTAATTTCTCACCTTCTCTCTGTGTGTCTCAGATGAGTGCAGGCTGCCTATAGCAAAAATCTCTTTTTAAAAAAAAACAAACCAGGAATAACACTGCTCTACACATGGTGCGTGTGAGGGTGAAGTAAAGCGAGAGACTACGAATGTGGCCCGTAAGCTGGGACGGGCACCGCGCAGAGCACCCGGCCCCAGATGGCGGCTGCTCGCTCACCTTCACCACACTCCACGGCCCTTCCAGGGTGAGCGTAAGACGTCCCCCACTGAGTAAGGACGACGCTGGGCCGGTCTTGGTGGCACTCTGCGTGAACCGAGGTCACGTTGCCCCCGAGGACCCCCCTGCGGGCCGGGGCGGCCGCCGTCCCTACCTGATAAGCTGAAGTTGGACTGGTGGAGGTTTCTGATGGGCGGGGGCTGGTGTTTGGACGGCGAGGACTTGGCTGACGGGGCAGGAGTGGTGGCATATTTGGGTGTAGCTGGCACCTCGTACACTGGGCCGTCGTACATGCCTCTGGAAACGCCTTGCAATCCAGAAACCTAAAGAGAGGGCCAAAGTGACCGACCGACATACGTGGGCCTCCCACCTAGGCGGGTCGGCCCTGCGGGGAGAGAGCCGAAGTCACCACAGAAGCTAGCACCGCACACATGTACCCACACACACTCCCCACGCCACGCAGAAACACAAACACACGTGTACACACGTGTGCCCACACTTGCACATGCATCCGTGATGCAAATGTGCTCTCACAGATACACACACACGTGTGTATACAGACATGCACACGTGGACACACACACGTACTCACACAACTACACACACCTGCAGACCTGTATACACAGATTCACACATGTATGCACGCCCGTACAGATGTGTACGCCCACGGACCTGCACACATAGATCCACACATGCACACACCCGCACACATGTGTACGCCCATGGACCTGCACACATAGATCCACACGTGCACACACCCGCACACATGTGTACGCCCACGGACCTGCACATACACGCACACACCCACCTCCGTCACGCAGGAGGACTCCACGCCCATTTCCAAAGCTAGTGCTTTCTCCGCCATCCCCACCGCTGATGGAGGAACCCGGAATCCCACCCTGGCAGCAGCCAAGTCTCAGCTTCGTTCTTGTGGAAGTTAAGAGTGAGACAAGGATTTGCGGGCAGGTCGTTTGTTTGATACGACCCCCAAAAGGAGTGGGGAGGTGAGAAAAAGAGAGAGAAGCCCCAGAACAGGAGGAATAAGGACTCTGTGGGCGGGAGGCTGCGGGGGAGGGCAGGGAGCCACGGACCCGCTGCATGGGGTGGGGGGGCCGAATG
>NW_006201352.1:2754002-2754285 GCF_000334495.1 Tupaia belangeri chinensis
GGAGCCGGGAGGCAGAGACGCGCAGACCACCAAGAAGGCGGGTCCAGGCACCTGCGCAGGGTCTCACCATTGCCGGGAGCAGCGCCCTGGCCCAGCCTGCGACCCTCCTCTCCTGTTGGTAACGGGGCTCCCCATCTCTGCGGCAGTCGGGCTCACCACGAGCCCTGAGCTCAAGGCCCCAGCATCCACCGTCCTGCCTCACAGCCTGCTTCCCTCCCTGTGGGCCGCTGGGCCCCATGCCCCTCCTTTCACAGCTCTGCGGCCCTCCCTCTGCCCCCCAGCT
>NW_006201352.1:2755215-2760816 GCF_000334495.1 Tupaia belangeri chinensis
GCGCCTGCCGTGCGTGGCACTTGCTAAACCTACACACGGCAGAGCCCTACGGCTCACTCACCTTATTCCTGATCCTGACACGTTGGTACAGGTATTCGGGGAAAGGCTTCCGCGGGATGAAGCGGCCCATGCCCTTGTTGACGTTGATGTTTCCATCCTCGAAGACGATCTTGCCCTGGCTGATGACCACCAGCGGGGAGCCGTGGCACTCCATGCCTTCAAAGATGTTGTACTCCACGGCCTGCCGTGGAAGAAGCACCGACTCACTGAGCACTCCTAAGGTTTTCCTCTGCACGGGTCACGTCATTCACAATTGGGGTTGGCCTAACAATATTGCACAAGCTTTGCCAATGTTCTTTTCTCTCCAGAAAACATCCTATTCTGGACTGTGTACTATTCCACTGCATGCTCTATATTGAGCATAACCAACACCTCCCCAGTGGGCATTTAGGCTGCTGGTGGCTTTTATAGAATCAGATTAACAGGAGGGATCTTCAAAAAGAATACATTATGAAAAAGTATGCATGGATTTCAAAAAAAATTAGCACCAAAACAAACTCGTACTTTGGTTCCATTTTTCAAAACTTTCTGAAGTTCCCTTGTGTGAGGGCTGGCACGTCAGGGATGTGAAGAGCATGCCCTGGGTTACGTAATGTGGGCTGCTCTGCTCTGACTATACCAGACATGCTTTTTCTTTAAAAATATTCCTTGCTCAGGACAATTTTCCAAAATCAAATTACTGGGTCAAAGATTAAGAACCTTCTTAAAGCACGTGCTACACATTGCGATTATTTTCTCAAGGCGGATCAGCTGACACTGCGTCAGCGAAGACGGGAGGAGGGAGAGCTCGTGGAGGGACATTTACCCTCTCTAGCACTGTTTTCATTTTCAGCAACACTTCATTTTCTGTTTTGTTTTGTCTTGTCTTTTTATTTTTCCTTTTTCTCTTTTTTGCTTATTTGAGACAAAAGAACATATCTTTTAAAAAAATATGATATATGGGACCGGCAGGTGGTGTGGTGGTTAAGGGCACAGGAATCATACATAGCTGACCGCGGTTCGAGTCCCAGACCCGGCAGCTTCCTTTCTCACTTTCCTTCTCTCTCTCACTCTGTCCCTCTCTGGTCAATTTAAAATGAAATAAATAAATGAAGTTAAATAGAGTAATTTGAAAATATATATGATATATGCATTCCTTTCATTACTGCTAAAGTGAATGCTTGGCCAAGTTTGTTAACTGCTACTAGCTAACTGCTCTTCATTTATTATTTAAAATGTAGGTTATATACCTAGTTAAAAAAAAAAAGTCAAACAGTACAAAAGGTATTTGATAAAAAAAAAAAAAAGCAAGTCTTCTATGTCAGACTGAGGCAGCTGCCTTAAGGGTTTCTTCTGGATTCCGAGGTGTTTCTGTGCGTGAATAACTGGCACGTGTGCACGTACTCTATGCACACGGTTTTCACCTGAATCCTTATGGCAGCGGCTGTTCCACAAAGCACAGATATTAACAGATGGTCTTAAAGTGTTTCCAGCATTCTATAAATTGCTATGCCATATTTCATCACAAAACACACTATCATTCATTTATCCCATTCCCAAGGATGAATGGTTGGGTTACTTCCATGCTTTTGTTAAAAATGATGTTGAAGGGCCAGCAGGTGGCATGGTAATTAAGGTGCTGGACTTCCATATGTTTGACCGCAGTTCGAGTCCCAGATCCAGTGCCTTGAAAAATGCCAGGAATGTGTGTGTGGATTCCCAAAGTCCCAAGAGAATGGAAGAGAAGGGGTTGCAGTGTGGTCAACCCCCATAGGCGGTGATTTCTCACACTCCCTCTCTCTGCCTCTCTCTGGTGAGTGCACATGCCCTATGGCAAAAACCTAAAAAAAAAAATTCTAAACACGATTAAATAGATTTTCAACTTTGATAAATCTTCCCTTTATAAAAGGCAACATTAGTTTCCATTTCAACAAAACCGTATGACCCGCCTGCGTCGTACCATCTGGGCCTTCGACTCTAATAAGCAGAAGCCGTGTATTCAGGAACTCCTGGGTCTCGGCCTGGCACAGCTGAGAAACAGCTGTTATCGGCACGTGTTAGTATAGGAGGCCGAGTCTCTTTTTCAAGCAATGCACACCACTTGTTTTGCTGCTGTTGTTGTGTAGCTTTGTTTTTGCACATTGCTCTTTCCATGAGGGTCATGGTGTTTTCTCACTGATTTTTAAGGCTATATTCATGCTAAAGGATTTGTCACTTGGGACCAGCCAGTGGCACAGGCTTTGTCATACCAGACCCACGTGGGAAGGGCCAAGATTCACAACCTCGTGTATCTCCAGGTACACGCCAGGCAGGTGTGTGCATGCCACGACCTGGCTGGAGGAGGCTGGGGAGGGCCGGCATGAGGACCTGTTGCTGGTGGTCTCTCCTCTCTCTCCCTCTTTCATGGAAGAAATAGGTAAATGAACTTTAAAAAAATGTATCCTTTGACATGTGTTCATACGTTGTAAGTGTTATACTTTCCCCGCTCGTCTGTGCTTGATCTCACAGCAAGCGTTTTATTTTCTGCCATACAGTGGGTTATGGTTTCATTTTTCTATAGCGTTCATCAACTAGACCAGTCTTTCCTTCCATGACTATTTTTTTTTTTGAGAGGTTTTTGCTATAGGGCGTGTGTGCTTGCCAGACAGACAGAGAGAGACATAGAGACATAAAGCGAGAAATCACCCCCCAGAGGGGATGGTCACGCCGCAATCCCTTCTCCTCCATTCTCCTCTCGGGATCTTGGGGACGCACGCACACGCTCCCGGCGTGAGTTTTAAGCCACCGGGTCCGGGAAGCGAACCACAGTCGACTACGTGGGAGTCCAGCGACATAGCCATTACGCTAACTGCTGGTTCCCCCTTCCATGACTTTTAAATGCTGTGTCTTACTTAACAAGGTCTCCTCCCGTCAAAATTATTCTTCTTACAAACACATGTTTCATCCGAGCCCCGTGATGGTTTATTCGGTTCTGACCTGCGACCCAGTTGGAGTTTGCTTGCAGTGGAGTAGGGCAGAGGTTATGCCTTGTGAGCCAGGCGTTCTAACATGACTGACTGAACAGCTCTCGTCTCCTAACTAATCTTTCAAAGTTTATTTATTTATTCATTTCATGAGAGAAAAGAGGGACAGGTGCCTCGGACGCGATCTCACCGTGCTGCAGTCCTTCCCTCGCCTCTGGCCGGCCAGGATCACAGGTGGAGCGGCTGGGGGGGGGGCCCCCGCTCTGAGCCTGGGCCTCCACGTCGCCCAGTACCGCACAGCAGCACCCCTGCCTGTGCCGGGCCCGGCACCACTAGGCTGTCAGAAGAGTCATGACATATTTTTCTGTTTTTCCATGCAAAAATGCAACATGACTTTTCGGACAACCCAATAGCTAATTGTAAGTGCCTTCTTTTCCTACAAACCAGATTCTCATATGTGCCCGCCCATTTTCTTTTTTTAGAGATACATTGTAACTGCCTTCTTTTCCGACAAACCAGATCCTCACATGTGCCCGCCCATTTTCTTTTTTTAGAGATATTCTTGCTATAGAATGCATGTGCTGGACAGAAAGACAAAAAGCAAGAAATCCCCCTCCCACACACCCCAGGGGGCTGGCCACACCACAACCCCTTCTCCTCCAGTCTCCTCTCAGGACTTTGGGCACACACACAGTGCCTGGTGTAAGTTTGAAGGGGCCAGGTCCAACACTTGCACTGCAGTCGACTATGTGGGAGTCCAGTGACATAACCACTACCCCGTTTGCTGGTCCCGCGGCCAGTCTCTTTCTAGGCTCTTTTTTTTCCTGTACCAAACTGTCCATTTTTCTTTTTTGGGGGGGAAGATATTTAAGCTATAAGGTGTGTGCACTTACCAGAGAGACAGAGATAGCCAGCAAGACAAAAAGCAAGAAATCGCCCCTCGGGGGTCGACCACGCTGCAATCCCTTCTCCTCCATTCTCTTCTTGAGACCTTGGGCATGCACACACTCATGCCCAGCATGAGTTTTAAGTCACTGGATCCTGGACTCAAACTGCTATCAAATAATGAGAGTCCAATGACATAAGCATTAGGCCATCTGCTGGTCCCCCCAAACTGTTGGTCCCCTAAAAACTGTTGTAGTTTTATAATACGTTTTAATATCTTGGATAATCAATGCCCTTTTCTTAATTGTCCCTTTGTTCAGAAATGTTTTGGTTGTTCTTACATTTACCATAAGAGCCCTGCTTTTCTAGTTAAAAAATAAAATAATCTGATGGGACCAGCAGATGGCCTAATGGTTACATCACTGGATTTCCACATGGCTGACCGTTGTTCAAGTCCTGGACCCAGAGGCTTGAAACTCACTTCGGGTGCATGCCCAAAATCCCGAGGAAGATGGAGTAGAAGGGATGTGACATGGCCATCCCCCCAAGGGGGTGATTTCTCGCTTTCTGTCTTCCTGTCTCTCTGTGTGTCTCTACCGAGCACACGTGCTATATAGCGAGAATCTCTATCTAGAACAAAAAGTAATCACCTGGGTCACTGAGTGGTGTGTAGGTTAAGGTGCTGGGTCTCACATAGTCAACTCTGCAGTTCAAGTCACAGCTCTGGATGCTGGAAAATCACACCGGGCATGTGTGCAGGCATGCCCAAAATTCCCAGAGAAGGGACTGCAGCATAGCCATCTTCCTGGGGTGTGATTTCTCACTTTCCCTCTGTCTGTCTCTGTCACACACCCTATAGCAAAAACTAAAATAATAATAACAAAACTGTAATGACCTCTCTGATGGGATTATTTTAAGTTTGCAGATTAAAGTAGAAAGACCTGATACTATGTTGAGCTATTCCAGCAGGAAAGTTGTTGTATTTAAGTCTTTCGTTTTTATTACATTTGGAGATAGTTTAGATTTCCATTCCAATTTTCAAAGTCGTTTTTAATTATTTCAGAGAAAAGCTACCAATTCTTTATTACTGATTTGTAATCAGCTAATAGGTCCTCTTGTATTTTTTGATCACTGTAGGTGCATGCTTGGGGTTTCCAGACAAATAATCCTGTCTTTCACAGATAGTCTTAGTTCTGCCCCAGATTCTCTGATGGCGACTGCCTCTCAGGTCCAGGCAGGCGGTGGGCCTGCAGTCTTAGCGTCTGCTAATCTAACTCCTCCCAAGTCGCCTGCGGTGACCCTGCTCTGTGGGCATTTACAACTCTGCTGAAGTACGATGGGGACTCCGACTGCTGAGAGGCAAGGTCTCACTCACCTCCCAGCCCGCGTCCTCCACACCCCATATCACCCACCTCCCAGTCCACATCCTCCACACCCCACGTCACTCACCTCCCAGCCCACGTCCTCCACACCCCACGTCACCCACCTCCCAGTCCACGTCCCCCAGCACCCCCACAGCACTATCCGCCCACCTCCCAGCCCACGTCCTCCACACCCCACATCACTCACCTCCCAGCCCACGTCCTCCACATCCCACGTCACCCACCTCCCAGCCCACATGCCCTGCACCTCCACATCACTCACCTCCCAGCCCGCGTCCTCCACACCCCACGTCACTCACCTCCCAGTCCACGTCCTCCACACCCCACATCAC